>NW_028273649.1:331666-650833 GCF_024610735.1 Ursus americanus
TTACCTTGCCACAACCACTTGTGAGAGGGTCTGCACCTCAGGAAAACTGTTTCCGTGGGAAGCCGGCTTTTTGCAAAGGGGTCTCAGGGCCATGGGCCTCGGGTGTCCCTCCGGCTCGCCAAAGCACAGGGACGAGGTGAGTGGCTTAGACCATGCCTGGGCAATGTTGTTTCTTACACCTGGGTGTGTGGCATTTTGTTGAGCTGGCTACCCCCACTTGGGATAGGTGTTCCACAGCAAGCACCTATTGTTCGTCGGAAGCCGTTTTTGCCCCAGGGGTCTCCGGGCTGTGTTCGTTGGGCTTGAACTCCTGCTAGCAAAACCGCCGGGTTGAGGGAAGGGTTCAGACTGTGCCAGGGCCCTGTGGTCTCTTCCAGGTCAGTGTATGGCATTTCCTTCCCCTTGCCACAGGCACCTGGGAGCATGTCAGCACGTGGAGAAAGACTTTCCCGTGGGAAGCCGGTTTTTGTCAAACGGGTCCCAGTGCTCTGCTGCTCTCTTTTCACTCCTGCTGCCAGAAGCCCAGGGAGGATGGGAGGGCTTAGAACATGCCTGGGCACTGTGGTTTCTTCCAGAGAAGTGGAGGGCATTGGCTTTACCTTGCCACAACCACTTGGGATAGGGTCTGCACCTCAGGACAACTGTTTCCATGGGAAGCCGGCTTTTTGCAAAGGGGTCTCAGGGCCGTGGGCCTCGGGTGTCCCTCCGGCTTCCCAAAGCACAGGGACGAGGTGAGGGGCTTAGACCATGGCTGGACAATGTTGTTTCTTACACCTGGGTGTGTGGCATTTTGTTGAGCTGGCTACCCCCACTTGGGATAGGTGTTCCACAGCAAGCACCTATTGTTCGTCGGAAGCCGTTTTTGCCCCAGGGGTCTCCGGGCTGTGTTCGTTGGGCTTGAACTCCTGCTAGCAAAACCGCCGGGTTGAGGGAAGGGTTCAGACTGTGCCTGGGCCCTGTGGTTTCTTCCAGGTCAGTGTATGGCATTTCCTTCCCCTTGCCACAGGCACCTGGGAGCATGTCAGCACGTGGAGAAAGACTTTGCCGTGGGAAGCCGGTTTTTGTCAAATGGGTCCCAGTGCTCTGCTGCTCTCTTTTCACTCCTGCTTCCAGAAGCCCAGGGAGGATGGGAGGGCTTAGAACATGGCTGGGCACTGTGGTTTCTTCCAGAGAAGTGGAGGGCATTGGCTTTACCTTGCCACAACCACTTGGGATAGGGTCTGCACCTCAGGAAAACTGTTTCCGTGGGAAGCCGGCTTTTTGCAAAGGGGTCTCAGGGCCGTGGGCCTCGGGTGTCCCTCCGGCTCCCCAAAGCACAGGGACGAGGTGAGGGGCTTAGACCATGCCTGGGCAATGTTGTTTCTTACACCTGGGTGTGTGGCATTTTGTAGAGCTGGCTACCCCCACTTGGGATAGGTGTTCCACAGCAAGCACCTATTGTTCGTCGGAAGCCGTTATTGCCCCAGGGGTCTCCGGGCTGTGTTCGTTGGGGTTGAACTCCTGCTAGCAAAACCGCCGGTTTGAGGGAAGGGTTCAGACTGTGCCTGGGCCCTGTGGTCTCTTCCAGGTCAGTGTATGGCATTTCCTTCCCCTTGCCACAGGCACCTGGGAGCATGTCTGCACGTGGAGAAAGACTTTCCCGTGGGAAGCCGGGTTTTGTCAAACGGGTCCCAGTGCTCTGCTCCTCTCTTTTCACTCCTGCTGCCAGAAGCCCAGGGAGGATGGGAGGGCTTAGAACATGGCTGGGCATTGTGGTTTCTTCCAGAGAAGTGGAGGGCATTGGCTTTACCTTGCCACAACCACTTGTGAGAGGGTCTGCACCTCAGGAAAACTGTTTCCGTGGGAAGCCTGCTTTTTGCAAAGGGGTCTCAGGGCCGTGTGCCTCGGGTGTCCCTCCGGCTCCCCAAAGCACAGGGACGAGGTGAGGGGCTTAGACCATGCCTGGGCAATGTTGTTTCTTACACCTGGGTGTGTGGCATTTTGTTGAGCTGGCTACCCCCACTTGGGATAGGTGTTCCACAGCAAGCACCTATTGTTCATCGGAAGCCGTTTTTGCCCCAGCGGTCTCCGGGCTGTGTTCGTTGGGCTTGAACTCCTGCTAGCAAAAGGGCCGGGTTGAGGGAAGGGTTCAGACTGTGCCTGGGCCCTGTGGTCTCTTCCAGGTCAGTGTATGGTATTTCCTTCCCCTTGCCACAGGCACCTGGGAGCATGTCTGCACGTGGAGAAAGACTTTCCCGTTGGAAGCCAGTTTTGTGAAACGGGTCCCAGTGCTCTGCTCCTCTCTTTTCACTCCTGCTGCCAGAAGCCCAGGGAGGATGGGAGGGCTTAGAACATGGCTGGGCACTGGGGTTTCTTCCAGAGAAGTGGAGGGCATTGGCTTTACCTTGCCACAACCACTTGTGAGAGGGTCTGCACCTCAGGAAAACTGTTTCCGTGGGAAGCCGGCTTTTTGCAAAGGGGTCTCAGGACCATGGGCCTCGGGTGTCCCTCCGGCTCCCCAAAGCACAGGGACGAGGTGAGTGGCTTAGACCATGCCTGGGCAATGTTGTTTCTTACACCTGGGTGTGTGGCATTTTGTTGAGCTGGCTACCCCCACTTGGGATAGGTGTTCCACAGCAAGCACCTATTGTTCGTCGGAAGCCGTTTTTGCCCCAGGGGTCTCCGGGCTGTGTTCCTTGGGCTTGAACTCCTGCTAGCAAAACCGCCGGGTTGAGGGAAGGGTTCAGACTGTGCCTGGGCCCTGTGGTCTCTTCCAGGTCAGTGTATGGCATTTCCTTCCCCTTGCCACAGGCACCTGGGAGCATGTCAGCACGTGGAGGAAGACTTTCCCGTGGGAAGCCGGTTTTTCTCAAACGGGTCCCAGTGCTCTGCTCCTCTCTTTTCACTCCTGCTGCCAGAAGCCCAGGGAGGATGGGAGGGCTTAGAACATGGCTGGGCACTGTGGTTTCTTCCAGAGAAGTGGAGGGCATTGGCTTTACCTTGCCACAAATACTTGGGATAGGGTCTGCACCTCAGGAAAACTGTTTCCGTGGAAAGCCGGCTTTTTGCAAAGGGGTCTCAGTGCCGTGGGCCTCGGGTGTCCCTCCGGCTCCCCAAAGCACAGGGACGAGGTGAGGGGCTTAGACCATGCCTGGGCAATGTTGTTTCTTACACCTGGGTGTGTGGCATTTTGTTGAGCTGGCTACCCCCACTTGGGATAGGTGTTCCACAGCAAGCACCTATTGTTCGTCGGAAGCCGTTTTTGCCCCAGGGGTCTCCGGGCTGTGTTCCTTGGGCTTGAACTCCTGCTAGCAAAACCGCCGGGTTGAGGGAAGGGTTCAGACTGTGCCTGGGCCCTGTGGTCTCTTCCAGGTCAGTGTATGGCATTTCCTTCCCCTTGCCACAGGCACCTGGGAGCATGTCAGCACGTGGAGAAAGACTTTCCCGTGGGAAGCCGGTTTTTGTCAAACGGGTCCCAGTGCTCTGCTGCTCTCTTTTCACTCCTGCTGCCAGAAGCCCAGGGAGGATGGGAGGGCTTAGAACATGGCTGGGCACTGTGGTTTCTTCCAGAGAAGTGGAGGGCATTGGCTTTACCTTGCCACAACCACTTGGGATAGGGTCTGCACCTCAGGAAAACTGTTTCCGTGGGAAGCCGGCTTTTTGCAAAGGGGTCTCAGGGCCGTGGGCCTCGGGTGTCCCTCCGGCTCCCCAAAGCACAGGGACGAGGTGAGGGGCTTAGACCATGCCTGGGCAATGTTGTTTCTTACACCTGGGTGTGTGGCATTTTGTAGAGCTGGCTACCCCCACTTGGGATAGGTGTTCCACAGCAAGCACCTATTGTTCGTCGGAAGCCGTTATTGCCCCAGGGGTCTCCGGGCTGTGTTCGTTGGGGTTGAACTCCTGCTAGCAAAACCGCCGGGTTGAGGGAAGGGTTCAGACTGTGCCTGGGCCCTGTGGTCTCTTCCAGGTCAGTGTATGGCATTTCCTTCCCCTTGCCACAGGCACCTGGGAGCATGTCTGCACGTGGTTAAAGACTTTCCCGTGGGAAGCCGGGTTTTGTCAAACGGGTCCCAGTGCTCTGCTCCTCTCTTTTCACTCCTGCTGCCAGAAGCCCAGGGAGGATGGGAGGGCTTAGAACATGGCTGGGCACTGTGGTTTCTTCCAGAGAAGTGGAGGGCATTGGCTTTACCTTGCCACAACCACTTGGGAGAGGGTCTACACCTCAGGAAAACTGTCTCCGTGGGAAGCCGGCTTTTTGCAAAGGGGTCTCAGGGCCGTGGGCCTCGGCTGTCCCTCCGGCTCCCCAAAGCACAGGGACGAGGTGAGGGGCTTAGACTATTCCTGGGCAATGTTGTTTCTTACACCTGGGTGTGTGGCATTTTGTTGAGCTGGCTACCCCCACTTGGGATAGGTGTTCCACAGCAAGCACCTATTGTTCGTCGGAAGCCGTTTTTGCCCCAGGGGTCTCCGGGCTGTGTTCGTTGGGCTTGAACTCCTGCTAGCAAAACCGCCGGGTTGAGGGAAGGGTTCAGACTGTGCCAGGGCCCTGTGGTCTCTTCCAGGTCAGTGTATGGCATTTCCTTCCCCTTGCCACAGGCACCTGGGAGCATGTCAGCACGTGGAGGAAGACTTTCCCGTGGGAAGCCGGTTTTTGTCAAACGGGTCCCAGTGCTCTGCTGCTCTCTTTTCACTCCTGCTGCCAGAAGCCCAGGGAGGATGGGAGGGCTTAGAACATGGCTGGGCACTGTGGTTTCTTCCAGAGAAGTGGAGGGCATTGGCTTTACCTTGCCACAACCACTTGGGATAGGGTCTGCACCTCAGGAAAACTGTTTCCGTGGGAAGCCGGCTTTTTGCAAAGGGGTCTCAGGGCCGTGGGCCTCGGGTGTCCCTCCGGCTCCCCAAAGCACAGGGACGAGGTGAGGGGCTTAGACCATGCCTGGGCAATGTTGTTTCTTACACCTGGGTGTGTGGCATTTTGTTGAGCTGGCTACCCCCACTTGGGATAGGTGTACCACAGCAAGCACCTATTGTTCGTCGGAAGCCGTTTTTGCCCCAGGGGTCTCCGGGCTGTGTTCGTTGGGCTTGAACTCCTGCTAGCAAAACCGCCGGGTTGAGGGAAGGGTTCAGACTGTGCCTGGGCCCTGTGGTCTCTTCCAGGTCAGTGTATGGCATTTCCTTCCCCTTGCCCCAGGCACCTGGGAGCATGTCTGCACGTGGAGAAAGACTTTCCCGTGGGAAGCCGGGTTTTGTCAAACGGGTCCCAGTGCTCTGCTCCTCTCTTTTCACAACTGCTGCCAGAAGCCCAGGGAGGATGGGAGGGCTTAGAACATGGCTGGGCACTGTGGTTTCTTCCAGAGAAGTGGAGGGCATTGGCTTTACCTTGCCACAACCACTTGGGATAGGGTCTGCACCTCAGGAAAACTGTCTCTGTGGGAAGCCGGCTTTTTGCAAAGGGGTCTCAGGGCCGTGTGCCTCGGCTGTCCCTCCGGCTCCTCAAAGCACAGGGACGAGGTGAGGGGCTTAGACCATGCCTGGGCAATGTTGTTTCTTACACCTGGGTGTGTGGCATTTTGTTGAGCTGGCTACCCCCACTTGGGATAGGTGTTCCACAGCAAGCACCTATTCTTCGTCGGAAGCCGTTTTTGCCCCAGGGGTCTCCGGGCTGTGTTCGTTGGGGTTGAACTCCTGCTAGCAAAACCGCCGGGTTGAGGGAAGGGTTCAGACTGTGCCTGGGCCCTGTGGTCTCTTCCAGGTCAGTGTATGGCATTTCCTTCCCCTTGCCCCAAGCACCTGGGAGCATGTCTGCACGTGGAGAAAGACTTTCCCGTGGGAAGCCGGGTTTTGTCAAACGGGTCCCAGTGCTCTGCTCCTCTCTTTTCACTCCTGCTGCCAGAAGCCCAGGGAGGATGGGAGGGCTTAGAACATGGCTGGGCACTGTGGTTTCTTCCAGAGAAGTGGAGGGCATTTGCTTTACCTTGCCACAACCACTTGGGATAGGGTCTGCACCTCAGGAAAACTGTCTCCGTGGGAAGCCGGCTTTTGGCAAAGGGGTCTCTGGGCCCAGTGCTTCGGCTGTCCCTCCGGCTCCCCAAAGCACAGGGATGAGGTGAGGGGCTTAGACCCTGCCTGGGCAATGTTGTTTCTTACACCTGGGTGTGTGGCATTTTGTTGAGCTGGCTACCCCCACTTGGGATAGGTGTTCCACAGCGAGCACCTATTGTTCGTCGGAAGCCGTTTTTGCCCCAGGGGTCTCCGGGCTGTGTTCGTTGGGGTTGAACTCCTGCTAGCAAAACCGCCGGGTTGAGGGAAGGGTTCAGACTGTGCCTGGGCCCTGTGGTCTCTTCCAGGTCAGTGTATGGCATTTCCTTCACCTTGCCCCAGGCACCTGGGAACATGTCTGCAAGTGGGAAAGACTCTCCCGTGGGAAGCCGGGTTTTGTCAAACGGGTCCAAGTGCTCTGCTCCTCTCTTTTCACTCCTGCTGCCAGAAGCCCAGGGAGGATGGGAGGGCTTAGAACATGGCTGGGCACTGTGGTTTCTTCCAGAGAAGTGGAGGGCATTTGCTTTACCTTGCCACAACCACTTGGGATAGGGTGTGCACCTCAGGAAAACTGTCTCCGTGGGAAGCCGGTTTTTTGCAAAGGGGTCTCAGGCCCGTGTGCCTCGGCTGTCCCTCCGGCTCCCCAAAGCACAGGGACGAGGTGAGGGGCTTAGACCATGCCTGGGCAATGTTGTTTCTTACACCTGGGTGTGTGGCATTTTGTTGAGCTGGCTACCCCCACTTGGGATAGGTGTTCCACAGCAAGCACCTATTGTTCGTCGGAAGCCGTTTTTGCCCCAGGGGTCTCCGGGCTGTGTTCGTTGGGGTTGAACTCCTGCTAGCAAAACCGCCGGGTTGAGGGAAGGGTTCAGACTGTGCCTGGGCCCTGTGGTCTCTTCCAGGTCAGTGTATGGCATTTCCTTCCCCTTGCCCCAGGCACCTGGGAGCATGTCTGCACGTGGAGAAAGACTTTCCCGTGGGAAGCCGGGTTTTGTCAAACGGGTCCCAGTGCTCTGCTCCTCTCTTTTCACTCCTGCTGCCAGAAGCCCAGGGAGGATGGGAGGGCTTAGAACATGGCTGGGCACTGTGGTTTCTTCCAGAGAAGTGGAGGGCATTTGCTTTACCTTGCCACAACCACTTGGGATAGGGTCTGCACCTCAGGAAAACTGTCTCCGTGGGAAGCCGGCTTTTTGCAAGGGGGTCTCAGGGCCATGTGCCTCGGCTGACCCTCCGGCTCCCCAAAGCACAGGGACGAGGTGAGGGGCTTAGACCATGCCTGGGCAATGTTGTTTCTTACACCTGGGTGTGTGGCATTTTGTTGAGCTGGCTACCCCCACTTGGGATAGGTGTTCCACAGCAAGCACCTATTGTTCGTCGGAAGCCGTTTTTGCCCCAGGGGTCTCCGGGCTGTGTTCGTTGGGGTTGAACTCCTGCTAGCAAAACCGCCGGGTTGAGGGAAGCGTTCAGACTGTGCCTGGGCCCTGTGGTCTCTTCCAGGTCAGTGTATGGCATTTCCTTCCCCTTGCCCCAGGCACCTGGGAGCATGTCTGCAAGTGGATAAAGAGTTTCCCGTGGGAAGCCGGGTTTTGTCAAACGGGTCCCAGTGCTCTGCTCCTCTCTTTTCACTCCTGCTGCCAGAAGCCCAGGGAGGATGGGAGGGCGTAGAACATGGCTGGGCACTGTGGTTTCTTCCAGAGAAGTGGAGGGCATTTGCTTTACCTTGCCACAACCACTTGGGATAGGGTCTGCACCTCAGGAAAACTGTCTCCGTGGGAAGCCGGCTTTTGGCAAAGGGGTCTCTGGGCCCAGTGCTTCGGCTGTCCCTCCGGCTCCCCAAAGCACAGGGATGAGGTGAGGGGCTTAGACCCTGCCTGGGCAATGTTGTTTCTTACACCTGGGTGTGTGGCATTTTGTTGAGCTGGCTACCCCCACTTGGGATAGGTGTTCCACAGCGAGCACCTATTGTTTGTCGGAAGCCGTTTTTGCCCCAGGGGTCTCCGGGCTGTGTTCGTTGGGCTTGAACTCCTGCTAGCAAAACCGCCGGGTTGAGGGAAGGGTTCAGACTGTGCCTGGGCCCTGTGGTCTCTTCCAGGTCAGTGTATGGCATTTCCTTCACCTTGCCCCAGGCACCTGGGAACATGTCTGCAAGTGGGAAAGACTCTCCCGTGGGAAGCCGGGTTTTGTCAAACGGGTCCCAGTGCTCTGCTCCTCTCTTTTCACTCCTGCTGCCAGAAGCCCAGGGAGGATGGGAGGGCTTAGAACATGGCTGGGCACTGTGGTTTCTTCCAGAGAAGTGGAGGGCATTTGCTTTACCTTGCCACAACCACTTGGGATAGGGTCTGCACCTCAGGAAAACTGTCTCCGTGGGAAGCCGGCTTTTTGCAAAGGGGTCTCTGGGCCCAGTGCCTCGGCTGTCCCTCCGGCTCCCCAAAGCACAGGGACGAGGTGAGGGGCTTAGACCCTGCCTGGGCAATGTTGTTTCTTACACCTGGGTGTGTGGCATTTTGTTGAGCTGGCTACCCCCACTAGGGATAGGTGTTCCACAGCAAGCACCTATTGTTCGTCGGAAGCCGTTTTTGCCCCAGGGGTCTCCGGGCTGTGTTCGTTGGGGTTGAACTCCTGCTGGCAAAAAAGCCGGGTTGAAGGAAGGGTTCAGACTGTGCCTGGGCCCTGTGGTCTCTTCCAGGTCTGTCTATGGCATTTCCTTCCCCTTGCCCCAGGCACCTGGGAACATGTCTGCAAGTGGGAAAGACTCTCCCGTGGGAAGCCGGGTTTTGTCAAACGGGTCCCAGTGCTCTGCTCCTCTCTTTTCACTCCTGCTGCCAGAAGCCCAGGGAGGATGGGAGGGCTTAGAACATGGCTGGGCACTGTGGTTTCTTCCAGAGAAGTGGAGGGCATTTGCTTTACCTTGCCACAACCACTTGGGATAGGGTGTGCACCTCAGGAAAACTGTCTCCGTGGGAAGCCGGCTTTTTGCAAAGGGGTCTCAGGCCCGTGTGCCTCGGCTGTCCTTCCGGCTCCCCAAAACACAGGAACGAGGTGAGGGGCTTAGACCATGCCTGGGCAATGTTGTTTCTTACACCTGGGTGTGTGGCATTTTGTTGAGCTGGCTACCCCCACTTGGGATAGGTGTTCCACAGCAAGCACCTATTGTTCGTCGGAAGCCGTTTTTGCCCCAGGGGTCTCCGGGCTGTGTTCGTTGGGGTTGAACTCCTGCTAGCAAAACCGCCGGGTTGAGGGAAGGGTTCAGACTGTGCCTGGGCCCTGTGGTCTCTTCCAGGTCAGTGTATGGCATTTCCTTCCCCTTGCCCCAGGCACCTGGGAGCATGTCTGCACGTGGAGAAAGACTTTCCCGTGGGAAGCCGGGTTTTGTCAAACGGGTCCCAGTACTTTGCTCCTCTCTTTTCACAACTGCTGCCAGAAGCCCAGGGAGGATGGGAGGGCTTAGAACATGGCTGGGCACTGTGGTTTCTTCCAGAGAAGTGGAGGGCATTGGCTTTACCTTGCCACAACCACTTGGGATAGGGTGTGCACCTCAGGAAAACTGTCTCCGTGGGAAGCCGGTTTTTTGCAAAGGGGTCTCAGGCCCGTGTGCCTCGGCTGTCCTTCCGGCTCCCCAAAACACAGGAACGAGGTGAGGGGCTTAGACCATGCCTGGGCAATGTTGTTTCTTACACCTGGGTGTGTGGCATTTTGTTGAGCTGGCTACCCCCACTTGGGATAGGTGTTCCACAGCAAGCACCTATTGTTCGTCGGAAGCCGTTTTTGCCCCAGGGGTCTCCGGGCTGTGTTCGTTGGGCTTGAACTCCTGCTAGCAAAACCGCCGGGTTGAGGGAAGGGTTCAGACTGTGCCTGGGCCCTGTGGTCTCTTCCAGGTCAGTGTATGGCATTTCCTTCCCCTTGCCCCAGGCACCTGGGAGCATGTCTGCACGTGGAGAAAGACTTTCCCGTGGGAAGCCGGGTTTTGTCAAACGGGTCCCAGTGCTCTGCTCCTCTCTTTTCACAACTGCTGCCAGAAGCCCAGGGAGGATGGGAGGGCTTAGAACATGGCTGGGCACTGTGGTTTCTTCCAGAGAAGTGGAGGGCATTGGCTTTACCTTGCCACAACCACTTGGGATAGGGTCTGCACCTCAGGAAAACTGTCTCCGTGGGAAGCCGGCTTTTTGCAAAGGGGTCTCAGGGCCGTGTGCCTCGGCTGTCCCTCCGGCTCCCCAAAGCACAGGGACGAGGTGAGGGGCTTAGACCATGCCTGGGCAATGTTGTTTCTTACACCTGGGTGTGTGGCATTTTGTTGAGCTGGCTACCCCCACTTGGGATAGGTGTTCCACAGCAAGCACCTATTGTTCGTCGGAAGCCGTTTTTGCCCCAGGGGTCTCCGGGCTGTGTTCGTTGGGGTTGAACTCCTGCTAGCAAAACCGCCGGGTTGAGGGAAGCGTTCAGACTGTGCCTGGGCCCTGTGGTCTCTTCCAGGTCAGTGTATGGCATTTCCTTCCCCTTGCCCCAAGCACCTGGGAGCATGTCTGCACGTGGAGAAAGACTTTCCCGTGGGAAGCCGGGTTTTGTCAAACGGGTCCCAGTGCTCTGCTCCTCTCTTTTCACTCCTGCTGCCAGAAGCCCAGGGAGGATGGGAGGGCTTAGAACATGGCTGGGCACTGTGGTTTCTTCCAGAGAAGTGGAGGGCATTTGCTTTACCTTGCCACAACCACTTGGGATAGGGTCTGCACCTCAGGAAAACTGTCTCCGTGGGAAGCTGGCTTTTTGCAAGGGGGTCTCAGGGCCATGTGCCTCGGCTGACCCTCCGGCTCCCCAAAGCACAGGGACGAGGTGAGGGGCTTAGACCATGCCTGGGCAATGTTGTTTCTTACACCTGGGTGTGTGGCATTTTGTTGAGCTGGCTACCCCCACTTGGGATAGGTGTTCCACAGCAAGCACCTATTGTTCGTCGGAAGCCGTTTTTGCCCCAGGGGTCTCCGGGCTGTGTTCGTTGGGGTTGAACTCCTGCTAGCAAAACCGCCGGGTTGAGGGAAGCGTTCAGACTGTGCCTGGGCCCTGTGGTCTCTTCCAGGTCAGTGTATGGCATTTCCTTCCCCTTGCCCCAGGCACCTGGGAGCATGTCTGCAAGTGGATAAAGAGTTTCCCGTGGGAAGCCGGGTTTTGTCAAACGGGTCCCAGTGCTCTGCTCCTCTCTTTTCACTCCTGCTGCCAGAAGCCCAGGGAGGATGGGAGGGCTTAGAACATGGCTGGGCACTGTGGTTTCTTCCAGAGAAGTGGAGGGCATTTGCTTTACCTTGCCACAACCACTTGGGATAGGGTCTGCACCTCAGGAAAACTGTCTCCGTGGGAAGCCGGCTTTTGGCAAAGGGGTCTCTGGGCCCAGTGCTTCGGCTGTCCCTCCGGCTCCCCAAAGCACAGGGATGAGGTGAGGGGCTTAGACCCTGCCTGGGCAATGTTGTTTCTTACACCTGGGTGTGTGGCATTTTGTTGAGCTGG
This sequence comes from Ursus americanus, assembly GCF_024610735.1. Classification (NCBI taxonomy): domain Eukaryota; kingdom Metazoa; phylum Chordata; class Mammalia; order Carnivora; family Ursidae; genus Ursus; species Ursus americanus. The sequence continues at coordinate 343,175 of NW_028273649.1, forward strand.
CTACCCCCACTTGGGATAGGTGTTCCACAGCGAGCACCTATTGTTCGTCGGAAGCCGTTTTTGCCCCAGGGGTCTCCGGGCTGTGTTCGTTGGGCTTGAACTCCTGCTAGCAAAACCGCCGGGTTGAGGGAAGGGTTCAGACTGTGCCTGGGCCCTGTGGTCTCTTCCAGGTCAGTGTATGGCATTTCCTTCACCTTGCCCCAGGCACCTGGGAGCATGTCTGCAAGTGGGAAAGACTCTCCCGTGGGAAGCCGGGTTTTGTCAAACGGGTCCCAGTGCTCTGCTCCTCTCTTTTCACTCCTGCTGCCAGAAGCCCAGGGAGGATGGGAGGGCTTAGAACATGGCTGGGCACTGTGGTTTCTTCCAGAGAAGTGGAGGGCATTTGCTTTACCTTGCCACAACCACTTGGGATAGGGTCTGCACCTCAGGAAAACTGTCTCCGTGGGAAGCCGGCTTTTTGCAAAGGGGTCTCTGGGCCCAGTGCCTCGGCTGTCCCTCCGGCTCCCCAAAGCACAGGGACGAGGTGAGGGGCTTAGACCGTGCCTGGGCAATGTTGTTTCTTACACCTGGGTGTGTGGCATTTTGTTGAGCTGGCTACCCCCACTAGGGATAGGTGTTCCACAGCAAGCACCTATTGTTCGTCGGAAGCCGTTTTTGCCCCAGGGGTCTCCGGGCTGTGTTCGTTGGGGTTGAACTCCTGCTGGCAAAACCGCCGGGTTGAGGGAAGCGTTCAGACTGTGCCTGGGCCCTGTGGTCTCTTCCAGGTCAGTGTATGGCATTTCCTTCCCCTTGCCCCAGGCACCTGGGAGCATGTCTGCAAGTGGATAAAGAGTTTCCCGTGGGAAGCCGGGTTTTGTCAAACGGGTCCCAGTGCTCTGCTCCTCTCTTTTCACTCCTGCTGCCAGAAGCCCAGGGAGGATGGGAGGGCTTAGAACATGGCTGGGCACTGTGGTTTCTTCCAGAGAAGTGGAGGGCATTTGCTTTACCTTGCCACAACCACTTGGGATAGGGTGTGCACCTCAGGAAAACTGTCTCCGTGGGAAGCCGGCTTTTTGCAAAGGGGTCTCAGGCCCGTGTGCCTCGGCTTGCCTTCCGGCTCCCCAAAACACAGGAACGAGGTGAGGGGCTTAGACCATGCCTGGGCAATGTTGTTTCTTACACCTGGGTGTGTGGCATTTTGTTGAGCTGGCTACCCCCACTTGGGAGAGGTGTTCCACAGCAAGCACCTATTGTTCGTCGGAAGCCGTTTTTGCCCCAGGGGTCTCCGGGCTGTGTTCGTTGGGGTTGAACTCCTGCTAGCAAAACCGCCGGGTTGAGGGAAGGGTTCAGACTGTGCCTGGGCCCTGTGGTCTCTTCCAGGTCAGGGTATGGCATTTCCTTCCCCTTGCCCCAGGCACCTGGGAGCATGTCTGCAAGTGGAGAAAGACTTTCCCGTGGGAAGCCGGGTTTTGTCAAACGGGTCCCAGTGCTCTGCTCCTCTCTTTTCACAACTGCTGCCAGAAGCCCAGGGAGGATGGGAGGGCTTAGAACATGGCTGGGCACTGTGGTTTCTTCCAGAGAAGTGGAGGGCATTTGCTTTACCTTGCCACAACCACTTGGGATAGGGTGTGCACCTCAGGAAAACTGTCTCCGTGGGAAGCCGGCTTTTTGCAAAGGGGTCTCAGGGCCGTGTGCCTCGGCTGTCCCTCCGGCTCCCCAAAGCACAGGGACGAGGTGAGGGGCTTAGACCATGCCTGGGCAATGTTGTTTCTTACACCTGGGTGTGTGGCATTTTGTTGAGCTGGCTACCCCCACTTGGGATAGGTGTTCCACAGCAAGCACCTATTGTTCGTCGGAAGCCGTTATTGCCCCAGGGGTCTCCGGGCTGTGTTCGTTGGGGTTGACCTCCTGCTAGCAAAACCGCCGCGTTGAGGGAAGGGTTCAGACTGTGCCTGGGCCCTGTGGTCTCTTCCAGGTCAGTGTATGGCATTTCCTTCACCTTGCCCCAGGCACCTGGGAACATGTCTGCAAGTGGGAAAGACTCTCCTGTGGGAAGCCGGGTTTTGTCAAACGGGTCCCAGTGCTCTGCTCCTCTCTTTTCACTCCTGCTGCCAGAAGCCCAGGGAGGATGGGAGGGCTTAGAACATGGCTGGGCACTGTGGTTTCTTCCAGAGAAGTGGAGGGCATTTGCTTTACCTTGCCACAACCACTTGGGATAGGGTGTGCACCTCAGGAAAACTGTCTCCGTGGGAAGCCGGTTTTTTGCAAAGGGGTCTCAGGCCCGTGTGCCTCGGCTGTCCTTCCGGCTCCCCAAAACACAGGAACGAGGTGAGGGGCTTAGACCATGCCTGGGCAATGTTGTTTCTTACACCTGGGTGTGTGGCATTTTGTTGAGCTGGCTACCCCCACTTGGGATAGGTGTTCCACAGCAAGCACCTATTGTTCGTCGGAAGCCGTTTTTGCCCCAGGGGTCTCCGGGCTGTGTTCGTTGGGCTTGAACTCCTGCTAGCAAAACCGCCGGGTTGAGGGAAGGGTTCAGACTGTGCCTGGGCCCTGTGGTCTCTTCCAGGTCAGTGTATGGCATTTCCTTCCCCTTGCCCCAGGCACCTGGGAGCATGTCTGCACGTGGAGAAAGACTTTCCCGTGGGAAGCCAGTTTTGTCAAACGGGTCCCAGTGCTCTGCTCCTCTCTTTTCACAACTGCTGCCAGAAGCCCAGGGAGGATGGGAGGGCTTAGAACATGGCTGGGCACTGTGGTTTCTTCCAGAGAAGTGGAGGGCATTGGCTTTACCTTGCCACAACCACTTGGGATAGGGTCTGCACCTCAGGAAAACTGTCTCTGTGGGAAGCCGGCTTTTTGCAAAGGGGTCTCAGGGCCGTGTGCCTCGGCTGTCCCTCCGGCTCCCCACAGCACAGGGACGAGGTGAGGGGCTTAGAACATGCCTGGGCAATGTTGTTTCTTACACCTGGGTGTGTGGCATTTTGTTGAGCTGGCTACCCCCACTTGGGATAGGTGTTCCACAGCAAGCACCTATTGTTCGTCGGAAGCCGTTTTTGCCCCAGGGGTCTCCGGGCTGTGTTCGTTGGGGTTGAACTCCTGCTAGCAAAACCGCCGGGTTGAGGGAAGCGTTCAGACTGTGCCTGGGCCCTGTGGTCTCTTCCAGGTCAGTGTATGGCATTTCCTTCCCCTTGCCCCAGGCACCTGGGAGCATGTCTGCACGTGGAGAAAGACTTTCCCGTGGGAAGCCGGGTTTTGTCAAACGGGTCCCAGTGCTCTGCTCCTCTCTTTTCACTCCTGCTGCCAGAAGCCCAGGGAGGATGGGAGGGCTTAGAACATGGCTGGGCACTGTGGTTTCTTCCAGAGAAGTGGAGGGCATTTGCTTTACCTTGCCACAACCACTTGGGATAGGGTCTGCACCTCAGGAAAACTGTCTCCGTGGGAAGCCGGCTTTTGGCAAAGGGGTCTCAGGCCCGTGTGCCTCGGCTGTCCTTCCGGCTCCCCAAAGCACAGGGACGAGGTGAGGGGCTTAGACCATGCCTGGGCAATGTTGTTTCTTACACCTGGGTGTGTGGCATTTTGTTGAGCTGGCTACCCCCACTTGGGATAGGTGTTCCACAGCAAGCACCTATTGTTCGTCGGAAGCCGTTTTTGCCCCAGGGGTCTCCGGGCTGTGTTCCTTGGGCTTGAACTCCTGCTAGCAAAACCGCCGGGTTGAGGGAAGGGTTCAGACTGTGCCTGGGCCCTGTGGTCTCTTCCAGGTCAGTGTATGGCTTTTCCTTCCCCTTGCCCCAGGCACCTGGGAGCATGTCAGCACGTGGAGGAAGACTTTCCCGTGGGAAGCCGGTTTTTGTCAAACGGGTCCCAGTGCTCTGCTGCTCTCTTTTCAGTCCTGCTGCCAGAAGCCCAGGGAGGATGGGAGGGCTTAGAACATGGCTGGGCACTGTGGTTTCTTCCAGAGAAGTGGAGGGCATTGGCTTTACCTTGCCACAACCACTTGGGATAGGGTCTGCACCTCAGGAAAACTGTTTCCGTGGGAAGCCGGCTTTTTGCAAAGGGGTCTCAGGGCCGTGGGCCTCGGCTGTCCCTCCGGCTCCCCAAAGCACAGGGACGAGGTGAGGGGCTTAGACCATGCCTGGGCAATGTTGTTTCTTACACCTGGGTGTGTGGCATTTTGTTGAGCTGGCTACCCCCACTTGGGATAGGTGTTCCACAGCAAGCACCTATTGTTCGTCGGAAGCCGTTTTTGCCCCAGGGGTCTCCGGGCTGTGTTCGTTGGGCTTGAACTCCTGCTAGCAAAACCGCCGGGTTGAAGGAAGGGTTCAGACTGTGCCTGGGCCCTATGGTCTCTTCCAGGTCAGTGTATGGCATTTCCTTCCCCTTGCCACGGGCACCTGGGAGGATGTCTGCACGTGGAGAAAGACTTTCCCGTGGGAAGCCGGTTTTTCTCAAACGGGTCCCAGTGCTCTGCTCCTCTCTTTTCACTCCTGCTGCCAGAAGCCCAAGGAGGATGGGAGGGCTTAGAACATGGCTGGGCACTGTGGTTTCTTCCAGAGAAGTGGAGGGCATTGGCTTTACCTTGCCACAAATACTTGGGATAGGGTCTGCACCTCAGGAAAACTGTTTCCGTGGGAAGCCGGCTTTTTGCAAAGGGGTCTCAGTGCCGTGGGCCTCGGGTGTCCCTCCGGCTCCCCAAAGCACAGGGACGAGGTGAGGGGCTTAGACCATGCCTGGGCAATGTTGTTTCTTACACCTGGGTGTGTGGCATTTTGTTGAGCTGGCTACCCCCACTTGGGATAGGTGTACCACAGCAAGCACCTATTGTTCGTCGGAAGCCGTTTTTGCCCCAGGGGTCTCCGGGCTGTGTTCGTTGGGCTTGAACTCCTGCTAGCAAAACCGCCGGGTTGAGGGAAGGGTTCAGACTGTGCCTGGGCCCTGTGGTCTCTTCCAGGTCAGTGTATGGCATTTCCTTCCCCTTGCCACAGGCACCTGGGAGCATGTCAGCACGTGGAGAAAGACTTTCCCGTGGGAAGCCGGGTTTTGTCAAACGGGTCCCAGTGCTCTGCTGCTCTCTTTTCACTCCTGCTGCCAGAAGCCCAGGGAGGATGGGAGGGCTTAGAACATGGCTGGGCACTGTGGTTTCTTCCAGAGAAGTGGAGGGCATTGGCTTTACCTTGCCACAACCACTTGGGATAGGGTCTGCACCTCAGGAAAACTGTTTCCGTGGGAAGCCGGCTTTTTGCAAAGGGGTCTCAGGGCCGTGGGCCTCGGGTGTCCCTCCGGCTCCCCAAAGCACAGGGACGAGGTGAGGGGCTTAGACCATGCCTGGGCAATGTTGTTTCTTACACCTGGGTGTGTGGCATTTTGTAGAGCTGGCTACCCCCACTTGGGATAGGTGTTCCACAGCAAGCACCTATTGTTCGTCGGAAGCCGTTATTGCCCCAGGGGTCTCCGGGCTGTGTTCGTTGGGGTTGAACTCCTGCTAGCAAAACCGCCGGGTTGAGGGAAGGGTTCAGACTGTGCCTGGGCCCTGTGGTCTCTTCCAGGTCAGTGTATGGCATTTCCTTCCCCTTGCCACAGGCACCTGGGAGCATGTCTGCACGTGGTTAAAGACTTTCCCGTGGGAAGCCGGTTTTTGTCAAACGGGTCCCAGTGCTCTGCTCCTCTCTTTTCACTCCTGCTGCCAGAAGCCCAGGGAGGATGGGAGGGCTTAGAACATGGCTGGGCACTGTGGTTTCTTCCAGAGAAGTGGAGGGCATTGGCTTTACCTTGCCACAACCACTTGGGAGAGGGTCTACACCTCAGGAAAACTGTCTCCGTGGGAAGCCGGCTTTTTGCAAAGGGGTCTCAGGGCCGTGGGCCTCGGCTGTCCCTCCGGCTCCCCAAAGCACAGGGACGAGGTGAGGGGCTTAGACTATGCCTGGGCAATGTTGTTTCTTACACCTGGGTGTGTGGCATTTTGTTGAGCTGGCTACCCCCACTTGGGATAGGTGTTCCACAGCAAGCACCTATTGTTCGTCGGAAGCCGTTTTTGCCCCAGGGGTCTCCGGGCTGTGTTCGTTGGGCTTGAACTCCTGCTAGCAAAACCGCCGGGTTGAGGGAAGGGTTCAGACTGTGCCAGGGCCCTGTGGTCTCTTCCAGGTCAGTGTATGGCATTTCCTTCCCCTTGCCACAGGCACCTGGGAGCATGTCAGCACGTGGAGGAAGACTTTCCCGTGGGAAGCCGGTTTTTGTCAAACGGGTCCCAGTGCTCTGCTGCTCTCTTTTCACTCCTGCTGCCAGAAGCCCAGGGAGGATGGGAGGGCTTAGAACATGGCTGGGCACTGTGGTTTCTTCCAGAGAAGTGGAGGGCATTGGCTTTACCTTGCCACAACCACTTGGGATAGGGTCTGCACTTCAGGAAAACTGTTTCCGTGGGAAGCCGGCTTTTTGCAAAGGGGTCTCAGGGCCATGGGCCTCGGGTGTCCCTCCGGCTCCCCAAAGCACAGGGACGAGGTGAGGGGCTTAGACCATGCCTGGGCAATGTTGTTTCTTACACCTGGGTGTGTGGCATTTTGTTGAGCTGGCTACCCCCACTTGGGATAGGTGTACCACAGCAAGCACCTATTGTTCGTCGGAAGCCGTTTTTGCCCCAGGGGTCTCCGGGCTGTGTTCGTTGGGCTTGAACTCCTGCTAGCAAAACCGCCGGGTTGAGGGAAGGGTTCAGACTGTGCCTGGGCCCTGTGGTCTCTTCCAGGTCAGTGTATGGCATTTCCTTCCCCTTGCCACAGGCACCTGGGAGCATGTCTGCACGTGGAGAAAGACTTTCCCGTGGGAAGCCGGTTTTTGTCAAACGGGTCCCAGTGCTCTGCTCCTCTCTTTTCACTCCTGCTGCCAGAAGCCCAGGGAGGATGGGAGGGCTTAGAACATGGCTGGGCACTGCGGTTTCTTCAAGAGAAGTGGAGGGCATTGGCTTTACCTTGCCACAACCACTTGGGATAGGGTCTGCACCTCAGGACAACTGTTTCCGTGGGAAGCCGGCTTTTTGCAAAGGGGTCTCAGGGCCGTGGGCCTCGGGTGTCCCTCCGGCTCCCCAAAGCACAGGGACGAGGTGAGGGGCTTAGACCATGCCTGGGCAATGTTGTTTCTTACACCTGGGTGTGTGGCATTTTGTTGAGCTGGCTACCCCCACTTGGGATAGGTGTTCCACAGCAAGCACCTATTGTTCGTCGGAAGCCGTTTTTGCCCCAGGGGTCTCCGGGCTGTGTTCGTTGGGCTTGAACTCCTGCTAGCAAAACCGCCGGGTTGAAGGAAGGGTTCAGACTGTGCCTGGGCCCTATGGTCTCTTCCAGGTCAGTGTATGGCATTTCCTTCCCCTTGCCACAGGCACCTGGGAGCATGTCTGCACGTGGAGAAAGACTTTCCCGTGGGAAGCCGGTTTTTCTCAAACGGGTCCCAGTGCTCTGCTCCTCTCTTTTCACTCCTGCTGCCAGAAGCCCAAGGAGGATGGGAGGGCTTAGAACATGGCTGGGCACTGTGGTTTCTTCCAGAGAAGTGGAGGGCATTGGCTTTACCTTGCCACAAATACTTGGGATAGGGTCTGCACCTCAGGAAAACTGTTTCCGTGGAAAGCCGGCTTTTTGCAAAGGGGTCTCAGTGCCGTGGGCCTCGGGTGTCCCTCCGGCTCCCCAAAGCACAGGGACGAGGTGAGGGGCTTAGACCATGCCTGGGCAATGTTGTTTCTTACACCTGGGTGTGTGGCATTTTGTTGAGCTGGCTACCCCCACTTGGGATAAGTGTTTCACAGCAAGCACCTATTGTTCGTCGGAAGCCATTTTTGCCCCAGGGGTCTCCGGGCTGTGTTCGTTGGGCTTGAACTCCTGCTAGCAAAACCGCCGGGTTGAGGGAAGGGTTCAGACTGTGCCTGGGCCCTGTGGTCTCTTCCAGGTCAGTGTATGGCATTTCCTTCCCCTTGCCACAGGCACCTGGGAGCATGTCTGCACGTGGAGAAAGACTTTCCCGTGGGAAGCCGGTTTTTGTCAATCGGGTCCCAGTGCTCTGCTCCTCTCTTTTCACTCCTGCTGCCAGAAGCCCAGGGAGGATGGGAGGGCTTAGAACATGGCTGGGCACTGTGGTTTCTTCCAGAGAAGTGGAGGGCATTGGCTTTACCTTGCCACAAACACTTGGGAGAGGGTCTACACCTCAGGAAAACTGTCTCCGTGGGAAGCCGGCTTTTTGCAAAGGGGTCTCAGGGCCGTGGGCCTCGGGTGTCCCTCCGGCTCCCCAAAGCACAGGGACGAGGTGAGGGGCTTAGACCATGTCTGGGCAATGTTGTTTCTTACACCTGGGTGTGTGGCATTTTGTTGAGCTGGCTACCCCCAGTTGGGATAAGTTTTCCACAGCAAGCACCTATTGTTCGTCGGAAACCGTTATTGCCCCAGGGGTCTCCGGGCTGTGTTCGTTGGTGTTGAACTCCTGCTAGCAAAACCGCCGGGTTGAGGGAAGGGTTCAGACTGTGCCTGGGCCCTGTGGTCTCTTCCAGGTCAGTGTATGGCATTTCCTTCCCCTTGCCACAGGCACCTGGGAGCATGTCTGCACGTGGAGAAATACTTTCCCGTGGGAAGCCGGTTTTTCTCAAACGGGTCCCAGTGCTCTGCTCCTCTCTTTTCACTCCTGCTGCCAGAAGCCCAGGGAGGATGGGAGGGCTTAGAACATGGCTGGGCATTGTGATTTCTTCCAGAGAAGTGGAGGGCATTGGCTTTACCTTGCCACAACCACTTGTGAGAGGGTCTGCACCTCAGGAAAACTGTTTCCGTGGGAAGCCTGCTTTTTGCAAAGGGGTCTCAGGGCCGTGGGCTTCGGGTGTCCCTCCGGCTCCCCAAAGCACAGGGACGAGGTGTGGGGCTTAGACCATGCCTGGGCAATGTTGTTTCTTACACCTGGGTGTGTGGCATTTTGTTGAGCTGGCTACCCCCACTTGGGATAGGTGTTCCACAGCAAGCACCTATTGTTCGTCGGAAGCCGTTTTTGCCCCAGGGGTCTCCGGGCTGTGTTCGTTGGGCTTGAACTCCTGCTAGCAAAAGGGCCGGGTTGAGGGAAGGGTTCAGACTGTGCCTGGGCCCTGTGGTCTCTTCGAGGTCAGTGTATGGCATTTCCTTCCCCTTGCCACAGGCACCTGGGAGCATGTCTGCACGTGGAGAAAGAATTTCCCGTGGGAAGCCAGTTTTGTCAAACGGGTCCCAGTGCGCTGCTCCTCTCTTTTCACTCCTGCTGCCAGAAGCCCAGGGAGGATGGGAGGGCTTAGAACATGGCTGGGCACTGTGGTTTCTTCCAGAGAAGTGGAGGGCATTTGCTTTACCTTGCCACAACCCCTTGGGATAGGGTCTGCACCTCAGGAAAACTGTTTCCGTGGGAAGCCGGCTTTTTGCAAAGGGGTCTCAGGGCCGTGGGCCTCGGGTGTCCCTCCGGCTCCCCAAAGCACAGGGACGAGGTGAGGGGCTTAGACCATGCCTGGGCAATGTTGTTTCTTACACCTGGGTGTGTGACATTTTGTTGAGCTGGCTACCCCCACTTGGGATAGGTGTTCCACAGCAAGCACCTATTGTTCGTCGGAAGCCGTTATTGCCCCAGGGGTCTCCGGGCTGTGTTCGTTGGGGTTGAACTTCTGCTAGCAAAACCGCCGGGTTGAGGGAAGGGTTCAGACTGTGCCTGGGCCCTGTGGTCTCTTCGAGGTCAGTGTATGGCATTTCCTTCCCCTTGCCACAGGCACCTGGGAGCATGTCTGCACGTGGAGAAAGACTTTCCCGTGGGAAGCCGGTTTTTGTCAAACGGGTCCCAGTGCTCTGCTCCTCTCTTTTCACTCCTGCTGCCAGAAGCCCAGGGAGGATGGGAGGGCTTAGAACATGGCTGGGCACTGTGGTTTCTTCCAGAGAAGTGGAGGGCATTGGCTTTACCTTGCCACAAACACTTGGGAGAGGGTCTACACCTCAGGAAAACTGTCTCCGTGGGAAGCCGGCTTTTTGCAAAGGGGTCTCAGGGCCGTGGGCCTCGGGTGTCCCTCCGGCTCCCCAAAGCACAGGGACAAGGTGAGGGGCTTAGACCATGTCTGGGCAATGTTGTTTCTTACACCTGGGTGTGTGGCATTTTGTTGAGCTGCCTACCCCCTCTTGGGATAGATGTTCCACAGCAAGCACCTATTGTTCGTCGGAAGCCGTTTTTGCCCCAGGGGTCTCCGGGCTGTGTTCGTTGGGCTTGAACTCTGCTAGCAAAACCGCCGGGTTGAGGGAAGGGTTCAGACTGTGCCTGGGCCCTGTGGTCTCTTCCAGGTCAGTGTATGGTATTTCCTTCCCCTTGCCACAGGCACCTGGGAGCATGTCTGCACGTGGAGAAAGACTTTCCCGTGGGAAGCCGGTTTTTGTCAAACGGGTCCCAGTGCTCTGCTCCTCTCTTTTCACTCCTGCTGCCAGAAGCCCAGGGAGGATGGGAGGGCTTAGAACATAGCTGGGCACTGGGGTTTCTTCCAGAGAAGTGGAGGGCATTGGCTTTACCTTGCCACAACCACTTGGGAGAGGGTCTACACCTCAGGAAAACTGTCTCCGTGGGAAGCCGGCTTTTTGCAAAGGGGTCTAAGGGCCGTGGGCCTCGGCTGTCCCTCCGGCTACCCAAAGCACAGGGACGAGGTGAGGGGCTTAGACCATGCCTGGGCAATGTTGTTTCTTACACCTGGGTGTGTGGCATTTTGTTGAGCTGGCTACCCCCACTTGTTATAGGTGTTCCACAGCAAGCACCTATTGTTCGTCGGAAGCCGTTTTTGCCCCAGGGGTCTCCGGGCTGTGTTCGTTGGGCTTGAACTCCTGCTAGCAAAACCGCCGGGTTGAGGGAAGGGTTCAGACTGTGCCTGGGCCCTGTGGTCTCTTCCAGGTCAGTGTATGGCATTTCCTTCCCCTTGCCACAGGCACCTGGGAGCATGTCTGCACGTGGAGAAAGACTTTCCCATGGGAAGCCGGTTTTTGTCAAACGGGTCCCAGTGCTCTGCTCCTCTCTTTTCACTCCTGCTGCCAGAAGCCCAGGGAGGATGGGAGGGCTTAGAACATGGCTGGGCACTGCGGTTTCTTCCAGAGAAGTGGAGGGCATTGGCTTTACCTTGCCACAACCACTTGGGATAGGGTCTGCACCTCAGGACAACTGTTTCCGTGGGAAGCCAGCTTTTTGCAAAGGGGTCTCAGGGCCGTGGGCCTCGGGTGTCCCTCCGGCTCCCCAAAGCACAGGGACGAGGTGAGGGGCTTAGACCATGCCTGGGCAATGTTGTTTCTTACACCTGGGTGTGTGGCATTTTGTTGAGCTGGCTACCCCCACTTGGGATAGGTGTTCCACAGCAAGCACCTATTGTTCCTCGGAAGCCGTTTTTGCCCCAGGGGTCTCCGGGCTGTGTTCGTTGGGCTTGAACTCCTGCTAGCAAAACCGCCGGGTTGAAGGAAGGGTTCAGACTGTGCCTGGGCCCTATGGTCTCTTCCAGGTCAGTGTATGGCATTTCCTTCCCCTTGCCACAGGCACCTGGGAGCATGTCTGCACGTGGAGAAAGACTTTCCCGTGGGAAGCCGGTTTTTCTCAAACGGGTCCCAGTGCTCTGCTCCTCTCTTTTCACTCCTGCTGCCAGAAGCCCAAGGAGGATGGGAGGGCTTAGAACATGGCTGGGCACTGTGGTTTCTTCCAGAGAAGTGGAGGGCATTGGCTTTACCTTGCCACAAATACTTGGGATAGGGTCTGCACCTCAGGAAAACTGTTTCCGTGGAAAGCCGGCTTTTTGCAAAGGGGTCTCAGTGCCGTGGGCCTCGGGTGTCCCTCCGGCTCCCCAAAGCACAGGGACGAGGTGAGGGGCTTAGACCATGCCTGGGCAATGTTGTTTCTTACACCTGGGTGTGTGGCATTTTGTTGAGCTGGCTACCCCCACTTGGGATAGGTGTTTCACAGCAAGCACCTATTGTTCGTCGGAAGCCATTTTTGCCCCAGGGGTCTCCGGGCTGTGTTCGTTGGGCTTGAACTCCTGCTAGCAAAACCGCCGGGTTGAGGGAAGGGTTCAGACTGTGCCTGGGCCCTGTGGTCTCTTCCAGGTCAGTGTATGGCATTTCCTTCCCCTTGCCACGGGCACCTGGGAGCATGTCTGCACGTGGAGAAAGACTTTCCCGTGGGAAGCCGGTTTTTCTCAAACGGGTCCCAGTGCTCTGCTCCTCTCTTTTCACTCCTGCTGCCAGAAGCCCAAGGAGGATGGGAGGGCTTAGAACATGGCTGGGCACTGTGGTTTCTTCCAGAGAAGTGGAGGGCATTGGCTTTACCTTGCCACAAATACTTGGGATAGGGTCTGCACCTCAGGAAAACTGTTTCCGTGGAAAGCCGGCTTTTTGCAAACGGGTCTCAGGGCCGTGGGCCTCGGGTGTCCCTCCGGCTCCCCAAAGCACAGGGACGAGGTGAGGGGCTTAGACCATGCCTGGGCAATGTTGTTTCTTACACCTGGGTGTGTGGCATTTTGTTGAGCTGGCTACCCCCACTTGGGATAGGTGTTCCACAGCAAGCACCTATTGTTCGTCGGAAGCCGTTTTTGCCCCAGGGGTCTCCGGGCTGTGTTCGTTGGGCTTGAACTCCTGCTAGCAAAACCGCCGGGTTGAGGGAAGGGTTCAGACTGTGCCTGGGCCCTGTGGTCTCTTCCAGGTCAGTGTATGGCATTTCCTTCCCCTTGCCACAGGCACCTGGGAGCATGTCAGCACGTGGAGAAAGACTTTCCCGTGGGAAGCCGGTTTTTGTCAAACGGGTCCCAGTTCTCTGCTGCTCTCTTTTCACTCCTGCTGCCAGAAGCCCAGGGAGGATGGGAGGGCTTAGAACATGGCTGGGCACTGTGGTTTCTTCCAGAGAAGTGGAGGGCATTGGCTTTACCTTGCCACAACCACTTGGGATAGGGTCTGCACCTCAGGAAAACTGTTTCCGTGGGAAGCCGGCTTTTTGCAAAGGGGTCTCAGGGCCGTGGGCCTCGGGTGTCCCTCCGGCTCCCCAAAGCACAGGGACGAGGTGAGGGGCTTAGACCATGCCTGGGCAATGTTGTTTCTTACACCTGGGTGTGTGGCATTTTGTAGAGCTGGCTACCCCCACTTGGGATAGGTGTTCCACAGCAAGCACCTATTGTTCGTCGGAAGCCGTTATTGCCCCAGGGGTCTCCGGGCTGTGTTCGTTGGGGTTGAACTCCTGCTAGCAAAACCGCCGGGTTGAGGGAAGGGTTCAGACTGTGCCTGGGCCCTGTGGTCTCTTCCAGGTCAGTGTATGGCATTTCCTTCCCCTTGCCACAGGCACCTGGGAGCATGTCTGCACGTGGTTAAAGACTTTCCCGTGGGAAGCCGGTTTTTGTCAAACGGGTCCCAGTGCTCTGCTCCTCTCTTTTCACTCCTGCTGCCAGAAGCCCAAGGAGGATGGGAGGGCTTAGAACATGGCTGGGCACTGTGGTTTCTTCCAGAGAAGTGGAGGGCATTGGCTTTACCTTGCCACAAATACTTGGGATAGGGTCTGCACCTCAGGAAAACTGTTTCCGTGGAAAGCCGGCTTTTTGCAAAGGGGTCTCAGTGCCGTGGGCCTCGGGTGTCCCTCCGGCTCCCCAAAGCACAGGGACGAGGTGAGGGGCTTAGACCATGCCTGGGCAATGTTGTTTCTTACACCTGGGTGTGTGGCATTTTGTTGAGCTGGCTACCCCCACTTGGGATAGGTGTTTCACAGCAAGCACCTATTGTTCGTCGGAAGCCATTTTTGCCCCAGGGGTCTCCGGGCTGTGTTCGTTGGGCTTGAACTCCTGCTAGCAAAACCGCCGGGTTGAGGGAAGGGTTCAGACTGTGCCTGGGCCCTGTGGTCTCTTCCAGGTCAGTGTATGGCATTTCCTTCCCCTTGCCACGGGCACCTGGGAGCATGTCTGCACGTGGAGAAAGACTTTCCCGTGGGAAGCCGGTTTTTCTCAAACGGGTCCCAGTGCTCTGCTCCTCTCTTTTCACTCCTGCTGCCAGAAGCCCAAGGAGGATGGGAGGGCTTAGAACATGGCTGGGCACTGTGGTTTCTTCCAGAGAAGTGGAGGGCATTGGCTTTACCTTGCCACAAATACTTGGGATAGGGTCTGCACCTCAGGAAAACTGTTTCCGTGGAAAGCCGGCTTTTTGCAAACGGGTCTCAGGGCCGTGGGCCTCGGGTGTCCCTCCGGCTCCCCAAAGCACAGGGACGAGGTGAGGGGCTTAGACCATGCCTGGGCAATGTTGTTTCTTACACCTGGGTGTGTGGCATTTTGTTGAGCTGGCTACCCCCACTTGGGATAGGTGTTCCACAGCAAGCACCTATTGTTCGTCGGAAGCCGTTTTTGCCCCAGGGGTCTCCGGGCTGTGTTCGTTGGGCTTGAACTCCTGCTAGCAAAACCGCCGGGTTGAGGGAAGGGTTCAGACTGTGCCTGGGCCCTGTGGTCTCTTCCAGGTCAGTGTATGGCATTTCCTTCCCCTTGCCACAGGCACCTGGGAGCATGTCAGCACGTGGAGAAAGACTTTCCCGTGGGAAGCCGGTTTTTGTCAAACGGGTCCCAGTGCTCTGCTGCTCTCTTTTCACTCCTGCTGCCAGAAGCCCAGGGAGGATGGGAGGGCTTAGAACATGGCTGGGCACTGTGGTTTCTTCCAGAGAAGTGGAGGGCATTGGCTTTACCTTGCCACAACCACTTGGGATAGGGTCTGCACCTCAGGAAAACTGTTTCCGTGGGAAGCCGGCTTTTTGCAAAGGGGTCTCAGGGCCGTGGGCCTCGGGTGTCCCTCCGGCTCCCCAAAGCACAGGGACGAGGTGAGGGGCTTAGACCATGCCTGGGCAATGTTGTTTCTTACACCTGGGTGTGTGGCATTTTGTAGAGCTGGCTACCCCCACTTGGGATAGGTGTTCCACAGCAAGCACCTATTGTTCGTCGGAAGCCGTTATTGCCCCAGGGGTCTCCGGGCTGTGTTCGTTGGGGTTGAACTCCTGCTAGCAAAACCGCCGGGTTGAGGGAAGGGTTCAGACTGTGCCTGGGCCCTGTGGTCTCTTCCAGGTCAGTGTATGGCATTTCCTTCCCCTTGCCACAGGCACCTGGGAGCATGTCTGCACGTGGTTAAAGACTTTCCCGTGGGAAGCCGGTTTTTGTCAAACGGGTCCCAGTGCTCTGCTCCTCTCTTTTCACTCCTGCTGCCAGAAGCCCAGGGAGGATGGGACGGCTTAGAACATGGCTGGGCACTGTGGTTTCTTCCAGAGAAGTGGAGGGCATTGGCTTTACCTTGCCACAACCACTTGGGAGAGGGTCTACACCTCAGGAAAACTGTTTCCGTGGAAAGCCGGCTTTTTGCAAACGGGTCTCAGGGCCGTGGGCCTCGGGTGTCCCTCCGGCTCCCCAAAGCACAGGGACGAGGTGAGGGGCTTAGACCATGCCTGGGCAATGTTGTTTCTTACACCTGGGTGTGTGGCATTTTGTTGAGCTGGCTACCCCCACTTGGGATAGGTGTTCCACAGCAAGCACCTATTGTTCGTCGGAAGCCGTTTTTGCCCCAGGGGTCTCCGGGCTGTGTTCGTTGGGCTTGAACTCCTGCTAGCAAAACCGCCGGGTTGAGGGAAGGGTTCAGACTGTGCCTGGGCCCTGTGGTCTCTTCCAGGTCAGTGTATGGCATTTCCTTCCCCTTGCCACAGGCACCTGGGAGCATGTCAGCACGTGGAGAAAGACTTTCCCGTGGGAAGCCGGTTTTTGTCAAACGGGTCCCAGTGCTCTGCTCCTCTCTTTTCACTCCTGCTGCCAGAAGCCCAGGGAGGATGGGAGGGCTTAGAACATGGCTGGGCACTGTGGTTTCTTCCAGAGAAGTGGAGGGCATTGGCTTTACCTTGCCACAACCACTTGGGATAGGGTCTGCACCTCAGGAAAACTGTTTCCGTGGGAAGCCGGCTTTTTGCAAAGGGGTCTCAGGGCCGTGGGCCTCGGGTGTCCCTCCGGCTCCCCAAAGCACAGGGACGAGGTGAGGGGCTTAGACCATGCCTGGGCAATGTTGTTTCTTACACCTGGGTGTGTGGCATTTTGTAGAGCTGGCTACCCCCACTTGGGATAGGTGTTCCACAGCAAGCACCTATTGTTCCTCGGAAGCCGTTATTGCCCCAGGGGTCTCCGGGCTGTGTTCGTTGGGCTTGAACTCCTGCTAGCAAAACCGCCGGGTTGAGGGAAGGGTTCAGACTGTGCCTGGGCCCTGTGGTCTCTTCCAGGTCACTGTATGGCATTTCCTTCCCCTTGCCACAGGCACCTGGGAGCATGTCTGCACGTGGTTAAAGACTTTCCCGTGGGAAGCCGGTTTTTGTCAAACGGGTCCCAGTGCTCTGCTCCTCTCTTTTCACTCCTGCTGCCAGAAGCCCAGGGAGGATGGGAGGGCTTAGAACATGGCTGGGCACTGTGGTTTCTTCCAGAGAAGTGGAGGGCATTGGCTTTACCTTGCCACAACCACTTGGGAGAGGGTCTACACCTCAGGAAAACTGTCTCCGTGGGAAGCCGGCTTTTTGCAAAGGGGTCTCAGGGCCGTGGGCCTCGGCTGTCCCTCCGGCTCCCCAAAGCACAGGGACGAGGTGAGGGGCTTAGACTATGCCTGGGCAATGTTGTTTCTTACACCTGGGTGTGTGGCATTTTGTTGAGCTGGCTACCCCCACTTGGGATAGGTGTTCCACAGCAAGCACCTATTGTTCGTCGGAAGCCGTTTTTGCCCCAGGGGTCTCCGGGCTGTGTTCGTTGGGCTTGAACTCCTGCTAGCAAAACCGCCGGGTTGAGGGAAGGGTTCAGACTGTGCCTGGGCCCTGTGGTCTCTTCCAGGTCAGTGTATGGCATTTCCTTCCCCTTGCCACAGGCACCTGGGAGCATGTCTGCACGTGGAGAAAGACTTTCCCGTGGGAAGCCGGTTTTTGTCAAACGGGTCCCAGTGCTCTGCTCCTCTCTTTTCACTCCTGCTGCCAGAAGCCCAGGGAGGATGGGAGGGCTTAGAACATGGCTGGGCACTGCGGTTTCTTCAAGAGAAGTGGAGGGCATTGGCTTTACCTTGCCACAACCACTTGGGATAGGGTCTGCACCTCAGGACAACTGTTTCCGTGGGAAGCCGGCTTTTTGCAAAGGGGTCTCAGGGCCGTGGGCCTCGGGTGTCCCTCCGGCTCCCCAAAGCACAGGGACGAGGTGAGGGGCTTAGACCATGCCTGGGCAATGTTGTTTCTTACACCTGGGTGTGTGGCATTTTGTTGAGCTGGCTACCCCCACTTGGGATAGGTGTTCCACAGCAAGCACCTATTGTTCGTCGGAAGCCGTTTTTGCCCCAGGGGTCTCCGGGCTGTGTTCGTTGGGCTTGAACTCCTGCTAGCAAAACCGCCGGGTTGAAGGAAGGGTTCAGACTGTGCCTGGGCCCTATGGTCTCTTCCAGGTCAGTGTATGGCATTTCCTTCCCCTTGCCACAGGCACCTGGGTGCATGTCTGCACGTGGAGAAAGACTTTCCCGTGGGAAGCCGGTTTTTCTCAAACGGGTCCCAGTGCTCTGCTCCTCTCTTTTCACTCCTGCTGCCAGAAGCCCAGGGAGGATGGGAGGGCTTAGAACATGGCTGGGCACTGTGGTTTCTTCCAGAGAAGTGGAGGGCATTGGCTTTACCTTGCCACAAACACTTGGGAGAGGGTCTACACCTCAGGAAAACTGTCTCCGTGGGAAGCCGGCTTTTTGCAAAGGGGTCTCAGGGCCGTGGGCCTCGGGTGTCCCTCCGGCTCCCCAAAGCACAGGGACGAGGTGAGGGGCTTAGACCATGCCTGGGCAATGTTGTTTCTTACACCTGGGTGTGTGGCATTTTGTTGAGCTGGCTACCCCCACTTGGGATAGGTGTTCCACAGCAAGCACCTATTGTTCGTCGGAAGCCGTTTTTGCCCCAGGGGTCTCCGGGCTGTGTTCGTTGGGCTTGAACTCCTGCTAGCAAAAGGGCCGGGTTGAGGGAAGGGTTCAGACTGTGCCTGGGCCCTGTGGTCTCTTCGAGGTCAGTGTATGGCATTTCCTTCCCCTTGCCACAGGCACCTGGGAGCATGTCTGCACGTGGAGAAAGAATTTCCCGTGGGAAGCCAGTTTTGTCAAACGGGTCCCAGTGCGCTGCTCCTCTCTTTTCACTCCTGCTGCCAGAAGCCCAGGGAGGATGGGAGGGCTTAGAACATGGCTGGGCACTGTGGTTTCTTCCAGAGAAGTGGAGGGCATTTGCTTTACCTTGCCACAACCCCTTGGGATAGGGTCTGCACCTCAGGAAAACTGTTTCCGTGGGAAGCCGGCTTTTTGCAAAGGGGTCTCAGGGCCGTGGGCCTCGGGTGTCCCTCCGGCTCCCCAAAGCACAGGGACGAGGTGAGGGGCTTAGACCATGCCTGGGCAATGTTGTTTCTTACACCTGGGTGTGTGACATTTTGTTGAGCTGGCTACCCCCACTTGGGATAGGTGTTCCACAGCAAGCACCTATTGTTCGTCGGAAGCCGTTATTGCCCCAGGGGTCTCCGGGCTGTGTTCGTTGGGGTTGAACTTCTGCTAGCAAAACCGCCGGGTTGAGGGAAGGGTTCAGACTGTGCCTGGGCCCTGTGGTCTCTTCGAGGTCAGTGTATGGCATTTCCTTCCCCTTGCCACAGGCACCTGGGAGCATGTCTGCACGTGGAGAAAGACTTTCCCGTGGGAAGCCGGTTTTTGTCAAACGGGTCCCAGTGCTCTGCTCCTCTCTTTTCACTCCTGCTGCCAGAAGCCCAGGGAGGATGGGAGGGCTTAGAACATGGCTGGGCACTGTGGTTTCTTCCAGAGAAGTGGAGGGCATTGGCTTTACCTTGCCACAAACACTTGGGAGAGGGTCTACACCTCAGGAAAACTGTCTCCGTGGGAAGCCGGCTTTTTGCAAAGGGGTCTCAGGGCCGTGGGCCTCGGGTGTCCCTCCGGCTCCCCAAAGCACAGGGACAAGGTGAGGGGCTTAGACCATGTCTGGGCAATGTTGTTTCTTACACCTGGGTGTGTGGCATTTTGTTGAGCTGCCTACCCCCTCTTGGGATAGATGTTCCACAGCAAGCACCTATTGTTCGTCGGAAGCCGTTTTTGCCCCAGGGGTCTCCGGGCTGTGTTCGTTGGGCTTGAACTCTGCTAGCAAAACCGCCGGGTTGAGGGAAGGGTTCAGACTGTGCCTGGGCCCTGTGGTCTCTTCCAGGTCAGTGTATGGTATTTCCTTCCCCTTGCCACAGGCACCTGGGAGCATGTCTGCACGTGGAGAAAGACTTTCCCGTGGGAAGCCGGTTTTTGTCAAACGGGTCCCAGTGCTCTGCTCCTCTCTTTTCACTCCTGCTGCCAGAAGCCCAGGGAGGATGGGAGGGCTTAGAACATAGCTGGGCACTGGGGTTTCTTCCAGAGAAGTGGAGGGCATTGGCTTTACCTTGCCACAACCACTTGGGAGAGGGTCTACACCTCAGGAAAACTGTCTCCGTGGGAAGCCGGCTTTTTGCAAAGAGGTCTAAGGGCCGTGGGCCTCGGCTGTCCCTCCGGCTACCCAAAGCACAGGGACGAGGTGAGGGGCTTAGACCATGCCTGGGCAATGTTGTTTCTTACACCTGGGTGTGTGGCATTTTGTTGAGCTGGCTACCCCCACTTGTTATAGGTGTTCCACAGCAAGCACCTATTGTTCGTCGGAAGCCGTTTTTGCCCCAGGGGTCTCCGGGCTGTGTTCGTTGGGCTTGAACTCCTGCTAGCAAAACCGCCGGGTTGAGGGAAGGGTTCAGACTGTGCCTGGGCCCTGTGGTCTCTTCCAGGTCAGTGTATGGCATTTCCTTCCCCTTGCCACAGGCACCTGGGAGCATGTCTGCACGTGGAGAAAGACTTTCCCGTGGGAAGCCGGTTTTTGTCAAACGGGTCCCAGTGCTCTGCTCCTCTCTTTTCACTCCTGCTGCCAGAAGCCCAGGGAGGATGGGAGGGCTGAGAACATGGCTGGGCACTGCGGTTTCTTCCAGAGAAGTGGAGGGCATTGGCTTTACCTTGCCACAACCACTTGGGATAGGGTCTGCACCTCAGGACAACTGTTTCCGTGGGAAGCCAGCTTTTTGCAAAGGGGTCTCAGGGCAGTGGGCCTCGGGTGTCCCTCCGGCTCCCCAAAGCACAGGGACGAGGTGAGGGGCTTAGACCATGCCTGGGCAATGTTGTTTCTTACACCTGGGTGTGTGGCATTTTGTTGAGCTGGCTACCCCCACTTGGGATAGGTGTTCCACAGCAAGCACCTATTGTTCCTCGGAAGCCGTTTTTGCCCCAGGGGTCTCCGGGCTGTGTTCGTTGGGCTTGAACTCCTGCTAGCAAAACCGCCGGGTTGAAGGAAGGGTTCAGACTGTGCCTGGGCCCTATGGTCTCTTCCAGGTCAGTGTATGGCATTTCCTTCCCCTTGCCACAGGCACCTGGGAGCATGTCTGCACGTGGAGAAAGACTTTCCCGTGGGAAGCCGGTTTTTCTCAAACGGGTCCCAGTGCTCTGCTCCTCTCTTTTCACTCCTGCTGCCAGAAGCCCAAGGAGGATGGGAGGGCTTAGAACATGGCTGGGCACTGTGGTTTCTTCCAGAGAAGTGGAGGGCATTGGCTTTACCTTGCCACAAATACTTGGGATAGGGTCTGCACCTCAGGAAAACTGTTTCCGTGGAAAGCCGGCTTTTTGCAAAGGGGTCTCAGTGCCGTGGGCCTCGGGTGTCCCTCCGGCTCCCCAAAGCACAGGGACGAGGTGAGGGGCTTAGACCATGCCTGGGCAATGTTGTTTCTTACACCTGGGTGTGTGGCATTTTGTTGAGCTGGCTACCCCCACTTGGGATAGGTGTTTCACAGCAAGCACCTATTGTTCGTCGGAAGCCATTTTTGCCCCAGGGGTCTCCGGGCTGTGTTCGTTGGGCTTGAACTCCTGCTAGCAAAACCGCCGGGTTGAGGGAAGGGTTCAGACTGTGCCTGGGCCCTGTGGTCTCTTCCAGGTCAGTGTATGGCATTTCCTTCCCCTTGCCACGGGCACCTGGGAGCATGTCTGCACGTGGAGAAAGACTTTCCCGTGGGAAGCCGGTTTTTCTCAAACGGGTCCCAGTGCTCTGCTCCTCTCTTTTCACTCCTGCTGCCAGAAGCCCAAGGAGGATGGGAGGGCTTAGAACATGGCTGGGCACTGTGGTTTCTTCCAGAGAAGTGGAGGGCATTGGCTTTACCTTGCCACAAATACTTGGGATAGGGTCTGCACCTCAGGAAAACTGTTTCCGTGGAAAGCCGGCTTTTTGCAAACGGGTCTCAGGGCCGTGGGCCTCGGGTGTCCCTCCGGCTCCCCAAAGCACAGGGACGAGGTGAGGGGCTTAGACCATGCCTGGGCAATGTTGTTTCTTACACCTGGGTGTGTGGCATTTTGTTGAGCTGGCTACCCCCACTTGGGATAGGTGTTCCACAGCAAGCACCTATTGTTCGTCGGAAGCCGTTTTTGCCCCAGGGGTCTCCGGGCTGTGTTCGTTGGGCTTGAAGTCCTGCTAGCAAAACCGCCGGGTTGAGGGAAGGGTTCAGACTGTGCCTGGGCCCTGTGGTCTCTTCCAGGTCAGTGTATGGCATTTCCTTCCCCTTGCCACAGGCACCTGGGAGCATGTCAGCACGTGGAGAAAGACTTTCCCGTGGGAAGCCGGTTTTTGTCAAACGGGTCCCAGTGCTCTGCTGCTCTCTTTTCACTCCTGCTGCCAGAAGCCCAGGGAGGATGGGAGGGCTTAGAACATGGCTGGGCACTGTGGTTTCTTCCAGAGAAGTGGAGGGCATTGGCTTTACCTTGCCACAACCACTTGGGATAGGGTCTGCACCTCAGGAAAACTGTTTCCGTGGGAAGCCGGCTTTTTGCAAAGGGGTCTCAGGGCCGTGGGCCTCGGGTGTCCCTCCGGCTCCCCAAAGCACAGGGACGAGGTGAGGGGCTTAGACCATGCCTGGGCAATGTTGTTTCTTACACCTGGGTGTGTGGCATTTTGTAGAGCTGGCTACCCCCACTTGGGATAGGTGTTCCACAGCAAGCACCTATTGTTCGTCGGAAGCCGTTATTGCCCCAGGGGTCTCCGGGCTGTGTTCGTTGGGGTTGAACTCCTGCTAGCAAAACCGCCGGGTTGAGGGAAGGGTTCAGACTGTGCCTGGGCCCTGTGGTCTCTTCCAGGTCAGTGTATGGCATTTCCTTCCCCTTGCCACAGGCACCTGGGAGCATGTCTGCACGTGGTTAAAGACTTTCCCGTGGGAAGCCGGTTTTTGTCAAACGGGTCCCAGTGCTCTGCTCCTCTCTTTTCACTCCTGCTGCCAGAAGCCCAGGGAGGATGGGAGGGCTTAGAACATGGCTGGGCACTGTGGTTTCTTCCAGAGAAGTGGAGGGCATTGGCTTTACCTTGCCACAACCACTTGGGAGAGGGTCTACACCTCAGGAAAACTGTTTCCGTGGAAAGCCGGCTTTTTGCAAACGGGTCTCAGGGCCGTGGGCCTCGGGTGTCCCTCCGGCTCCCCAAAGCACAGGGACGAGGTGAGGGGCTTAGACCATGCCTGGGCAATGTTGTTTCTTACACCTGGGTGTGTGGCATTTTGTTGAGCTGGCTACCCCCACTTGGGATAGGTGTTCCACAGCAAGCACCTATTGTTCGTCGGAAGCCGTTTTTGCCCCAGGGGTCTCCGGGCTGTGTTCCTTGGGCTTGAACTCCTGCTAGCAAAACCGCCGGGTTGAGGGAAGGGTTCAGACTGTGCCTGGGCCCTGTGGTCTCTTCCAGGTCAGTGTATGGCATTTCCTTCCCCTTGCCACAGGCACCTGGGAGCATGTCAGCACGTGGAGAAAGACTTTCCCGTGGGAAGCCGGTTTTTGTCAAACGGGTCCCAGTGCTCTGCTGCTCTCTTTTCACTCCTGCTGCCAGAAGCCCAGGGAGGATGGGAGGGCTTAGAACATGGCTGGGCACTGTGGTTTCTTCCAGAGAAGTGGAGGGCATTGGCTTTACCTTGCCACAACCACTTGGGATAGGGTCTGCACCTCAGGAAAACTGTTTCCGTGGGAAGCCGGCTTTTTGCAAAGGGGTCTCAGGGCCGTGGGCCTCGGGTGTCCCTCCGGCTCCCCAAAGCACAGGGACGAGGTGAGGGGCTTAGACCATGCCTGGGCAATGTTGTTTCTTACACCTGGGTGTGTGGCATTTTGTAGAGCTGGCTACCCCCACTTGGGATAGGTGTTCCACAGCAAGCACCTATTGTTCCTCGGAAGCCGTTATTGCCCCAGGGGTCTCCGGGCTGTGTTCGTTGGGCTTGAACTCCTGCTAGCAAAACCGCCGGGTTGAGGGAAGGGTTCAGACTGTGCCTGGGCCCTGTGGTCTCTTCCAGGTCACTGTATGGCATTTCCTTCCCCTTGCCACAGGCACCTGGGAGCATGTCTGCACGTGGTTAAAGACTTTCCCGTGGGAAGCCGGTTTTTGTCAAACGGGTCCCAGTGCTCTGCTCCTCTCTTTTCACTCCTGCTGCCAGAAGCCCAGGGAGGATGGGAGGGCTTAGAACATGGCTGGGCACTGTGGTTTCTTCCAGAGAAGTGGAGGGCATTGGCTTTACCTTGCCACAACCACTTGGGAGAGGGTCTACACCTCAGGAAAACTGTCTCCGTGGGAAGCCGGCTTTTTGCAAAGGGGTCTCAGGGCCGTGGGCCTCGGCTGTCCCTCCGGCTCCCCAAAGCACAGGGACGAGGTGAGGGGCTTAGACTATGCCTGGGCAATGTTGTTTCTTACACCTGGGTGTGTGGCATTTTGTTGAGCTGGCTACCCCCACTTGGGATAGGTGTTCCACAGCAAGCACCTATTGTTCGTCGGAAGCCGTTTTTGCCCCAGGGGTCTCCGGGCTGTGTTCGTTGGGCTTGAACTCCTGCTAGCAAAACCGCCGGGTTGAGGGAAGGGTTCAGACTGTGCCTGGGCCCTGTGGTCTCTTCCAGGTCAGTGTATGGCATTTCCTTCCCCTTGCCACAGGCACCTGGGAGCATGTCTGCACGTGGAGAAAGACTTTCCCGTGGGAAGCCGGTTTTTGTCAAACGGGTCCCAGTGCTCTGCTCCTCTCTTTTCACTCCTGCTGCCAGAAGCCCAGGGAGGATGGGAGGGCTTAGAACATGGCTGGGCACTGCGGTTTCTTCAAGAGAAGTGGAGGGCATTGGCTTTACCTTGCCACAACCACTTGGGATAGGGTCTGCACCTCAGGACAACTGTTTCCGTGGGAAGCCGGCTTTTTGCAAAGGGGTCTCAGGGCCGTGGGCCTCGGGTGTCCCTCCGGCTCCCCAAAGCACAGGGACGAGGTGAGGGGCTTAGACCATGCCTGGGCAATGTTGTTTCTTACACCTGGGTGTGTGGCATTTTGTTGAGCTGGCTACCCCCACTTGGGATAGGTGTTCCACAGCAAGCACCTATTGTTCGTCGGAAGCCGTTTTTGCCCCAGGGGTCTCCGGGCTGTGTTCGTTGGGCTTGAACTCCTGCTAGCAAAACCGCCGGGTTGAAGGAAGGGTTCAGACTGTGCCTGGGCCCTATGGTCTCTTCCAGGTCAGTGTATGGCATTTCCTTCCCCTTGCCACAGGCACCTGGGAGCATGTCTGCACGTGGAGAAAGACTTTCCCGTGGGAAGCCGGTTTTTCTCAAACGGGTCCCAGTGCTCTGCTCCTCTCTTTTCACTCCTGCTGCCAGAAGCCCAAGGAGGATGGGAGGGCTTAGAACATGGCTGGGCACTGTGGTTTCTGCCAGAGAAGTGGAGGGCATTGGCTTTACCTTGCCACAAATACTTGGGATAGGGTCTGCACCTCAGGAAAACTGTTTCCGTGGAAAGCCGGCTTTTTGCAAAGGGGTCTCAGTGCCGTGGGCCTCGGGTGTCCCTCCGGCTCCCCAAAGCACAGGGACGAGGTGAGGGGCTTAGACCATGCCTGGGCAATGTTGTTTCTTACACCTGGGTGTGTGGCATTTTGTTGAGCTGGCTACCCCCACTTGGGATAGGTGTTTCACAGCAAGCACCTATTGTTCGTCGGAAGCCATTTTTGCCCCAGGGGTCTCCGGGCTGTGTTCGTTGGGCTTGAACTCCTGCTAGCAAAACCGCCGGGTTGAGGGAAGGGTTCAGACTGTGCCTGGGCCCTGTGGTCTCTTCCAGGTCAGTGTATGGCATTTCCTTCCCCTTGCCACAGGCACCTGGGAGCATGTCTGCACGTGGAGAAAGACTTTCCCGTGGGAAGCCGGTTTTTGTCAATCGGGTCCCAGTGCTCTGCTCCTCTCTTTTCACTCCTGCTGCCAGAAGCCCAGGGAGGATGGGAGGGCTTAGAACATGGCTGGGCACTGTGGTTTCTTCCAGAGAAGTGGAGGGCATTTGCTTTACCTTCCCACAACCACTTGGGATAGGGTCTGCACCTCAGGAAAACTGTTTCCGTGGGAAGCCGGCTCTTTGCAAAGGGGTCTCAGGGCCGTGGGCCTCGGGTGTCCCTCCGGCTCCCCAAAGCACAGGGACGAGGTGAGGGGCGTAGACCATGCCTGGGCAATGTTGTTTCTTACACCTGGGTGTGTGGCATTTTGTTGAGCTCGCTACCCCCACTTGGGATAGGTGTTCCACAGCAAGCACCTATTGTTCGTCGGAAGCCGTTTTTGCCCAAGGGGTCTCCGGGCTGTGTTCGTTGGGCTTGAACTCCTGCTAGCAAAACCGCCGGGTTGAGGGAAGGGTTCAGACTGTGCCTGGGCCCTGTGGTCTCTTCCATGTCAGTGTGTGGCATTTCCTTCCCCTTGCCACAGGCACCTGGGAGCATGTCTGCACGTGGAGAAAGACTTTCCCGTGGGAAGCCGGTTTTTGTCAAACGGGTCCCAGTGCTCTGCTCCTCTCTTTTCACTCCTGCTGCCAGAAGCCCAGGGAGGATGGGAGGGCTTAGAACATGGCTGGGCACTGTGGTTTCTTCCAGAGAAGTGGAGGGCATTGGCTTTACCTTGCCACAAACACTTGGGAGAGGGTCTACACCTCAGGAAAACTGTCTCCGTGGGAAGCCGGCTTTTTGCAAAGGGGTCTCAGGGCCGTGGGCCTCGGGTGTCCCTCCGGCTCCCCAAAGCACAGGGACGAGGTGAGGGGCTTAGACCATGTCTGGGCAATGTTGTTTCTTACACCTGGGTGTGTGGCATTTTGTTGAGCTGCCTACCCCCACTTGGGATAGATGTTCCACAGCAAGCACCTACTGTTCCTCGGAAGCCGTTTTTGCCCCAGGGGTCTCCGGGCTGTGTTCGTAGGGCTTGAACTCCTGCTAGGAAAACCGCCGGGATGAGTGAAGGGTTCAGACTGTGCCTGGGCCCTGTGGTCTCTTCCAGGTCAGTGTATGGCATTTCCTTCCCCTTGCCACAGGCACCTAGGAGCATGTCTGCGCGTGGAGAAAGACTTTCCCGTGGGAAGCCGGTTTTTGTCAAACGGGACCCAGTGCTCTGCTCCTCTCTTTTCGCTCCTGCTGCCAGAAGCCCAGGGAGGATGGGAGGGCTTAGAACATGGCTGGGCACTGTGGTTTCTTCCAGAGAAGTGGAGGGCATTGGCTTTACCTTGCCACAACCACTTGTGAGAGGGTCTGTACCACAGCAAAACTGTTTCCGTGGGAAGCCTGCTGTTTGCAAAGGGGTCTCAGGGCCGTGGGCCTCGGGTGTCCCTCCGGCTCCCCAAAGCACAGGGACGAGGTGAGGGGCTTAGACCATGTCTGGGCAATGTTTTTTCTTACACCTGGGTGTGTGGCATTTTGTTGAGCTGGCTACCCCCAGTTGGGATAAGTTTTCCACAGCAAGCACCTATTGTTCGTCGGAAACCGTTATTGCCCCAGGGGTCTCCGGGCTGTGTTCGTTGGTGTTGAACTCCTGCTAGCAAAACCGCCGGGTTGAGGGAAGGGTTCAGACTGTGCCTGGGCCCTGTGGTCTCTTCCAGGTCAGTGTATGGCATTTCCTTCCCCTTGCCACAGGCACCTGGGAGCATGTCAGCACGTGGAGAAAGGCTTTCCCGTGGGAAGCCGGTTTTTGTCAAACGGGTCCCAGTGCTCTGCTGCTCTCTTTTCACTCCTGCTGCCAGAAGCCCAGGGAGGATGGGAGGGCTTAGAACATGGCTGGGCACTGTGGTTTCTTCCAGAGAAGTGGAGGGCATTTGCTTTACCTTGCCACAACCACTTGGGATAGGGTCTGCACTTCAGGAAAACTGTTTCCGTGGGAAGCCGGCTTTTTGCAAAGGGGTCTCAGGGCCATGGGCCTCGGGTGTCCCTCCGGCTCCCCAAAGCACAGGGACGAGGTGAGGGGCTTAGACCATGCCTGGGCAATGTTGTTTCTTACACCTGGGTGTGTGGCATTTTGTTGAGCTGGCTACCCCCACTTGGGATAGGTGTT
This sequence comes from Ursus americanus, assembly GCF_024610735.1. Lineage (NCBI taxonomy): Eukaryota > Metazoa > Chordata > Mammalia > Carnivora > Ursidae > Ursus > Ursus americanus. The sequence goes on from NW_028273649.1 coordinate 370,562, forward strand.
CCACAGCAAGCACCTATTGTTCGTCGGAAGCCGTTTTTGCCCCAGGGGTCTCCGGGCTGTGTTCGTTGGGCTTGAACTCCTGCTAGCAAAACCGCCGGGTTGAGGGAAGGGTTCAGACTGTGCCAGGGCCCTGTGGTCTCTTCCAGGTCAGTGTATGGCATTTCCTTCCCCTTGCCACAGGCACCTGGGAGCATGTCAGCACGTGGAGAAAGGCTTTCCCGTGGGAAGCCGGTTTTTGTCAAACGGGTCCCAGTGCTCTGCTGCTCTCTTTTCACTCCTGCTGCCAGAAGCCCAGGGAGGATGGGAGGGCTTAGAACATGGCTGGGCACTGTGGTTTCTTCCAGAGAAGTGGAGGGCATTTGCTTTACCTTGCCACAACCACTTGGGATAGGGTCTGCACTTCAGGAAAACTGTTTCCGTGGGAAGCCGGCTTTTTGCAAAGGGGTCTCAGGGCCATGGGCCTCGGGTGTCCCTCCGGCTCCCCAAAGCACAGGGACGAGGTGAGGGGCTTAGACCATGCCTGGGCAATGTTGTTTCTTACACCTGGGTGTGTGGCATTTTGTTGAGCTGGCTACCCCCACTTGGGATAGGTGTTCCACAGCAAGCACCTATTGTTCGTCGGAAGCCGTTTTTGCCCCAGGGGTCTCCGGGCTGTGTTCGTTGGGCTTGAACTCCTGCTAGCAAAACCGCCGGGTTGAGGGAAGGGTTCAGACTGTGCCTGGGCCCTGTGGTCTGTTCCAGGTCAGCGAATGGCATTTCCTTCCCCTTGCCACAGGCACCTGGGAGCATGTCTGCACGTGGAGAAAGACTTTCCCGTGGGAAGCCGGTTTTTGTCAAACGGGTCCCAGTGCTCTGCTCCTCTCTTTTCACTCCTGCTGCCAGAAGCCCAGGGAGGATGGGAGGGCTTAGAACATGGCTGGGCACTGTGGTTTCTTCCAGAGAAGTGGAGGGTATTGGCTTTACCTTGCCACAACCACTTGGGATAGGGTCTGCACCTCAGGACAACTGTTTCCATGGGAAGCCGGCTTTTTGCAAAGGGGTCTCAGGGCCGTGGGCCTCGGGTGTCCCTCCGGCTTCCCAAAGCACAGGGACGAGGTGAGGGGCTTAGACCATGGCTGGACAATGTTGTTTCTTACACCTGGGTGTGTGGCATTTTGTTGAGCTGGCTACCCCCACTTGGGATAGGTGTTCCACAGCAAGGACCTATTGTTCGTCGAAAGCCGTTTTTGCCCCAGGGGTCTCCGGGCTGTGTTCGTTGGGCTTGAACTCCTGCTAGCAAAACCGCCGGGTTGAGGGAAGGGTTCAGACTGTGCCTGGGCCCTGTGGTCTCTTCCAGGTCAGTGTATGGCATTTCCTTCCCCTTGCCACAGGCACCTGGGAGCATGTCAGCACGTGGAGAAAGACTTTGCCGTGGGAAGCCGGTTTTTGTCAAATGGGTCCCAGTGCTCTGCTGCTCTCTTTTCACTCCTGCTTCCAGAAGCCCAGGGAGGATGGGAGGGCTTAGAAAATGGCTGGGCACTGTGGTTTCTTCCAGAGAAGTGGAGGGCATTGGCTTTACCTTGCCACAACCACTTGGGATAGGGTCTGCACCTCAGGAAAACTGTTTCCGTGGGAAGCCTGCTTTTTGCAAAGGGGTCTCAGGGCCGTGGGCCTCGGGTGTCCCTCCGGCTCCCCAAAGCACAGGGACGAGGTGAGGGGCTTAGACCATGCCTGGGCAATGTTGTTTCTTACACCTGGGTGTGTGGCATTTTGTTGAGCTGGCTACCCCCACTTGGGATAGGTGTTCCACAGCAAGCACCTATTGTTCATCGGAAGCCGTTTTTGCCCCAGCGGTCTCCGGGCTGTGTTCGTTGGGCTTGAACTCCTGCTAGCAAAAGGGCCGGTTTGAGGGAAGGGTTCAGACTGTGCCTGGGCCCTGTGGTCTCTTCCAGGTCAGTGTATGGTATTTCCTTCCCCTTGCCACAGGCACCTGGGAGCATGTCTGCACGTGGAGAAAGACTTTCCCGTGGGAAGCCAGTTTTGTCAAACGGGTCCCAGTGCTCTGCTCCTCTCTTTTCACTCCTGCTGCCAGAAGCCCAGGGAGGATGGGAGGGCTTAGAACATGGCTGGGCACTGTGGTTTCTTCCAGAGAAGTGGAGGGCATTTGCTTTACCTTGCCACAACCCCTTGGGATAGGGTCTGCACCTCAGGAAAACTGTTTCCGTGGGAAGCCGGCTTTTTGCAAAGGGGTCTCAGGGCCGTGGGCCTCGGGTGTCCCTCCGGCTCCCCAAAGCACAGGGACGAGGTGAGGGGCTTAGACCATGCCTGGGCAATGTTGTTTCTTACACCTGGGTGTGTGGCATTTTGTTGAGCTGGCTACCCCCACTTGGGATAGGTGTTCCACAGCAAGCACCTATTGTTCGTCGGAAGCCGTTATTGCCCCAGGGGTCTCCGGGCTGTGTTTGTTGGGCTTGAACTCCTGCTAGCAAAACCGCCGGGTTGAGGGAAGGGTTCAGACTGTGCCTGGGCCCTGTGGTCTCTTCCAGGTCAGTGTATGGCATTTCCTTCCCCTTGCCACAGGCACCTGGGAGCATGTCTGCACGTGGAGAAAGACTTTCCCGTGGGAAGCCGGTTTTTGTCAAACGGGTCCCAGTGCTCTGCTCCTCTCTTTTCACTCCTGCTGCCAGAAGCCCAGGGAGGATGGGAGGGCTTAGAACATGGCTGGGCACTGTGGTTTCTTCCAGAGAAGTGGAGGGCATTGGCTTTACCTTGCCACAACCACTTGGGAGAGGGTCTGCACCTCAGGAAAACTGTTTCCGTGGGAAGCCGGCTTTTTGCAAAGGGGTCTCAGGGCCATGGGCCTCGGGTGTCCCTCCGGCTCCCCAAAGCACAGGGACGAGGTGAGGGGCTTAGACCATGCCTGGGCAATGTTGTTTCTTACACCTGGGTGTGTGGCATTTTGTTGAGCTGGCTACCCCCACTTGGGATAGGTGTTCCACAGCAAGCACCTATTGTTCGTCGGAAGCCGTTTTTGCCCCAGGGGTCTCCGGGCTGTGTTCGTTGGGCTTGAACACCTGCTAGCAAAACCGCCGGGTTGAGGGAAGGGTTCAGACTGTGCCAGGGCCCTGTGGTCTCTTCCAGGTCAGTGTATGGCATTTCCTTCCCCTTGCCACAGGCACCTGGGAGCATGTCAGCACGTGGAGAAAGGCTTTCCCGTGGGAAGCGGGTTTTTGTCAAACGGGCCCCAGTGCTCTGCTGCTCTCTTTTCACTCCTGCTGCCAGAAGCCCAGGGAGGATGGGAGGGCTTAGAACATGGCTGGGCACTGTGGTTTCTTCCAGAGAAGTGGAGGGCATTTGCTTTACCTTGCCACAACCACTTGGGATAGGGTCTGCACTTCAGGAAAACTGTTTCCGTGGGAAGCCGGCTTTTTGCAAAGGGGTCTCAGGGCCATGGGCCTCGGGTGTCCCTCCGGCTCCCCAAAGCACAGGGACGAGGTGAGGGGCTTAGACCATGCCTGGGCAATGTTGTTTCTTACACCTGGGTGTGTGGCATTTTGTTGAGCTGGCTACCCCCACTTGGGATAGGTGTTCCACAGCAAGCACCTATTGTTCGTCGGAAGCCGTTTTTGCCCCAGGGGTCTCCGGGCTGTGTTCGTTGGGCTTGAACTCCTGCTAGCAAAACCGCCGGGTTGAGGGAAGGGTTCAGACTGTGCCTGGGCCCTGTGGTCTGTTCCAGGTCAGCGAATGGCATTTCCTTCCCCTTGCCACAGGCACCTGGGAGCATGTCTGCACGTGGAGAAAGACTTTCCCGTGGGAAGCCGGTTTTTGTCAAACGGGTCCCAGTGCTCTGCTCCTCTCTTTTCACTCCTGCTGCCAGAAGCCCAGGGAGGATGGGAGGGCTTAGAACATGGCTGGGCACTGTGGTTTCTTCCAGAGAAGTGGAGGGCATTGGCTTTACCTTGCCACAACCACTTGGGATAGGGTCTGCACCTCAGGACAACTGTTTCCATGGGAAGCCGGCTTTTTGCAAAGGGGTCTCAGGGCCGTGGGCCTCGGGTGTCCCTCCGGCTTCCCAAAGCACAGGGACGAGGTGAGGGGCTTAGACCATGGCTGGACAATGTTGTTTCTTACACCTGGGTGTGTGGCATTTTGTTGAGCTGGCTACCCCCACTTGGGATAGGTGTTCCACAGCAAGCACCTATTGTTCGTCGGAAGCCGTTTTTGCCCCAGGGGTCTCCGGGCTGTGTTCGTTGGGCTTGAACTCCTGCTAGCAAAAGGGCCGGGTTGAGGGAAGGGTTCAGACTGTGCCTGGGCCCTGTGGTCTCTTCCAGGTCAGTGTATGGTATTTCCTTCCCCTTGCCACAGGCACCTGGGAGCATGTCTGCACGTGGAGAAAGACTTTCCCGTGGGAAGCCAGTTTTGTCAAACGGGTCCCAGTGCTCTGCTCCTCTCTTTTCACTCCTGCTGCCAGAAGCCCAGGGAGGATGGGAGGGCTTAGAACATGGCTGGGCACTGTGGTTTCTTCCAGAGAAGTGGAGGGCATTGGCTTTACCTTGCCACAACCCCTTGGGATAGGGTCTGCACCTCAGGAAAACTGTTTCCGTGGGAAGCCGGCTTTTTGCAAAGGGGTCTCAGGGCCGTAGGCCTCGGGTGTCCCTCCGGCTCCCCAAAGCACAGGGACGGGGTGAGGGGCTTAGACCATGGCTGGGCAATGTTGTTTCTTACACCTGGGTGTGTGGCATTTTGTTGAGCTGGCTACCCCCACTTGGGATAGGTGTTCCACAGCAAGCACCTATTGTTCGTCGGAAGCCGTTTTTGCCCCAGGGGTCTCCGGGCTGTGTTCGTTGGGCTTGAACTCCTGCTAGCAAAACCGCCGGGTTGAGGGAAGGGTTCAGACTGTGCCTGGGCCCTGTGGTCTCTTCCAGGTCAGTGTATGGCATTTCCTTCCCCTTGCCACAGGCACCTGGGAGCATGTCAGCACGTGGAGAAAGACTTTGCCGTGGGAAGCCGGTTTTTGTCAAATGGGTCCCAGTGCTCTGCTGCTCTCTTTTCACTCCTGCTTCCAGAAGCCCAGGGAGGATGGGAGGGCTTAGAACATGGCTGGGCACTGTGGTTTCATCCAGAGAAGTGGAGGGCATTGGCTTTACCTTGCCACAACCACTTGGCATAGGGTCTGCACCTCAGGAAAACTGACTCCGTGGGAAGCCGGCTTTTGGCAAAGGGGTCTCTGGGCCCAGTGCTTCGGCTGTCCCTCCGGCTCCCCAAAGCACAGGGATGAGGTGAGGGGCTTAGACCCTGCCTGGGCAATGTTGTTTCTTACACCTGGGTGTGTGGCATTTTGTTGAGCTGGCTACCCCCACTTGGGATAGGTGTTCCACAGCGAGCACCTATTGTTCGTCGGAAGCCGTTTTTGCCCCAGGGGTCTCCGGGCTGTGTTCGTTGGGGTTGAACTCCTGCTAGCAAAACCGCCGGGTTGAGGGAAGGGTTCAGACTGTGCCTGGGCCCTGTGGTCTCTTCCAGGTCAGTGTATGGCATTTCCTTCACCTTGCCCCAGGCACCTGGGAACATGTCTGCAAGTGGGAAAGACTCTCCCGTGGGAAGCCGGGTTTTGTCAAACGGGTCCCAGTGCTCTGCTCCTCTCTTTTCACTCCTGCTGCCAGAAGCCCAGGGAGGATGGGAGGGCTTAGAACATGGCTGGGCACTGTGGTTTCTTCCAGAGAAGTGGAGGGCATTTGCTTTACCTTGCCACAACCACTTGGGATAGGGTGTGCACCTCAGGAAAAATGTCTCCGTGGGAAGCCGGTTTTTTGCAAAGGGGTCTCAGGCCCGTGTGCCTCGGCTGTCCTTCCGGTTCCCCAAAACACAGGAACGAGGTGAGGGGCTTAGACCATGCCTGGGCAATGTTGTTTCTTACACCTGGGTGTGTGGCATTTTGTTGAGCTGGCTACCCCCACTTGGGATAGGTGTTCCACAGCAAGCACCTATTGTTCCTCGGAAGCCGTTTTTGCCCCAGGGGTCTCCGGGCTGTGTTCGTTGGGCTTGAACTCCTGCTAGCAAAACCGCCGGGTTGAGGGAAGCGTTCAGACTGTGCCTGGGCCCTGTGGTCTCTTCCAGGTCAGTGTATGGCATTTCCTTCCCCTTGCCCCAGGCACCTGGGAGCATGTCTGCAAGTGGATAAAGAGTTTCCCGTGGGAAGCCGGGTTTTGTCAAACGGGTCCCAGTGCTCTGCTCCTCTCTTTTCACTCCTGCTGCCAGAAGCCCAGGGAGGATGGGAGGGCTTAGAACATGGCTGGGCACTGTGGTTTCTTCCAGAGAAGTGGAGGGCATTTGCTTTACCTTGCCACAACCACTTGGGATAGGGTCTGCACCTCAGGAAAACTGTCTCCGTGGGAAGCCGGCTTTTGGCAAAGGGGTCTCTGGGCCCAGTGCTTCGGCTGTCCCTCCGGCTCCCCAAAGCACAGGGATGAGGTGAGGGGCTTAGACCCTGCCTGGGCAATGTTGTTTCTTACACCTGGGTGTGTGGCATTTTGTTGAGCTGGCTACCCCCACTTGGGATAGGTGTTCCACAGCGAGCACCTATTGTTCGTCGGAAGCCGTTTTTGCCCCAGGGGTCTCCGGGCTGTGTTCGTTGGGGTTGAACTCCTGCTAGCAAAACCGCCGGGTTGAGGGAAGGGTTCAGACTGTGCCTGGGCCCTGTGGTCTCTTCCAGGTCAGTCTATGGCATTTCCTTCCCCTTGCCCCAGGCACCTGGGAACATGTCTGCAAGTGGGAAAGACTCTCCCGTGGGAAGCCGGGTTTTGTCAAACGGGTCCCAGTGCTCTGCTCCTCCCTTTTCACTCCTGCTGCCAGAAGCCCAGGGAGGATGGGAGGGCTTAGAACATGGCTGGGCACTGTGGTTTCTTCCAGAGAAGTGGAGGGCATTTGCTTTACCTTGCCACAACCACTTGGGATAGGGTGTGCACCTCAGGAAAACTGTCTCCGTGGGAAGCCGGCTTTTTGCAAAGGGGTCTCAGGGCCGTGTGCCTCGGCTGTCCTTCCGGTTCCCCAAAACACAGGAACGAGGTGAGGGGCTTAGACCATGCCTGGGCAATGTTGTTTCTTACACCTGGGTGTGTGGCATTTTGTTGAGCTGGCTACCCCCACTTGGGATAGGTGTTCCACAGCAAGCACCTATTGTTCGTCGGAAGCCGTTTTTGCCCCAGGGGTCTCCGGGCTGTGTTCGTTGGGGTTGAACTCCTGCTAGCAAAACCGCCGGGTTGAGGGAAGGGTTCAGACTGTGCCTGGGCCCTGTGGTCTCTTCCAGGTCAGTGTATGGCATTTCCTTCCCCTTGCCCCAGGCACCTGGGAGCATGTCAGCACGTGGAGAAAGACTTTCCCGTGGGAAGCCGGGTTTTGTCAAACGGGTCCCAGTACTCTGCTCCTCTCTTTTCACAACTGCTGCCAGAAGCCCAGGGAGGATGGGAGGGCTTAGAACATGGCTGGGCACTGTGGTTTCTTCCAGAGAAGTGGAGGGCATTGGCTTTACCTTGCCACAACCACTTGGGATAGGGTCTGCACCTCAGGAAAACTGTCTCCGTGGGAAGCCGGCTTTTTGCAAAGGGGTCTCAGGGCCGTGTGCCTCGGCTGTCCCTCCGGCTCCCCAAAGCACAGGGACGAGGTGAGGGGCTTAGACCATGCCTGGGCAATGTTGTTTCTTACACCTGGGTGTGTGGCATTTTGTTGAGCTGGCTACCCCCACTTGGGATAGGTGTTCCACAGCAAGCACCTATTGTTCGTCGGAAGCCGTTTTTGCCCCAGGGGTCTCCGGGCTGTGTTCGTTGGGGTTGAACTCCTGCTAGCAAAACCGCCGGGTTGAGGGAAGGGTTCAGACTGTGCCTGGGCCCTGTGGTCTCTTCCAGGTCAGTGTATGGCATTTCCTTCCCCTTGCCCCAGGCACCTGGGAGCATGTCTGCACGTGGAGAAAGACTTTCCCGTGGGAAGCCGGGTTTTGTCAAACGGGTCCCAGTGCTCTGCTCCTCTCTTTTCACTCCTGCTGCCAGAAGCCCAGGGAGGATGGGAGGGCTTAGAACATGGCTGGGCACTGTGGTTTCTTCCAGAGAAGTGGAGGGCATTTGCTTTACCTTGCCACAACCACTTGGGATAGGGTCTGCACCTCAGGAAAACTGTCTCCGTGGGAAGCCGGCTTTTTGCAAGGGGGTCTCAGGGCCATGTGCCTCGGCTGACCCTCCGGCTCCCCAAAGCACAGGGACGAGGTGAGGTGCTTAGACCATTCCTGGGCAATGTTGTTTCTTACACCTGGGTGTGTGGCATTTTGTTGAGCTGGCTACCCCCACTTGGGATAGGTGTTCCACAGCAAGCACCTATTGTTCGTCGGAAGCCGTTTTTGCCCCAGGGGTCTCCGGGCTGTGTTCGTTGGGGTTGGACTCCTGCTAGCAAAACCGCCGGGTTGAGGGAAGCGTTCAGACTGTGCCTGGGCCCTGTGGTCTCTTCCAGGTCAGTGTATGGCATTTCCTTCCCCTTGCCCCAGGCACCTGGGAGCATGTCTGCAAGTGGATAAAGAGTTTCCCGTGGGAAGCCGGGTTTTGTCAAACGGGTCCCAGTGCTCTGCTCCTCTCTTTTCACTCCTGCTGCCAGAAGCCCAGGGAGGATGGGAGGGCTTAGAACATGGCTGGGCACTGTGGTTTCTTCCAGAGAAGTGGAGGGCATTTGCTTTACCTTGCCACAACCACTTGGGATAGGGTCTGCACCTCAGGAAAACTGTCTCCGTGGGAAGACGGCTTTTGGCAAAGGGGTCTCTGGGCCCAGTGCTTCGGCTGTCCCTCCGGCTCCCCAAAGCACAGGGATGAGGTGAGGGGCTTAGACCCTGCCTGGGCAATGTTGTTTCTTACACCTGGGTGTGTGGCATTTTGTTGAGCTGGCTACCCCCACTTGGGATAGGTGTTCCACAGCGAGCACCTATTGTTCGTCGGAAGCCGTTTTTGCCCCAGGGGTCTCCGGGCTGTGTTCGTTGGGCTTGAACTCCTGCTAGCAAAACCGCCGGGTTGAGGGAAGGGTTCAGACTGTGCCTGGGCCCTGTGGTCTCTTCCAGGTCAGTGTATGGCATTTCCTTCCCCTTGCCCCAGGCACCTGGGAGCATGTCTGCACGTGGAGAAAGACTTTCCCGTGGGAAGCCGGGTTTTGTCAAACGGGTCCCAGTGCTCTGCTCCTCTCTTTTCACAACTGCTGCCAGAAGCCCAGGGAGGATGGGAGGGCTTAGAACATGGCTGGGCACTGTGGTTTCTTCCAGAGAAGTGGAGGGCATTGGCTTTACCTTGCCACAACCACTTGGGATAGGGTCTGCACCTCAGGAAAACTGTCTCTGTGGGAAGCCGGCTTTTTGCAAAGGGGTCTCAGGGCCGTGTGCCTCGGCTGTCCCTCCGGCTCCTCAAAGCACAGGGACGAGGTGAGGGGCTTAGACCATGCCTGGGCAATGTTGTTTCTTACACCTGGGTGTGTGGCATTTTGTTGAGCTGGCTACCCCCACTTGGGATAGGTGTTCCACAGCAAGCACCTATTCTTCGTCGGAAGCCGTTTTTGCCCCAGGGGTCTCCGGGCTGTGTTCGTTGGGGTTGAACTCCTGCTAGCAAAACCGCCGGGTTGAGGGAAGGGTTCAGACTGTGCCTGGGCCCTGTGGTCTCTTCCAGGTCAGTGTATGGCATTTCCTTCCCCTTGCCCCAAGCACCTGGGAGCATGTCTGCACGTGGAGAAAGACTTTCCCGTGGGAAGCCGGGTTTTGTCAAACGGGTCCCAGTGCTCTGCTCCTCTCTTTTCACTCCTGCTGCCAGAAGCCCAGGGAGGATGGGAGGGCTTAGAACATGGCTGGGCACTGTGGTTTCTTCCAGAGAAGTGGAGGGCATTTGCTTTACCTTGCCACAACCACTTGGGATAGGGTCTGCACCTCAGGAAAACTGTCTCCGTGGGAAGCCGGCTTTTTGCAAGGGGGTCTCAGGGCCATGTGCCTCGGCTGACCCTCCGGCTCCCCAAAGCACAGGGACGAGGTGAGGGGCTTAGACCATGCCTGGGCAATGTTGTTTCTTACACCTGGGTGTGTGGCATTTTGTTGAGCTGGCTACCCCCACTTGGGATAGGTGTTCCACAGCGAGCACCTATTGTTCGTCGGAAGCCGTTTTTGCCCCAGGGGTCTCCGGGCTGTGTTCGTTGGGCTTGAACTCCTGCTAGCAAAACCGCCGGGTTGAGGGAAGGGTTCAGACTGTGCCTGGGCCCTGTGGTCTCTTCCAGGTCAGTGTATGGCATTTCCTTCACCTTGCCCCAGGCACCTGGGAGCATGTCTGCAAGTGGGAAAGACTCTCCCGTGGGAAGCCGGGTTTTGTCAAACGGGTCCCAGTGCTCTGCTCCTCTCTTTTCACTCCTGCTGCCAGAAGCCCAGGGAGGATGGGAGGGCTTAGAACATGGCTGGGCACTGGGGTTTCTTCCAGAGAAGTGGAGGGCATTGGCTTTACCTTGCCACAACCACTTGGGAGAGGGTCTACACCTCAGGAAAACTGTCTCCGTGGGAAGCCGGCTTTTTGCAAAGGGGTCTCAGGGCCGTGGGCCTCGGGTGTCCCTCCAGCTCCCCAAAGCACAGGGACGAGGTGAGGGGCTTAGACCATGCCTGGGCAATGTTGTTTCTTACACCTGGGTGTGTGGCATTTTGTTCAGCTGGCTACCCCCACTTGGGATAGGTGTTCCACAGCAAGCACCTATTGTTCGTCGGAAGCCGTTTTTGCCCCAGGGGTCTCCGGGCTGTGTTCCTTGGGCTTGAACTCCTGCTAGCAAAACCGCCGGGTTGAGGGAAGGGTTCAGACTGTGCCTGGGCCCTGTGGTCTCTTCCAGGTCAGTGTATGGCATTTCCTTCCCCTTGCCACAGGCACCTGGGAGCATGTCAGCACGTGGAGGAAGACTTTCCCGTGGGAAGCCGGTTTTTGTCAAACGGGTCCCAGTGCTCTGCTGCTCTCTTTTCACTCCTGCTGCCAGAAGCCCAGGGAGGATGGGAGGGCTTAGAACATGGCTGGGCACTGTGGTTTCTTCCAGAGAAGTGGAGGGCATTGGCTTTACCTTGCCACAACCACTTGGGATAGGGTCTGCACCTCAGGAAAACTGTCTCCGTGGGAAGCCGGCTTTTTGCAAAGGGGTCTCAGGGCCATGGGCCTCGGTTGTCCCTCCGGCTCCCCAAAGCACAGGGACGAGGTGAGGGGCTTAGACCATGCCTGGGCAATGTTGTTTCTTACACCTGGGTGTGTGGCATTTTGTTGAGCTGGCTACCCCCACTTGGGATAGGTGTTCCACAGCAAGCACCTATTGTTCGTCGGAAGCCGTTTTTGCCCCAGGGGTCTCCGGGCTGTGTTCCTTGGGCTTGAACTCCTGCTAGCAAAACCGCCGGGTTGAGGGAAGGGTTCAGACTGTGCCTGGGCCCTGTGGTCTCTTCCAGGTCAGTGTATGGCTTTTCCTTCCCCTTGCCACAGGCACCTGGGAGCATGTCAGCACGTGGAGGAAGACTTTCCCGTGGGAAGCCGGTTTTTGTCAAACGGGTCCCAGTGCTCTGCTGCTCTCTTTTCACTCCTGCTGCCAGAAGCCCAGGGAGGATGGGAGGGCTTAGAACATGGCTGGGCACTGTGGTTTCTTCCAGAGAAGTGGAGGGCATTTGCTTTACCTTGCCACAACCACTTGGGATAGGGTCTGCACCTCAGGAAAACTGTTTCCGTGGGAAGCCGGCTTTTTGCAAAGGGGTCTCAGGGCCGTGGGCCTCGGCTGTCCCTCCGGCTCCCCAAAGCACAGGGACGAGGTGAGGGGCTTAGACCATGCCTGGGCAATGTTGTTTCTTACACCTGGGTGTGTGGCATTTTGTTGAGCTGGCTACCCCCACTTGGGATAGGTGTTCCACAGCAAGCACCTATTGTTCGTCGGAAGCCGTTTTTGCCCCAGGGGTCTCCGGGCTGTGTTCGTTGGGGTTGAACTCCTGCTAGCAAAACCGCCGGGTTGAGGGAAGGGTTCAGACTGTGCCTGGGCCCTGTGGTCTCTTCCAGGTCAGTGTATGGCATTTCCTTCCCCTTGCCCCAGGCACCTGGGAGCATGTCTGCACGTGGAGAAAGACTTTCCCGTGGGAAGCCGGGTTTTGTCAAACGGGTCCCAGTGCTCTGCTCCTCTCTTTTCACTCCTGCTGCCAGAAGCCCAGGGAGGATGGGAGGGCTTAGAACATGCCTGGGCACTGTGGTTTCTTCCAGAGAAGTGGAGGGCATTTGCTTTACCTTGCCACAACCACTTGGGATAGGGTCTGCACCTCAGGAAAACTGTCTCCGTGGGAAGCCGGCTTTTTGCAAGGGGGTCTCAGGACCATGTGCCTCGGCTGACCCTCCGGCTCCCCAAAGCACAGGGACGAGGTGAGGGGCTTAGACCATGCCTGGGCAATGTTGTTTCTTACACCTGGGTGTGTGGCATTTTGTTGAGCTGGCTACCCCCACTTGGGATAGGTGTTCCACAGCAAGCACCTATTGTTCGTCGGAAGCCGTTTTTGCCCCAGGGGTCTCCGGGCTGTGTTCGTTGGGGTTGAACTCCTGCTAGCAAAACCGCCGGGCTGAGGGAAGCGTTCAGACTGTGCCTGGGCCCTGTGGTCTCTTCCAGGTCAGTGTATGGCATTTCCTTCCCCTTGCCCCAGGCACCTGGGAGCATGTCTGCAAGTGGATAAAGAGTTTCCCGTGGGAAGCCGGGTTTTGTCAAACGGGTCCCAGTGCTCTGCTCCTCTCTTTTCACTCCTGCTGCCAGAAGCCCAGGGAGGATGGGAGGGCTTAGAACATGGCTGGGCACTGTGGTTTCTTCCAGAGAAGTGGAGGGCATTTGCTTTACCTTGCCACAACCACTTGGGATAGGGTGTGCACCTCAGGAAAACTGTCTCCGTGGGAAGCCGGCTTTTTGCAAAGGGGTCTCAGGCCCGTGTGCCTCGGCTTGCCTTCCGGCTCCCCAAAACACAGGAACGAGGTGAGGGGCTTAGACCATGCCTGGGCAATGTTGTTTCTTACACCTGGGTGTGTGGCATTTTGTTGAACTGGCTACCCCCACTTGGGATAGGTGTTCCACAGCAAGCACCTATTGTTCGTCGGAAGCCGTTTTTGCCCCAGGGGTCTCCGGGCTGTGTTCGTTGGGGTTGAACTCCTGCTAGCAAAACCGCCGGGTTGAGGGAAGGGTTCAGACTGTGCCTGGGCCCTGTGGTCTCTTCCAGGTCAGTGTATGGCATTTCCTTCCCCTTGCCCCAGGCACCTGGGAGCATGTCTGCAAGTGGAGAAAGACTTTCCCGTGGGAAGCCGGGTTTTGTCAAACGGGTCCCAGTGCTCTGCTCCTCTCTTTTCACTCCTGCTGCCAGAAGCCCAGGAAGCATGGGAGGGCTTAGAACATGGCTGGGCACTGTGGTTTCTTCCAGAGAAGTGGAGGGCATTTGCTTTACCTTGCCACAACCACTTGGGATAGGGTCTGCATCTCAGGAAAACTGTCTCCGTGGGAAGCCGGCTTTTTGCAAAGGGGTCTCAGGGCCGTGGGCCTCGGCTGTCCCTCCGGCTCCCCAAAGCACAGGGACGAGGTGAGGGGCTTAGACCATGCCTGGGCAATGTTGTTTCTTACACCTGGGTGTGTGGCATTTTGTTGAGCTGGCTACCCCCACTTGGGATAGGTGTTCCACAGCAAGCACCTATTGTTCGTCGGAAGCCGTTTTTGCCCCAGGGGTCTCCGGGCTGTGTTCGTTGGGCTTGAACTCCTGCTAGCAAAACCGCCGGGTTGAGGGAAGGGTTCAGACTGTGCCTGGGCCCTGTGGTCTCTTCCAGGTCAGTGTATGGCATTTCCTTCCCCTTGCCACAGGCACCTGGGAGCATGTCAGCACGTGGAGAAAGACTTTGCCGTGGGAAGCCGGTTTTTGTCAAATGGGTCCCAGTGCTCTGCTGCTCTCTTTTCACTCCTGCTTCCAGAAGCCCAGGGAGGATGGGAGGGCTTAGAACATGGCTGGGCACTGTGGTTTCTTCCAGAGAAGTGGAGGGCATTGGCTTTACCTTGCCACAACCACTTGGGATAGGGTCTGCACCTCAGGAAAACTGTTTCCGTGGGAAGCCGGCTTTTTGCAAAGGGGTCTCAGGGCCGTGGGCCTCGGGTGTCCCTCCGGCTCCCCAAAGCACAGGGACGAGGTGAGGGGCTTAGACCATGCCTGGGCAATGTTGTTTCTTACACCTGAGTGTGTGGCATTTTGTAGAGCTGGCTACCCCCACTTGGGATAGGTGTTCCACAGCAAGCACCTATTGTTCGTCGGAAGCCGTTATTGCCCCAGGGGTCTCCGGGCTGTGTTCGTTGGGGTTGAACTCCTGCTAGCAAAACCGCCGGTTTGAGGGAAGGGTTCAGACTGTGCCTGGGCCCTGTGGTCTCTTCCAGGTCAGTGTATGGCATTTCCTTCCCCTTGCCACAGGCACCTGGGAGCATGTCTGCACGTGGAGAAAGACTTTCCCGTGGGAAGCCGGGTTTTGTCAAACGGGTCCCAGTGCTCTGCTCCTCTCTTTTCACTCCTGCTGCCAGAAGCCCAGGGAGGATGGGAGGGCTTAGAACATGGCTGGGCATTGTGGTTTCTTCCAGAGAAGTGGAGGGCATTGGCTTTACCTTGCCACAACCACTTGTGAGAGGGTCTGCACCTCAGGAAAACTGTTTCCGTGGGAAACCTGCTTTTTGCAAAGGGGTCTCAGGGCCGTGGGCCTCGGGTGTCCCTCCGGCTCCCCAAAGCACAGGGACGAGGTGAGGGGCTTAGACCATGCCTGGGCAATGTTGTTTCTTACACCTGGGTGTGTGGCATTTTGTTGAGCTGGCTACCCCCACTTGGGATAGGTGTTCCACAGCAAGCACCTATTGTTCATCGGAAGCCGTTTTTGCCCCAGCGGTCTCCGGGCTGTGTTCGTTGGGCTTGAACTCCTGCTAGCAAAAGGGCCGGGTTGAGGGAAGGGTTCAGACTGTGCCTGGGCCCTGTGGTCTCTTCCAGGTCAGTGTATGGTATTTCCTTCCCCTTGCCACAGGCACCTGGGAGCATGTCTGCACGTGGAGAAAGACTTTCCCGTGGGAAGCCAGTTTTGTCAAACGGGTCCCAGTGCTCTGCTCCTCTCTTTTCACTCCTGCTGCCAGAAGCCCAGGGAGGATGGGAGGGCTTAGAACATGGCTGGGCACTGTGGTTTCTTCCAGAGAAGTGGAGGGCATTTGCTTTACCTTGCCACAACCCCTTGGGATAGGGTCTGCACCTCAGGAAAACTGTTTCCGTGGGAAGCCGGCTTTTTGCAAAGGGGTCTCAGGGCCGTGGGCCTCGGGTGTCCCTCCGGCTCCCCAAACCACAGGGACGAGGTGAGGGGCTTAGACCATGCCTGGGCAATGTTGTTTCTTACACCTGGGTGTGTGGCATTTTGTTGAGCTGGCTACCCCCACTTGGGATAGGTGTTCCACAGCAAGCACCTATTGTTCGTCGGAAGCCGTTATTGCCCCAGGGGTCTCCGGGCTGTGTTTGTTGGGCTTGAACTCCTGCTAGCAAAACCGCCGGGTTGAGGGAAGGGTTCAGACTGTGCCTGGGCCCTGTGGTCTCTTCCAGGTCAGTGTATGGCATTTCCTTCCCCTTGCCACAGGCACCTGGGAGCATGTCTGCACGTGGAGAAAGACTTTCCCGTGGGAAGCCGGTTTTTGTCAAACGGGTCCCAGTGCTCTGCTCCTCTCTTTTCACTCCTGCTGCCAGAAGCCCAGGGAGGATGGGAGGGCTTAGAACATGGCTGGGCACTGGGGTTTCTTCCAGAGAAGTGGAGGGCATTGGCTTTACCTTGCCACAACCACTTGTGAGAGGGTCTGCACCTCAGGAAAACTGTTTCCGTGGGAAGCCGGCTTTTTGCAAAGGGGTCTCAGGGCCGTGGGCCTCGGGTGTCCCTCCAGCTCCCCAAAGCACAGGGACGAGGTGAGGGGCTTAGACCATGCCTGGGCAATGTTGTTTTTTACACCTGGGTGAGTGGCATTTTGTTGAGCTGGCTACCCCCACTTGGGATAGGTGTTCCACAGCAAGCACCTATTGTTCGTCGGAAGCCGTTTTTGCCCCAGGGGTCTCCGGGCTGTGTTCGTTGGGCTTGAACTCCTGCTAGCAAAACCGCCGGGTTGAGGGAAGGGTTCAGACTGTGCCTGGGCCCTGTGGTCTGTTCCAGGTCAGCGTATGGCATTTCCTTCCCCTTGCCACAGGCACCTGGGAGCATGTCTGCACGTGGAGAAAGACTTTCCCGTGGGAAGCCGGTTTTTGTCAAACGGGTCCCAGTGCTCTGCTCCTCTCTTTTCACTCCTGCTGCCAGAAGCCCAGGGAGGATGGGAGGGCTTAGAACATGCCTGGGCACTGTGGTTTCTTCCAGAGAAGTGGAGGGCATTGGCTTTACCTTGCCACAACCACTTGGGATAGGGTCTGCACCTCAGGACAACTGTTTCCATGGGAAGCCGGCTTTTTGCAAAGGGGTCTCAGGGCCGTGGGCCTCGGGTGTCCCTCCGGCTTCCCAAAGCACAGGGACGAGGTGAGGGGCTTAGACCATGGCTGGACAATGTTGTTTCTTACACCTGGGTGTGTGGCATTTTGTTGAGCTGGCTACCCCCACTTGGGATAGGTGTTCCACAGCAAGCACCTATTGTTCGTCGGAAGCCGTTTTTGCCCCAGGGGTCTCCGGGCTGTGTTCGTTGGGCTTGAACTCCTGCTAGCAAAACCGCCGGGTTGAGGGAAGGGTTCAGACTGTGCCTGGGCCCTGTGGTCTCTTCCAGGTCAGTGTATGGCATTTCCTTCCCCTTGCCACAGGCACCTGGGAGCATGTCAGCACGTGGAGAAAGACTTTGCCGTGGGAAGCCGGTTTTTGTCAAATGGGTCCCAGTGCTCTGCTGCTCTCTTTTCACTCCTGCTTCCAGAAGCCCAGGGAGGATGGGAGGGCTTAGAACATGGCTGGGCACTGTGGTTTCTTCCAGAGAAGTGGAGGGCATTGGCTTTACCTTGCCACAACCACTTGGGATAGGGTCTGCACCTCAGGAAAACTGTTTCCGTGGGAAGCCTGCTTTTTGCAAAGGGGTCTCAGGGCCGTGGGCCTCGGGTGTCCCTCCGGCTCCCCAAAGCACAGGGACGAGGTGAGGGGCTTAGACCATGCCTGGGCAATGTTGTTTCTTACACCTGGGTGTGTGGCATTTTGTTGAGCTGGCTACCCCCACTTGGGATAGGTGTTCCACAGCAAGCACCTATTGTTCATCGGAAGCCGTTTTTGCCCCAGCGGTCTCCGGGCTGTGTTCGTTGGGCTTGAACTCCTGCTAGCAATAGGGCCGGGTTGAGGGAAGGGTTCAGACTGTGCCTGGGCCCTGTGGTCTCTTCCAGGTCAGTGTATGGCATTTCCTTCCCCTTGCCACAGGCACCTGGGAGCATGTCTGCACGTGGAGAAAGACTTTCCCGTGGGAAGCCGGTTTTTGTCAAACGGGTCCCAGTGCTCTGCTCCTCTCTTTTCACTCCTGCTGCCAGAAGCCCAGGGAGGATGGGAGGGCTTAGAACATGGCTGGGCACTGGGGTTTCTTCCAGAGAAGTGGAGGGCATTTGCTTTACCTTGCCACAACCACTTGTGAGAGGGTCTGCACCTCAGGAAAACTTTTTCCGTGGGAAGCCGGCTTTTTGCAAAGGGGTCTCAGGGCCATGTGCCTCGGGTGTCCCTCCGGCTCCCCAAAGCACAGGGACGAGGTGAGTGGCTTAGACCATGCCTGGGCAATGTTGTTTCTTACACCTGGGTGTGTGGCATTTTGTTGAGCTGGCTACCCCCACTTGGGATAGGTGTTCCACAGCAAGCACCTATTGTTCGTCGGAAGCCGTTTTTGCCCCAGGGGTCTCCGGGCTGTGTTCGTTGGGCTTGAACTCCTGCTAGCAAAACCGCCGGGTTGAGGGAAGGGTTCAGACTGTGCCAGGGCCCTGTGGTCTCTTCCAGGTCAGTGTATGGCATTTCCTTCCCCTTGCCACAGGCACCTGGGAGCATGTCAGCACGTGGAGAAAGACTTTCCCGTGGGAAGCCGGTTTTTGTCAAACGGGTCCCAGTGCTCTGCTGCTCTCTTTTCACTCCTGCTGCCAGAAGCCCAGGGAGGATGGGAGGACTTAGAACATGGCTGGGCACTGTGGTTTCTTCCAGAGAAGTGGAGGGCATTTGCTTTACCTTGCCACAACCCCTTGGGATAGGGTCTGCACTTCAGGAAAACTGTCCGTGGGAAGCCGGCTTTTTGCAAAGGGGTCTCAGGGCCATGGGCCTCGGGTGTCCCTCCGGCTCCCCAAAGCACAGGGACGAGGTGAGGGGCTTAGACCATGCCTGGGCAATGTTGTTTCTTACACCTGGGTGTGTGGCATTTTGTTGAGCTGGCTACCCCCACTTGGGATAGGTGTTCCACAGCAAGCACCTATTGTTCGTCGGAAGCCGTTTTTGCCCCAGGGGTCTCCGGGCTGTGTTCGTTGGGCTTGAACTCCTGCTAGCAAAACCGCCGGGTTGAGGGAAGGGTTCAGACTGTGCCTGGGCCCTGTGGTCTGTTCCAGGTCAGCGTATGGCATTTCCTTCCCCTTGCCACAGGCACCTGGGAGCATGTCTGCACGTGGAGAAAGACTTTCCCGTGGGAAGCCGGTTTTTGTCAAACGGGTCCCAGTGCTCTGCTCCTCTCTTTTCACTCCTGCTGCCAGAAGCCCAGGGAGGATGGGAGGGCTTAGAACATGCCTGGGCACTGTGGTTTCTTCCAGAGAAGTGGAGGGCATTGGCTTTACCTTGCCACAACCACTTGGGATAGGGTCTGCACCTCAGGACAACTGTTTCCATGGGAAGCCGGCTTTTTGCAAAGGGGTCTCAGGGCCGTGGGCCTCGGGTGTCCCTCCGGCTTCCCAAAGCACAGGGACGAGGTGAGGGGCTTAGACCATGGCTGGACAATGTTGTTTCTTACACCTGGGTGTGTGGCATTTTGTTGAGCTGGCTACCCCCACTTGGGATAGGTGTTCCACAGCAAGCACCTATTGTTCGTCGGAAGCCGTTTTTGCCCCAGGGGTCTCCGGGCTGTGTTCGTTGGGCTTGAACTCCTGCTAGCAAAACCGCCGGGTTGAGGGAAGGGTTCAGACTGTTCCTGGGCCCTGTGGTTTCTTCCAGGTCAGTGTATGGCATTTCCTTCCCCTTGCCACAGGCACCTGGGAGCATGTCAGCACGTGGAGAAAGACTTTGCCGTGGGAAGCCGGTTTTTGTCAAATGGGTCCCAGTGCTCTGCTGCTCTCTTTTCACTCCTGCTTCCAGAAGCCCAGGGAGGATGGGAGGGCTTAGAACATGGCTGGGCACTGTGGTTTCTTCCAGAGAAGTGGAGGGCATTGGCTTTACCTTGCCACAACCACTTGGGATAGGGTCTGCACCTCAGGAAAACTGTTTCCGTGGGAAGCCGGCTTTTTGCAAAGGGGTCTCAGGGCCGTGGGCCTCGGGTGTCCCTCCGGCTCCCCAAAGCACAGGGACGAGGTGAGGGGCTTAGACCATGCCTGGGCAATGTTGTTTCTTACACCTGGGTGTGTGGCATTTTGTAGAGCTGGCTACCCCCACTTGGGATAGGTGTTCCACAGCAAGCACCTATTGTTCGTCGGAAGCCGTTATTGCCCCAGGGGTCTCCGGGCTGTGTTCGTTGGGGTTGAACTCCTGCTAGCAAAACCGCCGGTTTGAGGGAAGGGTTCAGACTGTGCCTGGGCCCTGTGGTCTCTTCCAGGTCAGTGTATGGCATTTCCTTCCCCTTGCCACAGGCACCTGGGAGCATGTCTGCACGTGGAGAAAGACTTTCCCGTGGGAAGCCGGGTTTTGTCAAACGAGTCCCAGTGCTCTGCTCCTCTCTTTTCACTCCTGCTGCCAGAAGCCCAGGGAGGATGGGAGGGCTTAGAACATGGCTGGGCATTGTGGTTTCTTCCAGAGAAGTGGAGGGCATTGGCTTTACCTTGCCACAACCACTTGTGAGAGGGTCTGCACCTCAGGAAAACTGTTTCCGTGGGAAGCCTGCTTTTTGCAAAGGGGTCTCAGGGCCGTGTGCCTCGGGTGTCCCTCCGGCTCCCCAAAGCACAGGGACGAGGTGAGGGGCTTAGACCATGCCTGGGCAATGTTGTTTCTTACACCTGGGTGTGTGGCATTTTGTTGAGCTGGCTACCCCCACTTGGGATAGGTGTTCCACAGCAAGCACCTATTGTTCATCGGAAGCCGTTTTTGCCCCAGCGGTCTCCGGGCTGTGTTCGTTGGGCTTGAACTCCTGCTAGCAAAAGGGCCGGGTTGAGGGAAGGGTTCAGACTGTGCCTGGGCCCTGTGGTCTCTTCCAGGTCAGTGTATGGTATTTCCTTCCCCTTGCCACAGGCACCTGGGAGCATGTCTGCACGTGGAGAAAGACTTTCCCGTTGGAAGCCAGTTTTGTGAAACGGGTCCCAGTGCTCTGCTCCTCTCTTTTCACTCCTGCTGCCAGAAGCCCAGGGAGGATGGGAGGGCTTAGAACATTGCTGGGCACTGGGGTTTCTTCCAGAGAAGTGGAGGGCATTGGCTTTACCTTGCCACAACCACTTGTGAGAGGGTCTGCACCTCAGGAAAACTGTTTCCGTGGGAAGCCGGCTTTTTGCAAAGGGGTCTCAGGACCATGGGCCTCGGGTGTCCCTCCGGCTCCCCAAAGCACAGGGACGAGGTGAGTGGCTTAGACCATGCCTGGGCAATGTTGTTTCTTACACCTGGGTGTGTGGCATTTTGTTGAGCTGGCTACCCCCACTTGGGATAGGTGTTCCACAGCAAGCACCTATTGTTCGTCGGAAGCCGTTTTTGCCCCAGGGGTCTCCGGGCTGTGTTCCTTGGGCTTGAACTCCTGCTAGCAAAACCGCCGGGTTGAGGGAAGGGTTCAGACTGTGCCTGGGCCCTGTGGTCTCTTCCAGGTCAGTGTATGGCATTTCCTTCCCCTTGCCACAGGCACCTGGGAGCATGTCAGCACGTGGAGGAAGACTTTCCCGTGGGAAGCCGGTTTTTGTCAAACGGGTCCCAGTGCTCTGCTGCTCTCTTTTCACTCCTGCTGCCAGAAGCCCAGGGAGGATGGGAGGGCTTAGAACATGGCTGGGCACTGTGGTTTCTTCCAGAGAAGTGGAGGGCATTGGCTTTACCTTGCCACAACCCCTTGGGATAGGGTCTGCACCTCAGGAAAACTGTTTCCGTGGGAAGCCGGCTTTTTGCAAAGGGGTCTCAGGGCCATGGGCCTCGGTTGTCCCTCCGGCTCCCCAAAGCACAGGGACGAGGTGAGGGGCTTAGACCATGCCTGGGCAATGTTGTTTCTTACACCTGGGTGTGTGGCATTTTGTTGAGCTGGCTACCCCCACTTGGGATAGGTGTTCCACAGCAAGCACCTATTGTTCGTCGGAAGCCGTTTTTGCCCCAGGGGTCTCCGGGCTGTGTTCGTTGGGCTTGAACTCCTGCTAGCAAAACCGCCGGGTTGAGGGAAGGGTTCAGACTGTGCCTGGGCCCTGTGGTCTCTTCCAGGTCAGTGTATGGCATTTCCTTCCCCTTGCCACAGGCACCTGGGAGCATGTCTGCACGTGGAGAAAGACTTTCCCGTGGGAAGCCGGTTTTTGTGAAACGGGTCCCAGTGCTCTGCTCCTCTCTTTTCACTCCTGCTGCCAGAAGCCCAGGGAGGATGGGAGGGCTTAGAACATGGCTGGGCACTGTGGATTCTTCCAGAGAAGTGGAGGGCATTTGCTTTACCTTGCCACAACCCCTTGGGATAGGGTCTGCACCTCAGGAAAACTGTTTCCGTGGGAAGCCGGCTTTTTGCAAAGGGGTCTCAGGGCCGTGGGCCTCGGGTGTCCCTCCGGCTCCCCAAAGCACAGGGACGAGGTGAGGGGCTTAGACCATGCCTGGGCAATGTTGTTTCTTACACCTGGGTGTGTGGCATTTTGTTGAGCTGGCTACCCCCACTTGGGATAGGTGTTCCACAGCAAGCACCTATTGTTCGTCGGAAGCCGTTATTGCCCCAGGGGTCTCCGGGCTGTGTTCGTTGGGCTTGAACTCCTGCTAGCAAAACCGCCGGGTTGAGGGAAGGGTTCAGACTGTGCCTGGGCCCTGTGGTCTCTTCCAGGTCAGTGTATGGCATTTCCTTCCCCTTGCCACAGGCACCTGGGAGCATGTCTGCACGTGGAGAAAGACTTTCCCGTGGGAAGCCGGTTTTTGTCAAACGGGTCCCAGTGCTCTGCTCCTCTCTTTTCACTCCTGCTGCCAGAAGCCCAGGGAGGATGGGAGGGCTTAGAACATGGCTGGGCACTGGGGTTTCTTCCAGAGAAGTGGAGGGCATTGGCTTTACCTTGCCACAACCACTTGTGAGAGGGTCTGCACCTCAGGAAAACTGTTTCCGTGGGAAGCCGGCTTTTTGCAAAGGGGTCTCAGGGCCGTGGGCCTCGGGTGTCCCTCCAGCTCCCCAAAGCACAGGGACGAGGTGAGGGGCTTAGACCATGCCTGGGCAATGTTGTTTCTTACACCTGGGTGTGTGGCATTTTGTTGAGCTGGCTACCCCCACTTGGGATAGGTGTTCCACAGCAAGCACCTATTGTTCGTCGGAAGCCGTTTTTGCCCCAGGGGTCTCCGGGCTGTGTTCCTTGGGCTTGAACTCCTGCTAGCAAAACCGCCGGGTTGAGGGAAGGGTTCAGACTGTGCCTGGGCCCTGTGGTCTCTTCCAGGTCAGTGTATGGCATTTCCTTCCCCTTGCCACAGGCACCTGGGAGCATGTCAGCACGTGGAGGAAGACTTTCCCGTGGGAAGCCGGTTTTTGTCAAACGGGTCCCAGTGCTCTGCTGCTCTCTTTTCACTCCTGCTGCCAGAAGCCCAGGGAGGATGGGAGGGCTTAGAACATGGCTGGGCACTGTGGTTTCTTCCAGAGAAGTGGAGGGCATTGGCTTTACCTTGCCACAACCACTTGGGATAGGGTCTGCACCTCAGGAAAACTGTTTCCGTGGGAAGCCGGCTTTTTGCAAAGGGGTCTCAGGGCCATGGGCCTCGGTTGTCCCTCCGGCTCCCCAAAGCACAGGGACGAGGTGAGGGGCTTAGACCATGCCTGGGCAATGTTGTTTCTTACACCTGGGTGTGTGGCATTTTGTTGAGCTGGCTACCCCCACTTGTGATAGGTGTTCCACAGCAAGCACCTATTGTTCGTCGGAAGCCGTTTTTGCCCCAGGGGTCTCCGGGCTGTGTTCGTTGGGCTTGAACTCCTGCTAGCAAAACCGCCGGGTTGAGGGAAGGGTTCAGACTGTGCCTGGGCCCTGTGGTCTCTTCCAGGTCAGTGTATGGCATTTCCTTCCCCTTGCCACAGGCACCTGGGAGCATGTCTGCACGTGGAGAAATACTTTCCCGTGGGAAGCCAGTTTTGTCAAACGGGTCCCAGTGCTCTGCTCCTCTCTTTTCACTCCTGCTGCCAGAAGCCCAGGGAGAATGGGAGGGCTTAGAACATGGCTGGGCACTGTGGTTTCTTCCAGAGAAGTGGAGGGCATTGGCTTTACCTTGCCACAACCACTTGGGATAGGGTCTGCACCTCAGGAAAACTGTTTCCGTGGGAAGCCGGCTTTTTGCAAAGGGGTCTCAGGGCCGTGGGCCTCGGGTGTCCCTCCGGCTCCCCAAAGCACAGGGACGAGGTGAGGGGCTTAGACCATGCCTGGGCAATGTTGTTTCTTACACCTGGGTGTGTGGCATTTTGTTGAGCTGGCTACCCCCACTTGGGATAGGTGTTCCACAGCAAGCACCTATTGTTCGTCGGAAGCCGTTTTTGCCCCAGGGGTCTCCGGGCTGTGTTCGTTGGTGTTGAACTCCTGCTAGCAAAACCGCCGGGTTGAGGGAAGGGTTCAGACTGTGCCTGGGCCCTGTGGTCTCTTCCAGGTCAGTGTATGGCATTTCCTTCCCCTTGCCACAGGCACCTGGGAGCATGTCAGCACGTGGAGAAAGACTTTGCCGTGGGAAGCCGGTTTTTGTCAAATGGGTCCCAGTGCTCTGCTGCTCTCTTTTCACTCCTGCTTCCAGAAGCCCAGGGAGGATGGGAGGGCTTAGAACATGGCTGGGCACTGTGGTTTCTTCCACAGAAGTGGAGGGCATTGGCTTTACCTTGCCACAACCACTTGGGATAGGGTCTGCACCTCAGGAAAACTGTTTCCGTGGGAAGCCGGCTTTTTGCAAAGGGGTCTCAGGGCCGTGGGCCTCGGGTGTCCCTCCGGCTCCCCAAAGCACAGGGACGAGGTGAGGGGCTTAGACCATGCCTGGGCAATGTTGTTTCTTACACCTGGGTGTGTGGCATTTTGTAGAGCTGGCTACCCCCACTTGGGATAGGTGTTCCACAGCAAGCACCTATTGTTCGTCGGAAGCCGTTATTGCCCCAGGGGTCTCCGGGCTGTGTTCCTTGGGGTTGAACTCCTGCTAGCAAAACCGCCGGGTTGAGGGAAGGGTTCAGACTGTGCCTGGGCCCTGTGGTCTCTTCCAGGTCAGTGTATGGCATTTCCTTCCCCTTGCCACAGGCACCTGGGAGCATGTCTGCACGTGGAGAAATACTTTCCCGTGGGAAGCCGGTTTTTCTCAAACGGGTCCCAGTGCTCTGCTCCTCTCTTTTCACTCCTGCTGCCAGAAGCCCAGGGAGGATGGGAGGGCTTAGAACATGGCTGGGCATTGTGGTTTCTTCCAGAGAAGTGGAGGGCATTGGCTTTACCTTGCCACAACCACTTGTGAGAGGGTCTGCACCTCAGGAAAACTGTTTCCGTGGGAAGCCTGCCTTTTGCAAAGGGGTCTCAGGGCCGTGGGCCTCGGCTGTCCCTCCGGCTCCCCAAAGCACAGGGACGAGGTGAGGGGCTTAGACCATGCCTGGGCAATGTTGTTTCTTACACCTGGGTGTGTGGCATTTTGTTGAGCTGGCTACCCCCACTTGGGATAGGTGTTCCACAGCAAGCACCTATTGTTCGTCGGAAGCCGTTATTGCCCCAGGGGTCTCCGGGCTGTGTTCGTTGGGCTTGAACTCCTGCTAGCAAAACCGCCGGGTTGAGGGAAGGGTTCAGACTGTGCCTGGGCCCTGTGGTCTCTTCCAGGTCAGTGTATGGCATTTCCTTCCCCTTGCCACAGGCACCTGGGAGCATGTCTGCACGTGGAGAAAGACTTTCCCGTGGGAAGCCGGTTTTTGTCAAACGGGTCCCAGTGCTCTGCTCCTCTCTTTTCACTCCTGCTGCCAGAAGCCCAGGGAGGATGGGAGGGCTTAGAACATGGCTGGGCACTGGGGTTTCTTCCAGAGAAGTGGAGGGCATTGGCTTTACCTTGCCACAACCACTTGTGAGAGGGTCTGCACCTCAGGAAAACTGTTTCCGTGGGAAGCCGGCTTTTTGCAAAGGGGTCTAAGGGCCGTGGGACTCGGGTGTCCCTCCAGCTCCCCAAAGCACAGGGACGAGGTGAGGGGCTTAGACCATGCCTGGGCAATGTTGTTTTTTACACCTGGGTGTGTGGCATTTTGTTGAGCTGGCTACCCCCACTTGGGATAGGTGTTCCACAGCAAGCACCTATTGTTCGTCGGAAGCCGTTTTTGCCCCAGGGGTCTCCGGGCTGTGTTCCTTGGGCTTGAACTCCTGCTAGCAAAACCGCCGGGTTGAGGGAAGGGTTCAGACTGTGCCTGGGCCCTGTGGTCTCTTCCAGGTCAGTGTATGGCATTTCCTTCCCCTTGCCACAGGCACCTGGGAGCATGTCAGCACGTGGAGGAAGACTTTCCCGTGGGAAGCCGGTTTTTGTCAAACGGGTCCCAGTGCTCTGCTGCTCTCTTTTCACTCCTGCTGCCAGAAGCCCAGGGAGGATGGGAGGGCTTAGAACATGGCTGGGCACTGTGGTTTCTTCCAGAGAAGTGGAGGGCATTGGCTTTACCTTGCCACAACCACTTGGGATAGGGTCTGCACCTCAGGAAAACTGTTTCCGTGGGAAGCCGGCTTTTTGCAAAGGGGTCTCAGGGCCATGGGCCTCGGTTGTCCCTCCGGCTCCCCAAAGCACAGGGACGAGGTGAGGGGCTTAGACCATGCCTGGGCAATGTTGTTTCTTACACCTGGGTGTGTGGCATTTTGTTGAGCTGGCTACCCCCACTTGGGATAGGTGTTCCACAGCAAGCACCTATTGTTCGTCGGAAGCCGTTTTTGCCCCAGGGGTCTCCGGGCTGTGTTCGTTGGGCTTGAACTCCTGCTAGCAAAACCGCCGGGTTGAGGGAAGGGTTCAGACTGTGCCAGGGCCCTGTGGTCTCTTCCAGGTCAGTGTATGGCATTTCCTTCCCCTTGCCACAGGCACCTGGGAGCATGTCAGCACGTGGAGAAAGACTTTCCCGTGGGAAGCCGGTTTTTGTCAAACGGGTCCCAGTGCTCTGCTGCTCTCTTTTCACTCCTGCTGCCAGAAGCCCAGGGAGGATGGGAGGGCTTAGAACATGGCTGGGCACTGTGGTTTCTTCCAGAGAAGTGGAGGGCATTTGCTTTACCTTGCCACAACCACTTGGGATAGGGTCTGCACTTCAGGAAAACTGTTTCCGTGGGAAGCCGGCTTTTTGCAAAGGGGTCTCAGGGCCATGGGCCTCGGGTGTCCCTCCGGCTCCCCAAAGCACAGGGACGAGGTGAGGGGCTTAGACCATGCCTGGGCAATGTTGTTTCTTACACCTGGGTGTGTGGCATTTTGTTGAGCTGGCTACCCCCACTTGGGATAGGTGTTCCACAGCAAGCACCTATTGTTCGTCGGAAGCCGTTTTTGCCCCAGGGGTCTCCGGGCTGTGTTCGTTGGGCTTGAACTCCTGCTAGCAAAACCGCCGGGTTGAGGGAAGGGTTCAGACTGTGCCTGGGCCCTGTGGTCTCTTCCAGGTCAGTGTATGGCATTTCCTTCCCCTTGCCACAGGCACCTGGGAGCATGTCTGCACGTGGAGAAAGACTTTCCCGTGGGAAGCCGGTTTTTGTCAATCGGGTCCCAGTGCTCTGCTCCTCTCTTTTCACTCCTGCTGCCAGAAGCCCAGGGAGGATGGGAGGGCTTAGAACATGGCTGGGCACTGTGGTTTCTTCCAGAGAAGTGGAGGGCATTGGCTTTACCTTGCCACAACCACTTGGGATAGGGTCTGCACCTCAGGACAACTGTTTCCGTGGGAAGCCGGCTTTTTGCAAAGGGGTCTCAGGGCCGTGGGCCTCGGGTGTCCCTCCGGCTCCCCAAATGACAGGGACGAGGTGAGGGGCTTAGACCATGGCTGGGCAATGTTGTTTCTTACGCCTGGGTGTGTGGCATTTTGTTGAGCTGGCTACCCCCACTTGGGATAGGTGTTCCACAGCAAGCACCTATTGTTCGTCGGAAGCCGTTTTTGCCCCAGGGATCTCCGGGCTGTGTTCGTTGGGCTTGAACTCCTGCTAGCAAAACCGCCGGGTTGAGGGAAGGGTTCAGACTGTGCCTGGGCCCTGTGGTCTCTTCCAGGTCAGTGTATGGCATTTCCTTCCCCTTGCCACAGGCACCTAGGAGCATCTCTGCGCGTGGAGAAAGACTTTCCCGTGGGAAGCCGGTTTTTGTCAAACGGGACCCAGTGCTCTGCTCCTCTCTTTTCGCTCCTGCTGCCAGAAGCCCAGGGAGGATGGGAGGGCTTAGAACATGGCTGGGCACTGTGGTTTCTTCCAGAGAAGTGGAGGGCATTGGCTTTACCTTGCCACAACCACTTGTGAGAGGGTCTGTACCACAGCAAAACTGTTTCCGTGGGAAGCCTGCTGTTTGCAAAGGGGTCTCAGGGCCGTGGGCCTCGGGTGTCCCTCCGGCTCCCCAAAGCACAGGGACGAGGTGAGGGGCTTAGACCATGTCTGGGCAATGTTGTTTCTTACACCTGGGTGTGTGGCATTTTGTTGAGCTGGCTACCCCCACTTGGGATAAGTTTTCCACAGCAAGCACCTATTGTTCGTCGGAAGCCGTTATTGCCCCAGGGGTCTCCGGGCTGTGTTCGTTGGTGTTGAACTCCTGCTAGCAAAACCGCCGGGTTGAGGGAAGGGTTCAGACTGTGCCTGGGCCCTGTGGTCTCTTCCAGGTCAGTGTATGGCATTTCCTTCCCCTTGCCACAGGCACCTGGGAGCATGTCTGCACGTGGAGAAATACTTTCCCGTGGGAAGCCGGTTTTTCTCAAACGGGTCCCAGTGCTCTGCTCCTCTCTTTTCACTCCTGCTGCCAGAAGCCCAGGGGGGATGGGAGGGCTTAGAACATGGCTGGGCATTGTGGTTTCTTCCAGAGAAGTAGAGGGCATTGGCTTTACCTTGCCACAACCACTTGTGAGAGGGTCTGCACCTCAGGAAAACTGTTTCCGTGGGAAGCCTGCTTTTTGCAAAGGGGTCTCAGGGCCGTGGGCTTCTTGTGTCCCTCCGGCTCCCCAAAGCACAGGGACGAGGTGAGGGGCTTAGACCATGCCTGGGCAATGTTGTTTCTTACACCTGGGTCTGTGGCATTTTGTTGAGCTGGCTACCCCCACTTGGGATAGGTGTTCCACAGCAAGCACCTATTGTTCGTCGGAAGCCGTTTTTGCCCCAGGGGTCTCCGGGCTGTGTTCGTTGGGCTTGAACTCCTGCTAGCAAAAGGGCCGGGTTGAGGGAAGGGTTCAGACTGTGCCTGGGCCCTGTGGTCTCTTCCAGGTCAGTGTATGGCATTTCCTTCCCCTTGCCACAGGCACCTGGGAGCATGTCTGCACGTGGAGAAAGAATTTCCCGTGGGAAGCCAGTTTTGTCAAACGGGTCCCAGTGCGCTGCTCCTCTCTTTTCACTCCTTCTGCCAGAAGCCCAGGGAGGATGGGAGGGCTTAGAACATGGCTGGGCACTGTGGTTTCTTCCAGAGAAGTGGAGGGCATTTGCTTTACCTTGCCACAACCCCTTGGGATAGGGTCTGCACCTCAGGAAAACTGTTTCCGTGGGAAGCCGGCTTTTTGCAAAGGGGTCTCAGGGCCGTGGGCCTCGGGTGTCCCTCCGGCTCCCCAAACCACAGGGACGAGGTGAGGGGCTTAGACCATGCCTGGGCAATGTTGTTTCTTACACCTGGGTGTGTGGCATTTTGTTGAGCTGGCTACCCCCACTTGGGATAGGTGTTCCACAGCAAGCACCTATTGTTCGTCGGAAGCCGTTATTGCCCCAGGGGTCTCCGGGCTGTGTTCGTTGGGCTTGAACTCCTGCTAGCAAAACCGCCGGGTTGAGGGAAGGGTTCAGACTGTGCCTGGGCCCTGTGGTCTCTTCCAGGTCAGTGTATGGCATTTCCTTCCCCTTGCCACAGGCACCTGGGAGCATGTCTGCACGTGGAGAAAGACTTTCCCGTGGGAAGCCGGTTTTTGTCAAACGGGTCCCAGTGCTCTGCTCCTCTCTTTTCACTCCTGCTGCCAGAAGCCCAGGGAGGATGGGAGGGCTTAGAACATGCCTGGGCACTGTGGTTTCTTCCAGAGAAGTGGAGGGCATTGGCTTTACCTTGCCACAACCACTTGGGATAGGGTCTGCACATCAGGAAAACTGTTTCCGTGGGAAGCCGGCTTTTTGCAAAGGGGTCTCAGGGCCGTGGGCCTCGGGTGTCCCTCCGGCTCCCCAAAGCACAGGGACGAGGTGAGGGGCTTAGACCATGCCTGGGCAATGTTGTTTCTTACACCTGGGTGTGTGGCATTTTGTTGAGCTGGCTACCCCCACTTGGGATAGGTGTTCCACAGCAACCACCTAAAGTTCGTCGGAAGCCGTTTTTGCCCCAGGGGTCTCCGGGCTGTGTTCGTTGGGGTTGAACTTCTGCTAGCAAAACCGCCGGGTTGAGGGAAGGGTTCAGACTGTGCCTGGGCCCTGTGGTCTCTTCGAGGTCAGTGTATGGCATTTCCTTCCCCTTGCCACAGGCACCTGGGAGCATGTCAGCACGTGGAGAAAGACTTTCCCGTGGGAAGCCGGTTTTTGTCAAACGGGTCCCAGTGCTCTGCTCCTCTCTTTTCACTCCTGCTGCGAGAAGCCCAGGGAGGATGGGAGGGCTTAGAACATGGCTGGGCACTGTGGTTTCTTCCAGAGAATTGGAGGGCATTGGCTTTACCTTGCCACAACCACTTGGGATAGGGTCTGCACCTCAGGAAAACTGTCTCCGTGGGAAGCCGGCTTTTTGCAAAGGGGTCTCAGGGCCGTGGGCCTCGGCTGTCCCTCCGGCTCCCCAAAGCACAGGGACAAGGTGAGGGGCTTAGACCATGTCTGGGCAATGTTGTTTCTTACACCTGGGTGTGTGGCATTTTGTTGAGCTGCCTACCCCCACTTGGGATAGATGTTCCACAGCAAGCACCTATTGTTCGTCGGAAGCCGTTTTTGCCCCAGGGGTCTCCGGGCTGTGTTCGTTGGGCTTGAACTCTGCTAGCAAAACAGCCGGGTTGAGGGAAGGGTTCAGACTGTGCCTGGGCCCTGTGGTCTCTTCCAGGTCAGTGTATGGTATTTCCTTCCCCTTGCCACAGGCACCTGGGAGCATGTCTGCACGTGGAGAAAGACTTTCCCGTGGGAAGCCGGTTTTTGTCAAACGGGTCCGAGTGCTCTGCTCCTCTCTTTTCACTCCTGCTGCCAGAAGCCCAGGGAGGATGGGAGGGCTTAGAACATAGCTGGGCACGGGGGTTTCTTCCAGAGAAGTGGAGGGCATTGGCTTTACCTTGCCACAACCACTTGGGAGAGGGTCTACCCCTCAGGAAAACTGTCTCCGTGGGAAGCCGGCTTTTTGCAAAGGGGTCTAAGGGCCGTGGGCCTCGGCTGTCCCTCCGGCTCCCCAAAGCACAGGGACGAGGTGAGGGGCTTAGACCATGCCTGGGCAATGTTGTTTCTTACACCTGGGTGTGTGGCATTTTGTTGAGCTGGCTACCCCCACTTGTTATAGGTGTTCCACAGCAAGCACCTATTGTTCGTCGGAAGCCGTTATTGCCCCAGGGGTCTCCGGGCTGTGTTCGTTGGGGTTGAACTCCTGCTAGCAAAACCGCCGGGTTGAGGGAAGGGTTCAGACTGTGCCTGGGCCCTGTGGTCTCTTCCAGGTCAGTGTATGGCATTTCCTTCCCCTTGCCACAGGCACCTGGGAGCATGTCTGCACGTGGAGAAAGACTTTCCCGTGGGAAGCCGGTTTTTGTCAAACGGGTCCCAGTGCTCTGCTCCTCTCTTTTCACTCCTGCTGCCAGAAGCCCAGGGAGGATGGGAGGGCTTAGAACATGGCTGGGCACTGGGGTTTCTTCCAGAGAAGTGGAGGGCATTGGCTTTACCTTGCCACAACCACTTGTGAGAGGGTCTGCACCTCAGGAAAACTGTTTCCGTGGGAAGCCGGCTTTTTGCAAAGGGGTCTCAGGGCCGTGGGCCTCGGGTATCCCTCCAGCTCCCCAAAGCACAGGGACGAGGTGAGGGGCTTAGACCATGCCTGGGCAATGTTGTTTCTTACACCTGGGTGTGTGGCATTTTGTTGAGCTGGCTACCCCCACTTGGGATAGGTGTTCCACAGCAAGCACCTATTGTTCGTCGGAAGCCGTTTTTGCCCCAGGGGTCTCCAGGCTGTGTTCCTTCGGCTTGAACTCCTGCTAGCAAAACCGCCGGGTTGAGGGAAGGGTTCAGACTGTACCTGGGCCCTGTGGTCTCTTCCAGGTCACTGTATGGCATTTCCTTCCCCTTGCCACAGGCACCTGGGAGCATGTCAGCACGTGGAGAAAGACTTTCCCGTGGGAAGCCGGTTTTTGTCAAACGGGTCCCAGTGCTCTGCTCCTCTCTTTTCACTCCTGCTGCCAGAAGCCCAGGGAGGATGGGAGGGCTTAGAACATGGCTGGGCACTGTGGTTTCTTCTAGAGAAGTGGAGGGCATTGGTTTTACCTTGCCACAACCACTTGGGATAGGGTCTGCACCTCAGGAAAACTGTTTCCGTGGGAAGCCGGCTTTTTGCAAAGGGGTCTCAGGGCCGTGGGCCTCGGGTGTCCCTCCGGCTCCCCAAAGCACAGGGACGAGGTGAGGGGCTTAGACCATGCCTGGGCAATGTTGTTTCTTACACCTGGGTGTGTGGCATTTTGTAGAGCTGGCTACCCCCACTTGGGATAGGTGTTCCACAGCAAGCACCTATTGTTCGTCGGAAGCCGTTATTGCCCCAGGGGTCTCCGGGCTGTGTTCGTTGGGGTTGAACTCCTGCTAGCATAACCGCCGGGTTGAGGGAAGGGTTCAGACTGTGCCTGGGCCCTGTGGTCTCTTCCAGGTCAGTGTATGGCATTTCCTTCCCCTTGCCACAGGCACCTGGGAGCATGTCTGCACGTGGAGAAAGACTTTCCCGTGGGAAGCCGGTTTTTGTCAAACGGGTCCCAGTGCTCTGCTCCTCTCTTTTCACTCCTGCTGCCAGAAGCCCAGGGAGGATGGGAGGGCTTAGAACATGCCTGGGCACTGTGGTTTCTTCCAGAGAAGTGGAGGGCATTGGCTTTACCTTGCCACAACCACTTGGGATAGGGTGTGCACATCAGGTCAACTGTTTCCGTGGGAAGCCGGCTTTTTGCAAAGGGGTCTCAGGGCCGTGGGCCTCGGGTGTCCCTCTGGCTCCCCAAAGCACAGGGACGAGGTGAGGGGCTTAGACCATGGCTGGACAATGTTGTTTCTTACACCTGGGTGTGTGGCATTTTGTTGAGCTGGCTACCCCCACTTGGGATAGGTGTTCCACAGCAAGCACCTATTGTTCGACGGAAGCCGTTTTTGCCCCAGGGGTCTCCGGGCTGTGTTCGTTGGGCTTGAACTCCTGCTAGCAAAACCGCCGGGTTGAGGGAAGGGTTCAGACTGTGCCTGGGCCCTGTGGTCTCTTCCAGGTCAGTGTATGGCATTTCCTTCCCCTTGCCACAGGCACCTGGGAGCATGTCAGCACGTGGAGAAAGACTTTCCCGTGGGAAGCCGGTTTTTGTCAAACGGGTCCCAGTGCTCTGCTGCTCTCTTTTCACTCCTGCTGCCAGAAGCCCAGGGAGGATGGGAGAGCTTAGAACATGGCTGGGCACTGTGGTTTCTTCCAGAGAAGTGGAGGGCATTGGCTTTACCTTGCCACAACCACTTGGGATAGGGTCTGCACCTCAGGAAAACTGTTTCCGTGGGAAGCCGGCTTTTTGCAAAGGGGTCTCAGGGCCGTGGGCCTCGGCTGTCCCTCCGGCTCCCCAAAGCACAGGGACGAGGTGAGGGGCTTAGACCATGCCTGGGCAATGTTGTTTCTTACACCTGGGTGTGTGGCATTTTGTTGAGCTGGCTACCCCCACTTGGGATAGGTGTTCCACAGCAAGCACCTATTGTTCGTCGGAAGCCGTTTTTGCCCCAGGGGTCTCCGGGCTGTGTTCGTTGGGCTTGAACTCCTGCTAGCAAAACCGCCGGGTTGAGGGAAGGGTTCAGACTGTGCCTGGGCCCTGTGGTCTCTTCCAGGTCAGTGTATGGCATTTCCTTCCCCTTGCCACAGGCACCTGGGAGCATGTCTGCATGTGGAGAAAGACTTTCCCGTGGGAAGCCGGTTTTTGTCAAACGGGTCCCAGTGCTCTGCTCCTCTCTTTTCACTCCTGCTGCCAGAAGCCCAGGGAGGATGGGAGGGCTTAGAACATGGCTGGGGACTGTGGTTTCTTCCAGAGAAGTGGAGGGCATTGGCTTTACCTTGTCACAACCACTTGGGAGAGGGTCTACACCTCAGGAAAACTGTTTCCGTGTGAAGCCGGCTTTTTGCAAAGGGGTCTCAGGGCCGTGGGGCTCGGGTGTCCCTCCGGCTCCCCAAAGCACAGGGACGAGGTGAGGGGCTTAGACTATGCCTGGGCAATGTTGTTTCTTACACCTGGGTGTGTGGCATTTTGTTGAGCTGGCTACCCCCACTTGGGATAGGTGTTCCACAGCAAGCACCTATTGTTCGTCGGAAGCCGTTTTTGCCCCAGGGGTCTCCGGGCTGTGTTCGTTGGGCTTGAACTCCTGCTAGCAAAACCGCCGGGTTGAGGGAAGTGTTCAGACTGTGCCAGGGCCCTGTGGTCTCTTCCAGGTCAGTGTATGGCATTTCCTTCCCCTTGCCACAGGCACTTCGGAGCATGTCAGCACGTGGCGAAAGACTTTCCCGTGGGAAGCCGGTTTTTTCAAACAGGTCCCAGTGCTCTGCTCCTCTCTTTTCACTCCTGCTGCCAGAAGCCCAGGGAGGATGGGAGGGCTTAGAACATGGCTGGGCACTGTGGTTTCTTCCAGAGAAGTGGAGGGCATTGGCTTTACCTTGCCACAACCACTTGGGATAGGGTCTGCACTTCAGGAAAACTGTTTCCGTGGGAAGCCGGCTTTTTGCAAAGGGGTCTCAGGGCCATGGGCCTCGGGTGTCCCTCCGGCTCCCCAAAGCACAGGGACGAGGTGAGGGGCTTAGACCATGCCTGGGCAATGTTGTTTCTTACACCTGGGTGTGTGGCATTTTGTTGAGCTGGCTACCCCCACTTGGGATAGGTGTTCCACAGCAAGCACCTATTGTTCGTCGGAAGCCGTTTTTGCCCCAGGGGTCTCCGGGCTGTGTTCGTTGGGCTTGAACTCCTGCTAGCAAAACCGCCGGGTTGAGGGAAGGGTTCAGACTGTGCCTGGGCCCTGTGGTCTCTTCCAGGTCAGTGTATGGCATTTCCTTCCCCTTGCCACAGGCACCTGGGAGCATGTCTGCACGTGGAGAAAGACTTTCCCGTGGGAAGCCGGTTTTTGTCAAACGGGTCCCAGTGCTCTGCTCCTCTCTTTTCACTCCTGCTGCCAGAAGCCCAGGGAGGATGGGAGGGCTTAGAACATGCCTGGGCACTGGGGTTTCTTCCAGAGAAGTGGAGGGCATTGGCTTTACCTTGCCACAACCACTTGGGATAGGGTCTGCACCTCAGGAAAACTGTCTCCGTGGGAAGCCGGCTTTTTGCAAGGGGGTCTCAGGGCCATGTGCCTCGGCTGACCCTCCGGCTTCCCAAAGCACAGGGACGAGGTGAGGGGCTTAGACCATGGCTGGACAATGTTGTTTCTTACACCTGGGTGTGTGGCATTTTGTTGAGCTGGCTACCCCCACTTGGGATAGGTGTTCCACAGCAAGCACCTATTGTTCGTCGGAAGCCGTTTTTGCCCCAGGGGTCTCCGGGCTGTGTTCCTTGGGCTTGAACTCCTGCTAGCAAAACCGCCGGGTTGAGGGAAGGGTTCAGACTGTGCCTGGGCCCTGTGGTCTCTTCCAGGTCAGTGTATGGCATTTCCTTCCCCTTGCCACAGGCACCTGGGAGCATGTCAGCACGTGGAGAAAGACTTTGCCGTGGGAAGCCGGTTTTTGTCAAATGGGTCCCAGTGCTCTGCTGCTCTCTTTTCACTCCTGCTTCCAGAAGCCCAGGGAGGATGGGAGGGCTTAGAACATGGCTGGGCACTGTGGTTTCTTCCACAGAAGTGGAGGGCATTGGCTTTACCTTGCCACAACCACTTGGGATAGGGTCTGCACCTCAGGAAAACTGTTTCCGTGGGAAGCCGGCTTTTTGCAAAGGGGTCTCAGGGCCGTGGGCCTCGGGTGTCCCTCCGGCTCCCCAAAGCACAGGGACGAGGTGAGGGGCTTAGACCATGCCTGGGCAATGTTGTTTCTTACACCTGGGTGTGTGGCATTTTGTAGAGCTGGCTACCCCCACTTGGGATAGGTGTTCCACAGCAAGCACCTATTGTTCGTCGGAAGCCGTTATTGCCCCAGGGGTCTCCGGGCTGTGTTCGTTGGGCTTGAACTCCTGCTAGCAAAACCGCCGGGTTGAGGGAAGTGTTCAGACTGTGCCAGGGCCCTGTGGTCTCTTCCAGGTCAGTGTATGGCATTTCCTTCCCCTTGCCACAGGCACCTGGGAGCATGTCAGCACGTGGAGAAAGACTTTCCCGTGGGAAGCCGGTTTTTTCAAACAGGTCCCAGTGCTCTGCTCCTCTCTTTTCACTCCTGCTGCCAGAAGCCCAGGGAGGATGGGAGGGCTTAGAACATGGCTGGGCACTGTGGTTTCTTCCAGAGAAGTGGAGGGCATTGGCTTTACCTTGCCACAACCACTTGGGATAGGGTCTGCACTTCAGTAAAACTGTTTCCGTGGGAAGCCGGCTTTTTGCAAAGGGGTCTCAGGGCCATGGGCCTCGGGTGTCCCTCCGGCTCCCCAAAGCACAGGGACGAGGTGAGGGGCTTAGACCATGCCTGGGCAATGTTGTTTCTTACACCTGGGTGTGTGGCATTTTGTTGAGCTGGCTACCCCCACTTGGGATAGGTGTTCCACAGCAAGTACCTATTGTTCGTCGGAAGCCGTTTTTGCCCCAGGGGTCTCCGGGCTGTGTTCGTTGGGCTTGAACTCCTGCTAGCAAAACCGCCGGGTTGAGGGAAGGGTTCAGACTGTGCCTGGGCCCTGTGGTCTCTTCCAGGTCAGTGTATGGCATTTCCTTCCCCTTGCCACAGGCACCTGGGAGCATGTCTGCACGTGGAGAAAGACTTTCCCGTGGGAAGCCGGTTTTTGTCAAACGGGTCCCAGTGCTCTGCTCCTCTCTTTTCACTCCTGCTGCCAGAAGCCCAGGGAGGATGGGAGGGCTTAGAACATGGCTGGGCACTGTGGTTTCTTCCACAGAAGTGGAGGGCATTGGCTTTTCCTTGCCACAACCACTTGGGATAGGGTCTGCACCTCAGGAAAACTGTTTCCGTGGGAAGCCGGCTTTTTGCAAAGGGGTCTCAGGGCCGTGGGGCTCGGGTGTCCCTCCGGCTCCCCAAAGCACAGGGACGAGGTGAGGGGCTTAGACCATGCCTGGGCAATGTTGTTTCTTACACCTGGGTGTGTGGCATTTTGTAGAGCTGGCTACCCCCACTTGGGATAGGTGTTCCACAGCAAGCACCTATTGTTCGTCGGAAGCCGTTATTGCCCCAGGGGTCTCCGGGCTGTGTTCGTTGGGGTTGAACTCCTGCTAGCAAAACCGCCGGGTTGAGGGAAGGGTTCAGACTGTGCCTGGGCCCTGTGGTCTCTTCCAGGTCAGTGTATGGCATTTCCTTCCCCTTGCCACAGGAACCTGGGAGCATGTCTGCACGTGGAGAAATACTTTCCCGTGGGAAGCCGGTTTTTCTCAAACGGGTCCCAGTGCTCTGCTCCTCTCTTTTCACTCCTGCTGCCAGAAGCCCAGGGAGGATGGAAGGGCTTAGAACATGGCTGGGCATTGTGGTTTCTTCCAGAGAAGTGGAGGGCATTGTCTTTACCTTGCAACAACCACTTGTGAGAGGGTCTGCACCTCAGGAAAACTGTTTCCGTGGGAAGCCTGCCTTTTGCAAAGGGGTCTCAGGGCCGTGGGCCTCGGGTGTCCCTCCGGCTCCCCAAACCACAGGGACGAGGTGAGGGGCTTAGACCATGCCTGGGCAATGTTGTTTCTTACACCTGGGTGTGTGGCATTTTGTTGAGCTGGCTACCCCCACTTGGGATAGGTGTTCCACAGCAAGCACCTATTGTTCGTCGGAAGCCGTTTTTGCCCCAGGGGTCTCCGGGCTGTGTTCCTTGGGCTTGAACTCCTGCTAGCAAAACCGCCGGGTTGAGGGAAGGGTTCAGACTGTGCCTGGGCCCTGTGGTCTCTTCCAGGTCAGTGTATGGCATTTCCTTCCCCTTGCCAAAGGCACCTGGGAGCATGTCAGCACGTGGAGGAAGACTTTCCCGTGGGAAGCCGGTTTTTGTCAAACGGGTCCCAGTGCTCTGCTGCTCTCTTTTCACTCCTGCTGCCAGAAGCCCAGGGAGGATGGGAGGGCTTAGAACATGGCTGGGCACTGTGGTTTCTTCCAGAGAAGTGGAGGGCATTGGCTTTACCTTGCCACAACCACTTGGGATAGGGACTGCACCTCAGGAAAACTATTTCCGTGGGAAGCCGGCTTTTTGCAAAGGGGTCTCAGGGCCGTGGGGCTCGGGTGTCCCTCCGGCTCCCCAAAGCACAGGGACGAGGTGAGGGGCTTAGACCATGCCTGGGCAATGTTGTTTCTTACACCTGGGTGTGTGGCATTTTGTTGAGCTGGCTACCCCCACTTGGGATAGGTGTTCCACAGCAAGCACCTATTGTTCGTCGGAAGCCGTTTTTGCCCCAGGGGTCTCCGGGCTGTGTTCGTTGGGCTTGAACTCCTGCTAGCAAAACCGCCGGGTTGAGGGAAGGGTTCAGACTGTGCCTGGGCCCTGTGGTCTCTTCCAGGTCAGTGTATGGCATTTCCTTCCCCTTGCCACAGGCACCTGGGAGCATGTCTGCACGTGGAGAAAGACTTTCCCGTGGGAAGCCGGTTTTTGTCAAACGGGTCCCAGTGCTCTGCTCCTCTCTTTTCACTCCTGCTGCCAGAAGCCCAGGGAGGATGGGAGGGCTTAGAACATGCCTGGGCACTGTGGTTTCTTCCAGAGAAGTGGAGGGCATTGGCTTTACCTTGCCACAACCACTTGGGATAGGGTCTGCACCTCAGGACAACTGTTTCCGTGGGAAGCCGGCTTTTTGCAAAGGGGTCTCAGGGCCGTGGGGCTCGGGTGTCCCTCCGGCTCCCCAAAGCACAGGGACGAGGTGAGGGGCTTAGACCATGGCTGGGCAATGTTGTTTCTTACGCCTGGGTGTGTGGCATTTTGTTGAGCTGGCTACCCCCACTTGGGATAGGTGTTCCACAGCAAGCACCTATTGTTCGTCGGAAGCCGTTTTTGCCCCAGGGGTCTCCGGGCTGTGTTCGTTGGGCTTGAACTCCTGCTAGCAAAACCGCCGGGTTGAGGGAAGGGTTCAGACTGTGCCTGGGCCCTGTGGTCTCTTCCAGGTCAGTGTATGGCATTTCCTTCCCCTTGCCACAGGCACCTGGGAGCATGTCAGCACGTGGAGAAAGACTTTCCCGTGGGAAGCCGGTTTTTGTCAAACGGGTCCCAGTGCTCTGCTGCTCTCTTTTCACTCCTGCTGCCAGAAGCCCAGGGAGGATGGGAGGGCTTAGAACATGGCTGGGCACTGTGGTTTCTTCCAGAGAAGTGGAGGGCATTTGCTTTACCTTGCCACAACCACTTGGGATAGGGTCTGCACTTCAGGAAAACTGTTTCCGTGGGAAGCCGGCTTTTTGCAAAGGGGTCTCAGGGCCATGGGCCTCGGGTGTCCCTCCGGCTCCCCAAAGCACAGGGACGAGGTGAGGGGCTTAGACCATGCCTGGGCAATGTTGTTTCTTACACCTGGGTGTGTGGCATTTTGTTGAGCTGGCTACCCCCACTTGGGATAGGTGTTCCACAGCAAGCACCTATTGTTCGTCGGAAGCCGTTTTTGCCCCAGGGGTCTCCGGGCTGTGTTCGTTGGGCTTGAACTCCTGCTAGCAAAACCGCCGGGTTGAGGGAAGGGTTCAGACTGTGCCTGGGCCCTGTGGTCTCTTCCAGGTCAGTGTATGGCATTTCCTTCCCCTTGCCACAGGCACCTGGGAGCATGTCTGCACGTGGAGAAAGACTTTCCCGTGGGAAGCCGGTTTTTGTCAAACGGGTCCCAGTGCTCTGCTCCTCTCTTTTCACTCCTGCTGCCAGAAGCCCAGGGAGGATGGGAGGGCTTAGAACATGCCTGGGCACTGTGGTTTCTTCCAGAGAAGTGGAGGGCATTGGCTTTACCTTGCCACAACCACTTGGGATAGGGTCTGCACCTCAGGACAACTGTTTCCGTGGGAAGCCGGCTTTTTGCAAAGGGTTCTCAGGGCCGTGGGGCTCGGGTGTCCCTCCGGCTCCCCAAAGCACAGGGACGAGGTGAGGGGCTTAGACCATGGCTGGGCAATGTTGTTTCTTACGCCTGGGTGTGTGGCATTTTGTTGAGCTGGCTACCCCCACTTGGGATCGGTGTTCCACAGCAAGCACCTATTTTTCGTCGGAAGCCGTTTTTGCCCCAGGGGTCTCCGGGCTGTGTTCGTTGGGCTTGAACTCCTGCTAGCAAAACCGCCGGGTTGAGGGAAGGGTTCAGACTGTGCCTGGGCCCTGTGGTCTCTTCCAGGTCAGTGTATGGCATTTCCTTCCCCTTTCCACAGGCACCTGGGAGCATGTCTGCACGTGGAGAAAGACTTTCCCGTGGGAAGCCGGTTTTTGTCAAACGGGTCCCAGTGCTCTGCTCCTCTCTTTTCACTCCTGCTGCCAGAAGCCCAGGGAGGATGGGAGGGCTTAGAACATGGCTGGGCACTGTGGTTTCTTCCAGAGAAGTGGAGGGCATTGGCTTTACCTTGCCACAACCACTTGGGAGAGGGTCTGCACCTCAGGAAAACTGTTTCCGTGGGAAGCCGGCTTTTTGCAAAGGGGTCTCAGGGCCGTGGGCCTCGGCTGTCCCTCCGGCTCCCCAAAGCAAAGGGACGAGGTGAGGGGCTTAGACCATGCCTGGGCAATGTTGTTTCTTACACCTGGGTGTGTGGCATTTTGTTGAGCTGGCTACCCCCACTTGGGATAGGTGTTCCACAGCAAGCACCTATTGTTCGTCGGAAGCCGTTTTTGCCCCAGGGGTCTCCGGGCTGTGTTCGTTGGGCTTGAACTCCTGCTAACAAAACCGCCCGGTTGAGGGAAGGGTTCAGACTGTGCCAGGGCCCTGTGGTCTCTTCCAGGTCAGTGTATGGCATTTCCTTCCCCTTGCCACAGGCACCTGGGAGCATGTCAGCACGTGGAGAAAGACTTTCCCGTGGGAAGCCGGTTTTTGTCAAACGGGTCCCAGTGCTCTGCTGCTCTCTTTTCACTCCTGCTGCCAGAAGCCCAGGGAGGATGGGAGGGCTTAGAACATGGCTGGGCACTGTGGTTTCTTCCAGAGAAGTGGAGGGCATTTGCTTTACCTTGCCACAACCACTTGGGATAGGGTCTGCACTTCAGGAAAACTGTTTCCGTGGGAAGCCGGCTTTTGGCAAAGGGGTCTCAGGGCCATGGGCCTCGGGTGTCCCTCCGGCTCCCCAAAGCACAGGGACGAGGTGAGGGGCTTAGACCATGCCTGGGCAATGTTGTTTCTTACACCTGGGTGTGTGGCATTTTGTTGAGCTGGCTACCCCCACTTGGGATAGGTGTTCCACAGCAAGCACCTATTGTTCGTCGGAAGCCGTTTTTGCCCCAGGGGTCTCCGGGCTGTGTTCGTTGGGCTTGAACTCCTGCTAGCAAAACCGCCGGGTTGAGGGAAGGGTTCAGACTGTGCCTGGGCCCTGTGGTCTCTTCCAGGTCAGTGTATGGCATTTCCTTCCCCTTGCCACAGGCACCTGGGAGCATGTCTGCACGTGGAGAAAGACTTTCCCGTGGGAAGCCGGTTTTTGTCAAACGGGTCCCAGTGCTCTGCTCCTCTCTTTTCACTCCTGCTGCCAGAAGCCCAGGGAGGATGGGAGGGCTTAGAACATGCCTGGGCACTGTGGTTTCTTCCAGAGAAGTGGAGGGCATTGGCTTTACCTTGCCACAACCACTTGGGATAGGGTCTGCACCTCAGGACAACTGTTTCCATGGGAAGCCGGCTTTTTGCAAAGGGGTCTCAGGGCCGTGGGCCTCGGGTGTCCCTCCGGCTTCCCAAAGCACAGGGACGAGGTGAGGGGCTTAGACCATGGCTGGACAATGTTGTTTCTTACACCTGGGTGTGTGGCATTTTGTTGAGCTGGGTACCCCCACTTGGGATAGGTGTTCCACAGCAAGCACCTATTGCTCGTCGGAAGCCGTTTTTGCCCCAGGGGTCTCCGGGCTGTGTTCGTTGGGCTTGAACTCCTGCTAGCAAAACCGCCGGGTTGAGGGAAGGGTTCAGACTGTGCCTGGGCCCTGTGTTCTCTTCCAGGTCAGTGTATGGCATTTCCTTCCCCTTGCCACAGGCACCTGGGAGCATGTCAGCACGTGGAGAAAGACTTTGCCGTGGGAAGCCGGTTTTTGTCAAATGGGTCCCAGTGCTCTGCTGCTCTCTTTTCACTCCTGCTTCCAGAAGCCCAGGGAGGATGGGAGGGCTTAGAACATGGCTGGGCACTGTGGTTTCTTCCAGAGAAGTGGAGGGCATTGGCTTTACCTTGCCACAACCACTTGGGATAGGGTCTGCACCTCAGGAAAACTGTTTCCGTGGGAAGCCGGCTTTTTGCAAAGGGGTCTCAGGGCCGTGGGCCTCGGGTGTCCCTCCGGCTCCCCAAAGCACAGGGACGAGGTGAGGGGCTTAGACCATGCCTGGGCAATGTTGTTTCTTACACCTGGGTGTGTGGCATTTTGTTGAGCTGGCTACCCCCACTTGGGATAGGTGTTCCACAGCAAGCACCTATTGTTCATCGGAAGCCGTTTTTGCCCCAGCGGTCTCCGGGCTGTGTTCGTTGGGCTTGAACTCCTGCTAGCAAAAGGGCCGGGTTGAGGGAAGGGTTCAGACTGTGCCTGGGCCCTGTGGTCTCTTCCAGGTCAGTGTATGGTATTTCCTTCCCCTTGCCACAGGCACCTGGGAGCATGTCTGCACGTGGAGAAAGACTTTCCCGTGGGAAGCCGGTTTTGTCAAACGGGTCCCAGTGCTCTGCTCCTCTCTTTTCACTCCTGCTGCCAGAAGCCCAGGGAGGATGGGAGGGCTTAGAACATGGCTGGGCACTGTGGTTTCTTCCAGAGAAGTGGAGGGCATTTGCTTTACCTTGCCACAACCCCTTGGGATAGGGTCTGCACCTCAGGAAAACTGTTTCCGTGGGAAGCCGGCTTTTTGCAAAGGGGTCTCAGGGCCGTGGGCCTCGGGTGTCCCTCCGGCTCCCCAAAGCACAGGGACGAGGTGAGTGGCTTAGACCATGCCTGGGCAATGTTGTTTCTTACACCTGGGTGTGTGGCATTTTGTTGAGCTGGCTACCCCCACTTGGGATAGGTGTTCCACAGCAAGCACCTATTGTTCGTCGGAAGCCGTTTTTGCCCCAGGGGTCTCCGGGCTGTGTTCCTTGGGCTTGAACTCCTGCTAGCAAAACCGCCGGGTTGAGGGAAGGGTTCAGACTGTGCCTGGGCCCTGTGGTCTCTTCCAGGTCAGTGTATGGCATTTCCTTCCCCTTGCCACAGGCACCTGGGAGCATGTCAGCACGTGGAGGAAGACTTTCCCGTGGGAAGCCGGTTTTTGTCAAACGGGTCCCAGTGCTCTGCTGCTCTCTTTTCACTCCTGCTGCCAGAAGCCCAGGGAGGATGGGAGGGCTTAGAACATGGCTGGGCACTGTGGTTTCTTCCAGAGAAGTGGAGGGCATTGGCTTTACCTTGCCACAACCCCTTGGGATAGGGTCTGCACCTCAGGAAAACTGTTTCCGTGGGAAGCCGGCT
Organism: Ursus americanus; assembly: GCF_024610735.1. Classification (NCBI taxonomy): domain Eukaryota; kingdom Metazoa; phylum Chordata; class Mammalia; order Carnivora; family Ursidae; genus Ursus; species Ursus americanus. The sequence continues at coordinate 413,819 of NW_028273649.1, forward strand.
TTTTGCAAAGGGGTCTCAGGGCCATGGGCCTCGGTTGTCCCTCCGGCTCCCCAAAGCACAGGGACGAGGTGAGGGGCTTAGACCATGCCTGGGCAATGTTGTTTCTTACACCTGGGTGTGTGGCATTTTGTTGAGCTGGCTACCCCCACTTGGGATAGGTGTTCCACAGCAAGCACCTATTGTTCGTCGGAAGCCGTTTTTGCCCCAGGGGTCTCCGGGCTGTGTTCGTTGGGCTTGAACTCCTGCTAGCAAAACCGCCGGGTTGAGGGAAGGGTTCAGACTGTGCCTGGGCCCTGTGGTCTCTTCCAGGTCAGTGTATGGCATTTCCTTCCCCTTGCCACAGGCACCTGGGAGCATGTCTGCACGTGGAGAAAGACTTTCCCGTGGGAAGCCGGTTTTTGTCAAACGGGTCCCAGTGCTCTGCTCCTCTCTTTTCACTCCTGCTGCCAGAAGCCCAGGGAGGATGGGAGGGCTTAGAACATGGCTGGGCACTGTGGTTTCTTCCAGAGAAGTGGAGGGCATTTGCTTTACCTTGCCACAACCCCTTGGGATAGGGTCTGCACCTCAGGAAAACTGTTTCCGTGGGAAGCCGGCTTTTTGCAAAGGGGTCTCAGGGCCGTGGGCCTCGGGTGTCCCTCCGGCTCCCCAAAGCACAGGGACGAGGTGAGGGGCTTAGACCATGCCTGGGCAATGTTGTTTCTTACACCTGGGTGTGTGGCATTTTGTTGAGCTGGCTACCCCCACTTGGGATAGGTGTTCCACAGCAAGCACCTATTGTTCGTCGGAAGCCGTTATTGCCCCAGGGGTCTCCGGGCTGTGTTCGTTGGGCTTGAACTCCTGCTAGCAAAACCGCCGGGTTGAGGGAAGGGTTCAGACTGTGCCTGGGCCCTGTGGTCTCTTCCAGGTCAGTGTATGGCATTTCCTTCCCCTTGCCACAGGCACCTGGGAGCATGTCTGCACGTGGAGAAAGACTTTCCCGTGGGAAGCCGGTTTTTGTCAAACGGGTCCCAGTGCTCTGCTCCTCTCTTTTCACTCCTGCTGCCAGAAGCCCAGGGAGGATGGGAGGGCTTAGAACATGGCTGGGCACTGGGGTTTCTTCCAGAGAAGTGGAGGGCATTGGCTTTACCTTGCCACAACCACTTGTGAGAGGGTCTGCACCTCAGGAAAACTGTTTCCGTGGGAAGCCGGCTTTTTGCAAAGGGGTCTCAGGGCCGTGGGCCTCGGGTGTCCCTCCAGCTCCCCAAAGCACAGGGACGAGGTGAGGGGCTTAGACCATGCCTGGGCAATGTTGTTTCTTACACCTGGGTGTGTGGCATTTTGTTGAGCTGGCTACCCCCACTTGGGATAGGTGTTCCACAGCAAGCACCTATTGTTCGTCGGAAGCCGTTTTTGCCCCAGGGGTCTCCGGGCTGTGTTCCTTGGGCTTGAACTCCTGCTAGCAAAACCGCCGGGTTGAGGGAAGGGTTCAGACTGTGCCTGGGCCCTGTGGTCTCTTCCAGGTCAGTGTATGGCATTTCCTTCCCCTTGCCACAGGCACCTGGGAGCATGTCAGCACGTGGAGAAAGACTTTGCCGTGGGAAGCCGGTTTTTGTCAAATGGGTCCCAGTGCTCTGCTGCTCTCTTTTCACTCCTGCTGCCAGAAGCCCAGGGAGGATGGGAGGGCTTAGAACATGGCTGGGCACTGTGGTTTCTTCCAGAGAAGTGGAGGGCATTGGCTTTACCTTGCCACAACCACTTGGGATAGGGTCTGCACCTCAGGAAAACTGTTTCCGTGGGAAGCCGGCTTTTTGCAAAGGGGTCTCAGGGCCGTGGGCCTCGGCTGTCCCTCCGGCTCCCCAAAGCACAGGGACGAGGTGAGGGGCTTAGACCATGCCTGGGCAATGTTGTTTCTTACACCTGGGTGTGTGGCATTTTGTAGAGCTGGCTACCCCCACTTGGGATAGGTGTTCCACAGCAAGCACCTATTGTTCGTCGGAAGCCGTTATTGCCCCAGGGGTCTCCGGGCTGTGTTCGTTGGGGTTGAACTCCTGCTAGCAAAACCGCCGGTTTGAGGGAAGGGTTCAGACTGTGCCTGGGCCCTGTGGTCTCTTCCAGGTCAGTGTATGGCATTTCCTTCCCCTTGCCACAGGCACCTGGGAGCATGTCTGCACGTGGAGAAAGACTTTCCCGTGGGAAGCCGGGTTTTGTCAAACGGGTCCCAGTGCTCTGCTCCTCTCTTTTCACTCCTGCTGCCAGAAGCCCAGGGAGGATGGGAGGGCTTAGAACATGGCTGGGCACTGTGGTTTCTTCCAGAGAATTGGAGGGCATTGGCTTTACCTTGCCACAACCACTTGGGATAGGGTCTGCACCTCAGGAAAACTGTTTCCGTGGGAAGCCGGCTTTTAGCAAAGGGGTCTCAGGGCCGTGGGCCTCGGGTGTCCCTCCGGCTCCCCAAAGCACAGGGACGAGGTGAGGGGCTTAGACCATGCCTGGGCAATGTTGTTTCTTACACCTGGGTGTGTGGCATTTTGTTGAGCTGGCTACCCCCACTTGGGATAGGTGTTCCACAGCAAGCACCTATTGTTCGTCGGAAGCCGTTATTGCCCCAGGGGTCTCCGGGCTGTGTTCGTTGGGCTTGAACTCCTGCTAGCAAAACCGCCGGGTTGAGGGAAGGGTTCAGACTGTGCCTGGGCCCTGTGGTCCCTTCCAGGTCAGTGTATGGTATTTCCTTCCCCTTGCCACAGGCACCTGGGAGCATGTCTGCACGTGGAGAAAGACTTTCCCGTGGGAAGCCGGTTTTTGTCAAAGGGGTCCGAGTGCTCTGCTCCTCTCTTTTCACTCCTGCTGCCAGAAGCCCAGGGAGGATGGGAGGGCTTAGAACATAGCTGGGCACTGGGGTTTCTTCCAGAGAAGTGGAGGGCATTGGCTTTACCTTGCCACAACCACTTGGGAGAGGGTCTACCCCTCAGGAAAACTGTCTCCGTGGGAAGCCGGCTTTTTGCAAAGGGGTCTAAGGGCCGTGGGCCTCGGTTGTCCCTCCGGCTCCCCAAAGCACAGGGACGAGGTGAGGGGCTTAGACCATGCCTGGACAATGTTGTTTCTTACACCTGGGTGTGTGGCATTTTGTTGAGCTGGCTACCCCCACTTGTTATAGGTGTTCCACAGCAAGCACCTATTGTTCGTCGGAAGCCGTTTTTGCCCCAGGGGTCTCCGGGCTGTGTTCGTTGGGCTTGAACTCCTGCTAGCAAAACCGCCGGGTTGAGGGAAGGGTTCAGACTGTGCCTGGGCCCTGTGGTCTCTTCCAGGTCAGTGTATGGCATTTCCTTCCCCTTGCCACAGGCACCTGGGAGCATGTCTGCACGTGGAGAAAGACTTTCCCGTGGGAAGCCGGTTTTTGTCAAACGGGTCCCAGTGCTCTGCTGCTCTCTTTTCACTCCTGCTGCCAGAAGCCCAGGGAGGATGGGAGGGCTTAGAACATGGCTGGGCACTGGGGTTTCTTCCAGAGAAGTGGAGGGCATTGGCTTTACCTTGCCACAACCACTTGTGAGAGGGTCTGCACCTCAGGAAAACTGTTTCCGTGGGAAGCCGGCTTTTTGCAAAGGGGTCTCAGGGCCGTGGGCCTCGGGTGTCCCTCCAGCTCCCCAAAGCACAGGGACGAGGTGAGGGGCTTAGACCATGCCTGGGCAATGTTGTTTCTTACACCTGGGTGTGTGGCATTTTGTTGAGCTGGCTACCCCCACTTGGGATAGGTGTTCCACAGCAAGCACCTATTGTTCGTCGGAAGCCGTTTTTGCCCCAGGGGTCTCCAGGCTGTGTTCCTTCGGCTTGAACTCCTGCTAGCAAAACCGCCGGGTTGAGGGAAGGGTTCAGACTGTGCCTGGGCCCTGTGGTCTCTTCCAGGTCACTGTATGGCATTTCCTTCCCCTTGCCACAGGCACCTGGGAGCATGTCAGCACGTGGAGAAAGACTTTCCCGTGGGAAGCCGGTTTTTGTCAAACGGGTCCAGTGCTCTGCTCCTCTCTTTTCACTCCTGCTGCCAGAAGCCCAGGGAGGATGGGAGGGCTTAGAACATGGCTGGGCACTGTGGTTTCTTCTAGAGAAGTGGAGGGCATTGGCTTTACCTTGCCACAACCACTTGGGATAGGGTCTGCACCTCAGGAAAACTGTTTCCGTGGGAAGCCGGCTTTTTGCAAAGGGGTCTCAGGGCCGTGGGCCTCGGGTGTCCCTCCGGCTCCCCAAAGCACAGGGACGAGGTGAGGGGCTTAGACCATGCCTGGGCAATGTTGTTTCTTACACCTGGGTGTGTGGCATTTTGTAGAGCTGGCTACCCCCACTTGGGATAGGTGTTCCACAGCAAGCACCTATTGTTCGTCGGAAGCCGTTATTGCCCCAGGGGTCTCCGGGCTGTGTTCGTTGGGGTTGAACTCCTGCTAGCATAACCGCCGGGTTGAGGGAAGGGTTCAGACTGTGCCTGGGCCCTGTGGTCTCTTCCAGGTCAGTGTATGGCATTTCCTTCCCCTTGCCACAGGCACCTGGGAGCATGTCTGCACGTGGAGAAAGACTTTCCCGTGGGAAGCCGGTTTTTGTCAAACGGGTCCCAGTGCTCTGCTCCTCTCTTTTCACTCCTGCTGCCAGAAGCCCAGGGAGGATGGGAGGGCTTAGAACATGCCTGGGCACTGTGGTTTCTTCCAGAGAAGTGGAGGGCATTGGCTTTACCTTGCCACAACCACTTGGGATAGGGTGTGCACCTCAGGAAAACTGTTTCCGTGGGAAGCCGGCTTTTTGCAAAGTGGTCTCAGGGCCGTGGGGGTCGGCTGTCCCTCCGGCTCCCCAAAGCACAGGGACGAGGTGAGGGGCTTAGACCATGGCTGGACAATGTTGTTTCTTACACCTGGGTGTGTGGCATTTTGTTGAGCTGGCTACCCCCACTTGGGATAGGTGTTCCACAGCAACCACCTATTGTTCGACGGAAGCCGTTTTTGCCCCAGGGGTCTCCGGGCTGTGTTCGTTGGGCTTGAACTCCTGCTAGCAAAACCGCCGGGTTGAGGGAAGGGTTCAGACTGTGCCTGGGCCCTGTGGTCTCTTCCAGGTCAGTGTATGGCATTTCCTTCCCCTTGCCACAGGCACCTGGGAGCATGTCAGCACGTGGAGAAAGACTTTCCCGTGGGAAGCCGGTTTTTGTCAAACGGGTCCCAGTGCTCTGCTGCTCTCTTTTCACTCCTGCTGCCAGAAGCCCAGGGAGGATGGGAGGGCTTAGAACATGGCTGGGCACTGTGGTTTCTTCCAGAGAAGTGGAGGGCATTGGCTTTACCTTGCCACAACCACTTGGGATAGGGTCTGCACCTCAGGAAAACTGTTTCCGTGGGAAGCCGGCTTTTTGCAAAGGGGTCTCAGGGCCGTGGGCCTCGGCTGTCCCTCCGGCTCCCCAAAGCACAGGGACGAGGTGAGGGGCTTAGACCATGCCTGGGCAATGTTGTTTCTTACACCTGGGTGTGTGGCATTTTGTTGAGCTGGCTACCCCCACTTGGGATAGGTGTTCCACAGCAAGCACCTATTGTTCGTCGGAAGCCGTTTTTGCCCCAGGGGTCTCCGGGCTGTGTTCGTTGGGCTTGAACTCCTGCTAGCAAAACCGCCGGGTTGAGGGAAGGGTTCAGACTGTGCCTGGGCCCTGTGGTCTCTTCCAGGTCAGTGTATGGCATTTCCTTCCCCTTGCCACAGGCACCTGGGAGCATGTCTGCATGTGGAGAAAGACTTTCCCGTGGGAAGCCGGTTTTTGTCAAACGGGTCCCAGTGCTCTGCTCCTCTCTTTTCACTCCTGCTGCCAGAAGCCCAGGGAGGATGGGAGGGCTTAGAACATGGCTGGGGACTGTGGTTTCTTCCAGAGAAGTGGAGGGCATTGGCTTTACCTTGTCACAACCACTTGGGAGAGGGTCTACACCTCAGGAAAACTGTTTCCGTGTGAAGCCGGCTTTTTGCAAAGGGGTCTCAGGGCCGTGGGGCTCGGGTGTCCCTCCGGCTCCCCAAAGCACAGGGACGAGGTGAGGGGCTTAGACTATGCCTGGGCAATGTTGTTTCTTACACCTGGGTGTGTGGCATTTTGTTGAGCTGGCTACCCCCACTTGGGATAGGTGTTCCACAGCAAGCACCTATTGTTCGTCGGAAGCCGTTATTGCCCCAGGGGTCTCCGGGCTGTGTTCGTTGGGGTTGAACTCCTGCTAGCAAAACCGCCGGTTTGAGGGAAGGGTTCAGACTGTGCCTGGGCCCTGTGGTCTCTTCCAGGTCAGTGTATGGCATTTCCTTCCCCTTGCCACAGGCACCTGGGAGCATGTCTGCACGTGGAGAAAGACTTTCCCGTGGGAAGCCGGGTTTTGTCAAACGGGTCCCAGTGCTCTGCTCCTCTCTTTTCACTCCTGCTGCCAGAAGCCCAGGGAGGATGGGAGGGCTTAGAACATGGCTGGGCACTGTGGTTTCTTCCAGAGAAGTGGAGGGCATTTGCTTTACCTTGCCACAACCCCTTGGGATAGGGTCTGCACCTCAGGAAAACTGTTTCCGTGGGAAGCCGGCTTTTTGCAAAGGGGTCTCAGGGCCGTGGGCCTCGGGTGTCCCTCCGGCTCCCCAAAGCACAGGGACGAGGTGAGTGGCTTAGACCATGCCTGGGCAATGTTGTTTCTTACACCTGGGTGTGTGGCATTTTGTTGAGCTGGCTACCCCCACTTGGGATAGGTGTTCCACAGCAAGCACCTATTGTTCGTCGGAAGCCGTTTTTGCCCCAGGGGTCTCCGGGCTGTGTTCCTTGGGCTTGAACTCCTGCTAGCAAAACCGCCGGGTTGAGGGAAGGGTTCAGACTGTGCCTGGGCCCTGTGGTCTCTTCCAGGTCAGTGTATGGCATTTCCTTCCCCTTGCCACAGGCACCTGGGAGCATGTCAGCACGTGGAGGAAGACTTTCCCGTGGGAAGCCGGTTTTTGTCAAACGGGTCCCAGTGCTCTGCTGCTCTCTTTTCACTCCTGCTGCCAGAAGCCCAGGGAGGATGGGAGGGCTTAGAACATGGCTGGGCACTGTGGTTTCTTCCAGAGAAGTGGAGGGCATTGGCTTTACCTTGCCACAACCCCTTGGGATAGGGTCTGCACCTCAGGAAAACTGTTTCCGTGGGAAGCCGGCTTTTTGCAAAGGGGTCTCAGGGCCATGGGCCTCGGTTGTCCCTCCGGCTCCCCAAAGCACAGGGACGAGGTGAGGGGCTTAGACCATGCCTGGGCAATGTTGTTTCTTACACCTGGGTGTGTGGCATTTTGTTGAGCTGGCTACCCCCACTTGGGATAGGTGTTCCACAGCAAGCACCTATTGTTCGTCGGAAGCCGTTTTTGCCCCAGGGGTCTCCGGGCTGTGTTCGTTGGGCTTGAACTCCTGCTAGCAAAACCGCCGGGTTGAGGGAAGGGTTCAGACTGTGCCTGGGCCCTGTGGTCTCTTCCAGGTCAGTGTATGGCATTTCCTTCCCCTTGCCACAGGCACCTGGGAGCATGTCTGCACGTGGAGAAAGACTTTCCCGTGGGAAGCCGGTTTTTGTCAAACGGGTCCCAGTGCTCTGCTCCTCTCTTTTCACTCCTGCTGCCAGAAGCCCAGGGAGGATGGGAGGGCTTAGAACATGGCTGGGCACTGTGGTTTCTTCCAGAGAAGTGGAGGGCATTTGCTTTACCTTGCCACAACCCCTTGGGATAGGGTCTGCACCTCAGGAAAACTGTTTCCGTGGGAAGCCGGCTTTTTGCAAAGGGGTCTCAGGGCCGTGGGCCTCGGGTGTCCCTCCGGCTCCCCAAAGCACAGGGACGAGGTGAGGGGCTTAGACCATGCCTGGGCAATGTTGTTTCTTACACCTGGGTGTGTGGCATTTTGTTGAGCTGGCTACCCCCACTTGGGATAGGTGTTCCACAGCAAGCACCTATTGTTCGTCGGAAGCCGTTATTGCCCCAGGGGTCTCCGGGCTGTGTTCGTTGGGCTTGAACTCCTGCTAGCAAAACCGCCGGGTTGAGGGAAGGGTTCAGACTGTGCCTGGGCCCTGTGGTCTCTTCCAGGTCAGTGTATGGCATTTCCTTCCCCTTGCCACAGGCACCTGGGAGCATGTCTGCACGTGGAGAAAGACTTTCCCGTGGGAAGCCGGTTTTTGTCAAACGGGTCCCAGTGCTCTGCTCCTCTCTTTTCACTCCTGCTGCCAGAAGCCCAGGGAGGATGGGAGGGCTTAGAACATGGCTGGGCACTGGGGTTTCTTCCAGAGAAGTGGAGGGCATTGGCTTTACCTTGCCACAACCACTTGTGAGAGGGTCTGCACCTCAGGAAAACTGTTTCCGTGGGAAGCCGGCTTTTTGCAAAGGGGTCTCAGGGCCGTGGGCCTCGGGTGTCCCTCCAGCTCCCCAAAGCACAGGGACGAGGTGAGGGGCTTAGACCATGCCTGGGCAATGTTGTTTCTTACACCTGGGTGTGTGGCATTTTGTTGAGCTGGCTACCCCCACTTGGGATAGGTGTTCCACAGCAAGCACCTATTGTTCGTCGGAAGCCGTTTTTGCCCCAGGGGTCTCCGGGCTGTGTTCCTTGGGCTTGAACTCCTGCTAGCAAAACCGCCGGGTTGAGGGAAGGGTTCAGACTGTGCCTGGGCCCTGTGGTCTCTTCCAGGTCAGTGTATGGCATTTCCTTCCCCTTGCCACAGGCACCTGGGAGCATGTCAGCACGTGGAGAAAGACTTTGCCGTGGGAAGCCGGTTTTTGTCAAATGGGTCCCAGTGCTCTGCTGCTCTCTTTTCACTCCTGCTGCCAGAAGCCCAGGGAGGATGGGAGGGCTTAGAACATGGCTGGGCACTGTGGTTTCTTCCAGAGAAGTGGAGGGCATTGGCTTTACCTTGCCACAACCACTTGGGATAGGGTCTGCACCTCAGGAAAACTGTTTCCGTGGGAAGCCGGCTTTTTGCAAAGGGGTCTCAGGGCCGTGGGCCTCGGGTGTCCCTCCGGCTCCCCAAAGCACAGGGACGAGGTGAGGGGCTTAGACCATGCCTGGGCAATGTTGTTTCTTACACCTGGGTGTGTGGCATTTTGTAGAGCTGGCTACCCCCACTTGGGATAGGTGTTCCACAGCAAGCACCTATTGTTCGTCGGAAGCCGTTATTGCCCCAGGGGTCTCCGGGCTGTGTTCGTTGGGGTTGAACTCCTGCTAGCAAAACCGCCGGTTTGAGGGAAGGGTTCAGACTGTGCCTGGGCCCTGTGGTCTCTTCCAGGTCAGTGTATGGCATTTCCTTCCCCTTGCCACAGGCACCTGGGAGCATGTCTGCACGTGGAGAAAGACTTTCCCGTGGGAAGCCGGGTTTTGTCAAACGGGTCCCAGTGCTCTGCTCCTCTCTTTTCACTCCTGCTGCCAGAAGCCCAGGGAGGATGGGAGGGCTTAGAACATGGCTGGGCATTGTGGTTTCTTCCAGAGAAGTGGAGGGCATTGGCTTTACCTGGCCACAACCACTTGGGATAGGGTCTGCACCTCAGGAAAACTGTTTCCGTGGGAAGCCGGCTTTTTGCAAAGGGGTCTCAGGGCCGTGGGCCTCGGGTGTCCCTCCGGCTCCCCAAAGCACAGGGACGAGGTGAGGGGCTTAGACCATGCCTGGGCAATGTTGTTTCTTACACCTGGGTGTGTGGCATTTTGTTGAGCTGGCTACCCCCACTTGGGATAGGTGTTCCACAGCAAGCACCTATTGTTCATCGGAAGCCGTTTTTGCCCCAGCGGTCTCCGGGCTGTGTTCGTTGGGCTTGAACTCCTGCTAGCAAAAGGGCCGGGTTGAGGGAAGGGTTCAGACTGTGCCTGGGCCCTGTGGTCTCTTCCAGGTCAGTGTATGGTATTTCCTTCCCCTTGCCACAGGCACCTGGGAGCATGTCTGCACGTGGAGAAAGACTTTCCCGTGGGAAGCCAGTTTTGTCAAACGGGTCCCAGTGCTCTGCTCCTCTCTTTTCACTCCTGCTGCCAGAAGCCCAGGGAGGATGGGAGGGCTTAGAACATGGCTGGGCACTGTGGTTTCTTCCAGAGAAGTGGAGGGCATTTGCTTTACCTTGCCACAACCCCTTGGGATAGGGTCTGCACCTCAGGAAAACTGTTTCCGTGGGAAGCCGGCTTTCTGCAAAGGGGTCTCAGGGCCGTGGGCCTCGGGTGTCCCTCCGGCTCCCCAAAGCACAGGGACGAGGTGAGGGGCTTAGACCATGCCTGGGCAATGTTGTTTCTTACACCTGGGTGTGTGGCATTTTGTTGAGCTGGCTACCCCCACTTGGGATAGGTGTTCCACAGCAAGCACCTATTGTTCGTCGGAAGCCGTTTTTGCCCCAGGGGTCTCCGGGCTGTGTTCCTTGGGCTTGAACTCCTGCTAGCAAAACCGCCGGGTTGAGGGAAGGGTTCAGACTGTGCCTGGGCCCTGTGGTCTCTTCCAGGTCAGTGTATGGCATTTCCTTCCCCTTGCCACAGGCACCTGGGAGCATGTCAGCACGTGGAGGAAGACTTTCCCGTGGGAAGCCGGTTTTTGTCAAACGGGTCCCAGTGCTCTGCTGCTCTCTTTTCACTCCTGCTGCCAGAAGCCCAGGGAGGATGGGAGGGCTTAGAACATGGCTGGGCACTGTGGTTTCTTCCAGAGAAGTGGAGGGCATTGGCTTTACCTTGCCACAACCCCTTGGGATAGGGTCTGCACCTCAGGAAAACTGTTTCCGTGGGAAGCCGGCTTTTTGCAAAGGGGTCTCAGGGCCATGGGCCTCGGTTGTCCCTCCGGCTCCCCAAAGCTCAGGGACGAGGTGAGGGGCTTAGACCATGCCTGGGCAATGTTGTTTCTTACACCTGGGTGTGTGGCATTTTGTTGAGCTGGCTACCCCCACTTGGGATAGGTGTTCCACAGCAAGCACCTATTGTTCGTCGGAAGCCGTTTTTGCCCCAGGGGTCTCCGGGCTGTGTTCGTTGGGCTTGAACTCCTGCTAGCAAAACCGCCGGGTTGAGGGAAGGGTTCAGACTGTGCCTGGGCCCTGTGGTCTCTTCCAGGTCAGTGTATGGCATTTCCTTCCCCTTGCCACAGGCACCTGGGAGCATGTCTGCACGTGGAGAAAGACTTTCCCGTGGGAAGCCGGTTTTTGTGAAACGGGTCCCAGTGCTCTGCTCCTCTCTTTTCACTCCTGCTGCCAGAAGCCCAGGGAGGATGGGAGGGCTTAGAACATGGCTGGGCACTGTGGTTTCTTCCAGAGAAGTGGCGGGCATTTGCTTTACCTTGCCACAACCCCTTGGGATAGGGTCTGCACCTCAGGAAAACTGTTTCCGTGGGAAGCCGGCTTTTTGCAAAGGGGTCTCAGGGCCGTGGGCCTCGGGTGTCCCTCCGGCTCCCCAAAGCACAGGGACGAGGTGAGGGGCTTAGACCATGCCTGGGCAATGTTGTTTCTTACACCTGGGTGTGTGGCATTTTGTTGAGCTGGCTACCCCCACTTGGGATAGGTGTTCCACAGCAAGCACCTATTGTTCGTCGGAAGCCGTTATTGCCCCAGGGGTCTCCGGGCTGTGTTTGTTGGGCTTGAACTCCTGCTAGCAAAACCGCCGGGTTGAGGGAAGGGTTCAGACTGTGCCTGGGCCCTGTGGTCTCTTCCAGGTCAGTGTATGGCATTTCCTTCCCCTTGCCACAGGCACCTGGGAGCATGTCTGCACGTGGAGAAAGACTTTCCCGTGGGAAGCCGGTTTTTGTCAAACGGGTCCCAGTGCTCTGCTCCTCTCTTTTCACTCCTGCTGCCAGAAGCCCAGGGAGGATGGGAGGGCTTAGAACATGGCTGGGCACTGGGGTTTCTTCCAGAGAAGTGGAGGGCATTGGCTTTACCTTGCCACAACCACTTGTGAGAGGGTCTGCACCTCAGGAAAACTGTTTCCGTGGGAAGCCGGCTTTTTGCAAAGGGGTCTCAGGGCCGTGGGCCTCGGGTGTCCCTCCAGCTCCCCAAAGCACAGGGACGAGGTGAGGGGCTTAGACCATGCCTGGGCAATGTTGTTTCTTACACCTGGGTGTGTGGCATTTTGTTGAGCTGGCTACCCCCACTTGGGATAGGTGTTCCACAGCAAGCACCTATTGTTCGTCGGAAGCCGTTTTTGCCCCAGGGGTCTCCGGGCTGTGTTCCTTGGGCTTGAACTCCTGCTAGCAAAACCGCCGGGTTGAGGGAAGGGTTCAGACTGTGCCTGGGCCCTGTGGTCTCTTCCAGGTCAGTGTATGGCATTTCTTTCCCCTTGCCACAGGCACCTGGGAGCATGTCAGCACGTGGAGGAAGACTTTCCCGTGGGAAGCCGGTTTTTGTCAAACGGGTCCCAGTGCTCTGCTGCTCTCTTTTCACTCCTGCTGCCAGAAGCCCAGGGAGGATGGGAGGGCTTAGAACATGGCTGGGCACTGTGGTTTCTTCCAGAGAAGTGGAGGGCATTGGCTTTACCTTGCCACAACCACTTGGGATAGGGTCTGCACCTCAGGAAAACTGTTTCCGTGGGAAGCCGGCTTTTTGCAAAGGGGTCTCAGGGCCGTGGGCCTCGGGTGTCCCTCCGGCTCCCCAAAGCACAGGGACGAGGTGAGGGGCTTAGACCATGCCTGGGCAATGTTGTTTCTTACACCTGGGTGTGTGGCATTTTGTTGAGCTGGCTACCCCCACTTGGGATAGGTGTTCCACAGCAAGCACCTATTGTTCGTCGGAAGCCGTTTTTGCCCCAGGGGTCTCCGGGCTGTGTTCGTTGGGCTTGAACTCCTGCTAGCAAAACCGCCGGGTTGAGGGAAGGGTTCAGACTGTGCCTGGGCCCTGTGGTCTCTTCCAGGTCAGTGTATGGCATTTCCTTCCCCTTGCCACAGGCACCTGGGAGCATGTCTGCACGTGGAGAAATACTTTCCCGTGGGAAGCCGGTTTTTCTCAAACGGGTCCCAGTGCTCTGCTCCTCTCTTTTCACTCCTGCTGCCAGAAGCCCAGGGAGGATGGGAGGGCTTAGAACATGGCTGGGCATTGTGGTTTCTTCCAGAGAAGTGGAGGGCATTGGCTTTACCTTGCCACAACCACTTGGGATAGGGTCTGCACCTCAGGAAAACTGTTTCCGTGGGAAGCCTGCCTTTTGCAAAGGGGTCTCAGGGCCGTGGGCCTCGGGTGTCCCTCCGGCTCCCCAAAGCACAGGGACGAGGTGAGGGGCTTAGACCATGCCTGGGCAATGTTGTTTCTTACACCTGGGTGTGTGGCATTTTGTTGAGCTGGCTACCCCCACTTGGGATAGGTGTTCCACATCAAGCACCTATTGTTCATCGGAAGCCGTTTTTGCCCCAGGGGTCTCCGGGCTGTGTTCGTTGGGCTTGAACTCCTGCTAGCAAAAGGGCCGGGTTGAGGGAAGGGTTCAGACTGTGCCTGGGCCCTGTGGTCTCTTCCAGGTCAGTGTATGGTATTTCCTTCCCCTTGCCACAGGCACCTGGGAGCATGTCTGCACGTGGAGAAAGACTTTCCCGAAGGGAAGCCAGTTTTGTCAAACGGGTCCCAGTGCTCTGCTCCTCTCTTTTCACTCCTGCTGCCAGAAGCCCAGGGAGAATGGGAGGGCTTAGAACATGGCTGGGCACTGTGGTTTCTTCCAGAGAAGTGGAGGGCATTTGCTTTACCTTGCCACAACCACTTGGGATAGGGTCTGCACCTCAGGAAAACTGTTTCCGTGGGAAGCCGGCTTTTTGCAAAGGGGTCTCAGGGCCGTGGGCCTCGGGTGTCCCTCCGGCTCCCCAAAGCACAGGGACGAGGTGAGGGGCTTAGACCATGCCTGGGCAATGTTGTTTCTTACACCTGGGTGTGTGGCATTTTGTTGAGCTGGCTACCCCCACTTGGGATAGGTGTTCCACAGCAAGCACCTATTGTTCGTCGGAAGCCGTTTTTGCCCCAGGGGTCTCCGGGCTGTGTTCGTTGGGCTTGAACTCCTGCTAGCAAAACCGCCGGGTTGAGGGAAGGGTTCAGACTGTGCCTGGGCCCTGTGGTCTCTTCCAGGTCAGTGTATGGCATTTCCTACCCCTTGCCACAGGCACCTGGGAGCATGTCAGCACGTGGAGAAAGACTTTGCCGTGGGAAGCCGGTTTTTGTCAAATGGGTCCCAGTGCTCTGCTGCTCTCTTTTCACTCCTGCTTCCAGAAGCCCAGGGAGGATGGGAGGGCTTAGAACATGGCTGGGCACTGTGGTTTCTTCCACAGAAGTGGAGGGCATTGGCTTTACCTTGCCACAACCACTTTGGATAGGGTCTGCACCTCAGGAAAACTGTTTCCGTGGGAAGCCGGCTTTTTGCAAAGGGGTCTCAGGGCCGTGGGCCTCGGCTGTCCCTCCGGCTCCCCAAAGCACAGGGACGAGGTGAGGGGCTTAGACCATGCCTGGGCAATGTTGTTTCTTACACCTGGGTGTGTGGCATTTTGTAGAGCTGGCTACCCCCACTTGGGATAGGTGTTCCACAGCAAGCACCTATTGTTCGTCGGAAGCCGTTATTGCCCCAGGGGTCTCCGGGCTGTGTTCGTTGGGGTTGAACTCCTGCTAGCAAAACCGCCGGGTTGAGGGAAGGGTTCAGACTGTGCCTGGGCCCTGTGGTCTCTTCCAGGTCAGTGTATGGCATTTCCTTCCCCTTGCCACAGGCACCTGGGAGCATGTCTGCACGTGGAGAAATACTTTCCCGTGGGAAGCCGGTTTTTCTCAAACGGGTCCCAGTGCTCTGCTCCTCTCTTTTCACTCCTGCTGCCAGAAGCCCAGGGAGGATGGGAGGGCTTAGAACATGGCTGGGCATTGTGGTTTCTTCCAGAGAAGTGGAGGGCATTGGCTTTACCTTGCCACAACCACTTGTGAGAGGGTCTGCACCTCAGGAAAACTGTTTCCGTGGGAAGCCTGCCTTTTGCAAAGGGGTCTCAGGGCCGTGGGCCTCGGCTGTCCCTCCGGCTCCCCAAAGCACAGGGACGAGGTGAGGGGCTTAGACCATGCCTGGGCAATGTTGTTTCTTACACCTGGGTGTGTGGCATTTTGTTGAGCTGGCTACCCCCACTTGGGATAGGTGTTCCACAGCAAGCACCTATTGTTCGTCGGAAGCCGTTATTGCCCCAGGGGTCTCCGGGCTGTGTTCGTTGGGCTTGAACTCCTGCTAGCAAAACCGCCGGGTTGAGGGAAGGGTTCAGACTGTGCCTGGGCCCTGTGGTCTCTTCCAGGTCAGTGTATGGCATTTCCTTCCCCTTGCCACAGGCACCTGGGAGCATGTCTGCACGTGGAGAAAGACTTTCCCGTGGGAAGCCGGTTTTTGTCAAACGGGTCCCAGTGCTCTGCTCCTCTCTTTTCACTCCTGCTGCCAGAAGCCCAGGGAGGATGGGAGGGCTTAGAACATGGCTGGGCACTGGGGTTTCTTCCAGAGAAGTGGAGGGCATTGGCTTTACCTTGCCACAACCACTTGTGAGAGGGTCTGCACCTCAGGAAAACTGTTTCCGTGGGAAGCCGGCTTTTTGCAAAGGGGTCTAAGGGCCGTGGGACTCGGGTGTCCCTCCAGCTCCCCAAAGCACAGGGACGAGGTGAGGGGCTTAGACCATGCCTGGGCAATGTTGTTTTTTACACCTGGGTGTGTGGCATTTTGTTGAGCTGGCTACCCCCACTTGGGATAGGTGTTCCACAGCAAGCACCTATTGTTCGTCGCAAGCCGTTTTTGCCCCAGGAGTCTCCGGGCTGTGTTCCTTGGGCTTGAACTCCTGCTAGCAAAACCGCCGGGTTGAGGGAAGGGTTCAGACTGTGCCTGGGCCCTGTGGTCTCTTCCAGGTCAGTGTATGGCATTTCCTTCCCCTTGCCACAGGCACCTGGGAGCATGTCAGCACGTGGAGGAAGACTTTCCCGTGGGAAGCCGGTTTTTGTCAAACGGGTCCCAGTGCTCTGCTGCTCTCTTTTCACTCCTGCTGCCAGAAGCCCAGGGAGGATGGGAGGGCTTAGAACATGGCTGGGCACTGTGGTTTCTTCCAGAGAAGTGGAGGGCATTGGCTTTACCTTGCCACAACCACTTGGGATAGGGTCTGCACCTCAGGAAAACTGTTTCCGTGGGAAGCCGGCTTTTTGCAAAGGGGTCTCAGGGCCATGGGCCTCGGGTGTCCCTCCGGCTCCCCAAAGCACAGGGACGAGGTGAGGGGCTTAGACCATGCCTGGGCAATGTTGTTTCTTACACCTGGGTGTGTGGCATTTTGTTGAGCTGGCTACCCCCACTTGGGATAGGTGTTCCACAGCAAGCACCTATTGTTCGTCGGAAGCCGTTTTTGCCCCAGGGGTCTCCGGGCTGTGTTCGTTGGGCTTGAACTCCTGCTAGCAAAAGGGCCGGGTTGAGGGAAGGGTTCAGACTGTGCCTGGGCCCTGTGGTCTCTTCCAGGTCAGTGTATGGCATTTCCTTCCCCTTGCCACAGGCACCTGGGAGCATGTCTGCACGTGGAGAAAGAATTTCCCGTGGGAAGCCAGTTTTGTCAAACGGGTCCCAGTGCGCTGCTCCTCTCTTTTCACTCCTGCTGCCAGAAGCCCAGGGAGGATGGGAGGGCTTAGAACATGGCTGGGCACTGTGGTTTCTTCCAGAGAAGTGGAGGGCATTTGCTTTACCTTGCCACAACCCCTTGGGATAGGGTCTGCACCTCAGGAAAACTGTTTCCGTGGGAAGCCGGCTTTTTGCAAAGGGGTCTCAGGGCCGTGGGCCTCGGGTGTCCCTCCGGCTCCCCAAAGCACAGGGACGAGGTGAGGGGCTTAGACCATGCCTGGGCAATGTTGTTTCTTACACCTGGGTGTGTGGCATTTTGTTGAGCTGGCTACCCCCACTTGGGATAGGTGTTCCACAGCAAGCACCTATTGTTCGTCGGAAGCCGTTATTGCCCCAGGGGTCTCCGGGCTGTGTTCGTTGGGCTTGAACTCCTGCTAGCAAAACCGCCGGGTTGAGGGAAGGGTTCAGACTGTGCCTGGGCCCTGTGGTCTCTTCCAGGTCAGTGTATGGCATTTCCTTCCCCTTGCCACAGGCACCTGGGAGCATGTCTGCACGTGGAGAAAGACTTTCCCGTGGGAAGCCGGTTTTTGTCAAACGGGTCCCAGTGCTCTGCTCCTCTCTTTTCACTCCTGCTGCCAGAAGCCCAGGGAGGATGGGAGGGCTTAGCACATGCCTGGGCACTGTGGTTTCTTCCAGAGAAGTGGAGGGCATTGGCTTTACCTTGCCACAACCACTTGGGATAGGGTCTGCACATCAGGAAAACTGTTTCCGTGGGAAGCCGGCTTTTTGCAAAGGGGTCTCAGGGCCGTGGGCCTCGGGTGTCCCTCCGGCTCCCCAAAGCACAGGGACGAGGTGAGGGGCTTAGACCATGGCTGGACAATGTTGTTTCTTACACCTGGGTGTGTGGCATTTTGTTGAGCTGGCTACCCCCTCTTGGGATAGGTGTTCCACAGCAACCACCTAAAGTTCGTCAGAAGCCGTTTTTGCCCCAGGGGTCTCCGGGCTGTGTTCGTTGGGGTTGAACTTCTGCTAGCAAAACCGCCGGGTTGAGGGAAGGGTTCAGACTGTGCCTGGGCCCTGTGGTCTCTTCGAGGTCAGTGTATGGCATTTCCTTCCCCTTGCCACAGGCACCTGGGAGCATGTCAGCACGTGGAGAAAGACTTTCCCGTGGGAAGCCGGTTTTTGTCAAACGGGTCCCAGTGCTCTGCTCCTCTCTTTTCACTCCTGCTGCGAGAAGCCCAGGGAGGATGGGAGGGCTTAGAACATGGCTGGGCACTGTGGTTTCTTCCAGAGAATTGGAGGGCATTGGCTTTACCTTGCCACAACCACTTGTGAGAGGGTCTGCACCTCAGGAAAACTGTTTCCGTGGGAAGCCGGCTTTTTGCAAAGGGGTCTCAGGGCCGTGGGCCTCGGGTGTCCCTCCAGCTCCCCAAAGCACAGGGACGAGGTGAGGGGCTTAGACCATGCCTGGGCAATGTTGTTTCTTACACCTGGGTGTGTGGCATTTTGTTGAGCTGGCTACCCCCACTTGGGATAGGTGTTCCACAGCAAGCACCTATTGTTCGTCGGAAGCCGTTTTTGCCCCAGGGGTCTCCAGGCTGTGTTCCTTCCGCTTGAACTCCTGCTAGCAAAACCGCCGGGTTGAGGGAAGGGTTCAGACTGTGCCTGGGCCCTGTGGTCTCTTCCAGGTCACTGTATGGCATTTCCTTCCCCTTGCCACAGGCACCTGGGAGCATGTCTGCACGTGGAGAAAGACTTTCCCGTGGGAAGCCGGTTTTTGTCAAACGGGTCCAGTGCTCTGCTCCTCTCTTTTCACTCCTGCTGCCAGAAGCCCAGGGAGGATGGGAGGGCTTAGAACATGGCTGGGCACTGTGGTTTCTTCTAGAGAAGTGGAGGGCATTGGCTTTACCTTGCCACAACCACTTGGGATAGGGTCTGCACCTCAGGAAAACTGTTTCCGTGGGAAGCCGGCTTTTTGCAAAGGGGTCTCAGGGCCGTGGGCCTCGGGTGTCCCTCCGGCTCCCCAAAGCACAGGGACGAGGTGAGGGGCTTAGACCATGCCTGGGCAATGTTGTTTCTTACACCTGGGTGTGTGGCATTTTGTAGAGCTGGCTACCCCCACTTGGGATAGGTGTTCCACAGCAAGCACCTATTGTTCGTCGGAAGCCGTTATTGCCCCAGGGGTCTCCGGGCTGTGTTCGTTGGGGTTGAACTCCTGCTAGCATAACCGCCGGGTTGAGGGAAGGGTTCAGACTGTGCCTGGGCCCTGTGGTCTCTTCCAAGTCAGTGTATGGCATTTCCTTCCCCTTGCCACAGGCACCTGGGAGCATGTCTGCACGTGGAGAAAGACTTTCCCGTGGGAAGCCGGTTTTTGTCAAACGGGTCCCAGTGCTCTGCTCCTCTCTTTTCACTCCTGCTGCCAGAAGCCCAGGGAGGATGGGAGGGCTTAGAACATGCCTGGGCACTGTGGTTTCTTCTAGAGAAGTGGAGGGCATTGGCTTTACCTTGCCACAACCACTTGGGATAGGGTCTGCACCTCAGGAAAACTGTTTCCGTGGGAAGCCGGCTTTTTGCAAAGGGGTCTCAGGGCCGTGGGCCTCGGGTGTCCCTCCGGCTCCCCAAAGCACAGGGACGAGGTGAGGGGCTTAGACCATGCCTGGGCAATGTTGTTTCTTACACCTGGGTGTGTGGCATTTTGTAGAGCTGGCTACCCCCACTTGGGATAGGTGTTCCACAGCAAGCACCTATTGTTCGTCGGAAGCCGTTATTGCCCCAGGGGTCTCCGGGCTGTGTTCGTTGGGGTTGAACTCCTGCTAGCATAACCGCCGGGTTGAGGGAAGGGTTCAGACTGTGCCTGGGCCCTGTGGTCTCTTCCAAGTCAGTGTATGGCATTTCCTTCCCCTTGCCACAGGCACCTGGGAGCATGTCTGCACGTGGAGAAAGACTTTCCCGTGGGAAGCCGGTTTTTGTCAAACGGGTCCCAGTGCTCTGCTCCTCTCTTTTCACTCCTGCTGCCAGAAGCCCAGGGAGGATGGGAGGGCTTAGAACATGCCTGGGCACTGTGGTTTCTTCCAGAGAAGTGGAGGGCATTGGCTTTACCTTGCCACAACCACTTGGGATAGGGTGTGCACCTCAGGAAAACTGTTTCCGTGGGAAGCCGGCTTTTTGCAAAGTGGTCTCAGGGCCGTGGGGGTCGGCTGTCCCTCCGGCTCCCCAAAGCACAGGGACGAGGTGAGGGGCTTAGACCATGGCTGGACAATGTTGTTTCTTACACCTGGGTGTGTGGCATTTTGTTGAGCTGGCTACCCCCACTTGGGATAGGTGTTCCACAGCAACCACCTATTGTTCGACGGAAGCCGTTTTTGCCCCAGGGGTCTCCGGGCTGTGTTCGTTGGGCTTGAACTCCTGCTAGCAAAACCGCCGGGTTGAGGGAAGGGTTCAGACTGTGCCTGGGCCCTGTGGTCTCTTCCAGGTCAGTGTATGGCATTTCCTTCCCCTTGCCACAGGCACCTGGGAGCATGTCAGCACGTGGAGAAAGACTTTCCCGTGGGAAGCCGGTTTTTGTCAAACGGGTCCCAGTGCTCTGCTGCTCTCTTTTCACTCCTGCTGCCAGAAGCCCAGGGAGGATGGGAGGGCTTAGAACATGGCTGGGCACTGTGGTTTCTTCCAGAGAAGTGGAGGGCATTGGCTTTACCTTGCCACAACCACTTGGGATAGGGTCTGCACCTCAGGAAAACTGTTTCCGTGGGAAGCCGGCTTTTTGCAAAGGGGTCTCAGGGCCGTGGGCCTCGGCTGTCCCTCCGGCTCCCCAAAGCACAGGGACGAGGTGAGGGGCTTAGACCATGCCTGGGCAATGTTGTTTCTTACACCTGGGTGTGTGGCATTTTGTTGAGCTGGCTACCCCCACTTGGGATAGGTGTTCCACAGCAAGCACCTATTGTTCGTCGGAGCCGTTTTTGCCCCAGGGGTCTCCGGGCTGTGTTCGTTGGGCTTGAACTCCTGCTAGCAAAACCGCCGGGTTGAGGGAAGGGTTCAGACTGTGCCTGGGCCCTGTGGTCTCTTCCAGGTCAGTGTATGGCATTTCCTTCCCCTTGCCACAGGCACCTGGGAGCATGTCTGCATGTGGAGAAAGACTTTCCCGTGGGAAGCCGGTTTTTGTCAAACGGGTCCCAGTGCTCTGCTCCTCTCTTTTCACTCCTGCTGCCAGAAGCCCAGGGAGGATGGGAGGGCTTAGAACATGGCTGGGGACTGTGGTTTCTTCCAGAGAAGTGGAGGGCATTGGCTTTACCTTGTCACAACCACTTGGGAGAGGGTCTACACCTCAGGAAAACTGTTTCCGTGTGAAGCCGGCTTTTTGCAAAGGGGTCTCAGGGCCGTGGGGCTCGGGTGTCCCTCCGGCTCCCCAAAGCACAGGGACGAGGTGAGGGGCTTAGACTATGCCTGGGCAATGTTGTTTCTTACACCTGGGTGTGTGGCATTTTGTTGAGCTGGCTACCCCCACTTGGGATAGGTGTTCCACAGCAAGCACCTATTGTTCGTCGGAAGCCGTTTTTGCCCCAGGGGTCTCCGGGCTGTGTTCGTTGGGCTTGAACTCCTGCTAGCAAAACCGCCGGGTTGAGGGAAGTGTTCAGACTGTGCCAGGGCCCTGTGGTCTCTTCCAGGTCAGTGTATGGCATTTCCTTCCCCTTGCCACAGGCACCTCGGAGCATGTCAGCACGTGGAGAAAGACTTTCCCGTGGGAAGCCGGTTTTTTCAAACAGGTCCCAGTGCTCTGCTCCTCTCTTTTCACTCCTGCTGCCAGAAGCCCAGGGAGGATGGGAGGGCTTAGAACATGGCTGGGCACTGTGGTTTCTTCCAGAGAAGTGGAGGGCATTGGCTTTACCTTGCCACAACCACTTGGGATAGGGTCTGCACTTCAGGAAAACTGTTTCCGTGGGAAGCCGGCTTTTTGCAAAGGGGTCTCAGGGCCATGGGCCTCGGGTGTCCCTCCGGCTCCCCAAAGCACAGGGACGAGGTGAGGGGCTTAGACCATGCCTGGGCAATGTTGTTTCTTACACCTGGGTGTGTGGCATTTTGTTGAGCTGGCTACCCCCACTTGGGATAGGTGTTCCACAGCAAGCACCTATTGTTCGTCGGAAGCCGTTTTTGCCCCAGGGGTCTCCGGGCTGTGTTCGTTGGGCTTGAACTCCTGCTAGCAAAACCGCCGGGTTGAGGGAAGGGTTCAGACTGTGCCTGGGCCCTGTGGTCTCTTCCAGGTCAGTGTATGGCATTTCCTTCCCCTTGCCACAGGCACCTGGGAGCATGTCTGCACGTGGAGAAAGACTTTCCCGTGGGAAGCCGGTTTTTGTCAAACGGGTCCCAGTGCTCTGCTCCTCTCTTTTCACTCCTGCTGCCAGAAGCCCAGGGAGGATGGGAGGGCTTAGAACATGCCTGGGCACTGGGGTTTCTTCCAGAGAAGTGGAGGGCATTGGCTTTACCTTGCCACAACCACTTGGGATAGGGTCTGCACCTCAGGACAACTGTTTCCATGGGAAGCCGGCTTTTTGCAAAGGGGTCTCAGGGCCGTGGGCCTCGGGTGTCCCTCCGGCTTCCCAAAGCACAGGGACGAGGTGAGGGGCTTAGACCATGGCTGGACAATGTTGTTTCTTACACCTGGGTGTGTGGCATTTTGTTGAGCTGGCTACCCCCACTTGGGATAGGTGTTCCACAGCAAGCACCTATTGTTCGTCGGAAGCCGTTTTTGCCCCATGGGTCTCCGGGCTGTGTTCGTTGGGCTTGAACTCCTGCTAGCAAAACCGCCGGGTTGAGGGAAGGGTTCAGACTGTGCCTGGGCCCTGTGGTCTCTTCCAGGTCAGTGTATGGCATTTCCTTCCCCTTGCCACAGGCACCTGGGAGCATGTCAGCACGTGGAGAAAGACTTTGCCGTGGGAAGCCGGTTTTTGTCAAATGGGTCCCAGTGCTCTGCTGCTCTCTTTTCACTCCTGCTTCCAGAAGCCCAGGGAGGATGGGAGGGCTTAGAACATGGCTGGGCACTGTGGTTTCTTCCAGAGAAGTGGAGGGCATTGGCTTTACCTTGCCACAACCACTTGGGATAGGGTCTGCACCTCAGGAAAACTGTTTCCGTGGGAAGCCGGCTTTTTGCAAAGGGGTCTCAGGGCCGTGGGGCTCGGGTGTCCCTCCGGCTCCCCAAAGCACAGGGACGAGGTGAGGGGCTTAGACCATGCCTGGGCAATGTTGTTTCTTACACCTGGGTGTGTGGCATTTTGTAGAGCTGGCTACCCCCACTTGGGATAGGTGTTCCACAGCAAGCACCTATTGTTCGTCGGAAGCCGTTATTGCCCCAGGGGTCTCCGGGCTGTGTTCGTTGGGCTTGAACTCCTGCTAGCAAAACCGCCGGGTTGAGGGAAGTGTTCAGACTGTGCCAGGGCCCTGTGGTCTCTTCCAGGTCAGTGTATGGCATTTCCTTCCCCTTGCCACAGGCACCTGGGAGCATGTCAGCACGTGGAGAAAGACTTTCCCGTGGGAAGCCGGTTTTTTCAAACAGGTCCCAGTGCTCTGCTCCTCTCTTTTCACTCCTGCTGCCAGAAGCCCAGGGAGGATGGGAGGGCTTAGAACATGGCTGGGCACTGTGGTTTCTTCCAGAGAAGTGGAGGGCATTGGCTTTACCTTGCCACAACCACTTGGGATAGGGTCTGCACTTCAGGAAAACTGTTTCCATGGGAAGCCGGCTTTTTGCAAAGGGGTCTCAGGGCCATGGGCCTCGGGTGTCCCTCCGGCTCCCCAAAGCACAGGGACGAGGTGAGGGGCTTAGACCATGCCTGGGCAATGTTGTTTCTTACACCTGGGTGTGTGGCATTTTGTTGAGCTGGCTACCCCCACTTGGGATAGGTGTTCCACAGCAAGCACCTATTGTTCGTCGGAAGCCGTTTTTGCCCCAGGGGTCTCCGGGCTGTGTTCCTTGGGCTTGAACTCCTGCTAGCAAAACCGCCGGGTTGAGGGAAGGGTTCAGACTGTGCCTGGGCCCTGTGGTCTCTTCCAGGTCAGTGTATGGCATTTCCTTACCCTTGCCACAGGCACCTGGGAGCATGTCAGGACGTGGAGGAAGACTTTCCCGTGGGAAGCCGGTTTTTGTCAAACGGGTCCCAGTGCTCTGCTGCTCTCTTTTCACTCCTGCTGCCAGAAGCCCAGGGAGGATGGGAGGGCTTAGAACATGGCTGGGCACTGTGGTTTCTTCCAGAGAAGTGGAGGGCATTGGCTTTACCTTGCCACAACCACTTGGGATAGGGACTGCACCTCAGGAAAACTGTTTCCGTGGGAAGCCGGCTTTTTGCAAAGGGGTCTCAGGGCCGTGGGGCTCGGGTGTCCCTCCGGCTCCCCAAAGCACAGGGACGAGGTGAGGGGCTTAGACCATGCCTGGGCAATGTTGTTTCTTACACCTGGGTGTGTGGCATTTTGTTGAGCTGGCTACCCCCACTTGGGATAGGTGTTCCACAGCAAGCACCTATTGTTCGTCGGAAGCCGTTTTTGCCCCAGGGGTCTCCGGGCTGTGTTCGTTGGGCTTGAACTCCTGCTAGCAAAACCGCCGGGTTGAGGGAAGGGTTCAGACTGTGCCTGGGCCCTGTGGTCTCTTCCAGGTCAGTGTATGGCATTTCCTTACCCTTGCCACAGGCACCTGGGAGCATGTCTGCACGTGGAGAAAGACTTTCCCGTGGGAAGCCGGTTTTTGTCAAACGGGTCCCAGTGCTCTGCTCCTCTCTTTTCACTCCTGCTGCCAGAAGCCCAGGGAGGATGGGAGGGCTTAGAACATGCCTGGGCACTGTGGTTTCTTCCAGAGAAGTGGAGGGCATTGGCTTTACCTTGCCACAACCACTTGGGATAGGGTCTGCACCTCAGGACAACTGTTTCCGTGGGAAGCCGGCTTTTTGCAAAGGGGTCTCAGGGCCGTGGGGCTCGGGTGTCCCTCCGGCTCCCCAAAGCACAGGGACGAGGTGAGGGGCTTAGACCATGGCTGGGCAATGTTGTTTCTTACGCCTGGGTGTGTGGCATTTTGTTGAGCTGGCTACCCCCACTTGGGATAGGTGTTCCACAGCAAGCACCTATTGTTCGTCGGAAGCCGTTTTTGCCCCAGGGGTCTCCGGGCTGTGT
This sequence comes from Ursus americanus, assembly GCF_024610735.1. Lineage (NCBI taxonomy): Eukaryota > Metazoa > Chordata > Mammalia > Carnivora > Ursidae > Ursus > Ursus americanus. Next base: position 438,432 of record NW_028273649.1, read on the forward strand.
TCGTTGGGCTTGAACTCCTGCTAGCAAAACCGCCGGGTTGAGGGAAGGGTTCAGACTGTGCCTGGGCCCTGTGGTCTCTTCCAGGTCAGTGTATGGCATTTCCTTCCCCTTTCCACAGGCACCTGGGAGCATGTCTGCACGTGGAGAAAGACTTTCCCGTGGGAAGCCGGTTTTTGTCAAACGGGTCCCAGTGCTCTGCTCCTCTCTTTTCACTCCTGCTGCCAGAAGCCCAGGGAGGATGGGAGGGCTTAGAACATGGCTGGGCACTGTGGTTTCTTCCAGAGAAGTGGAGGGCATTGGCTTTACCTTGCCACAACCACTTGGGAGAGGGTCTGCACCTCAGGAAAACTGTTTCCGTGGGAAGCCGGCTTTTTGCAAAGGGGTCTCAGGGCCATGGGCCTCGGGTGTCCCTCCGGCTCCCCAAAGCACAGGGACGAGGTGAGGGGCTTAGACCATGCCTGGGCAATGTTGTTTCTTACACCTGGGTGTGTGGCATTTTGTTGAGCTGGCTACCCCCACTTGGGATAGGTGTTCCACAGCAAGCACCTATTGTTCGTCGGAAGCCGTTTTTGCCCCAGGGGTCTCCGGGCTGTGTTCGTTGGGCTTGAACTCCTGCTAGCAAAACCGCCGGGTTGAGGGAAGGGTTCAGACTGTGCCAGGGCCCTGTGGTCTCTTCCAGGTCAGTGTATGGCATTTCCTTCCCCTTGCCACAGGCACCTGGGAGCATGTCAGCACGTGGAGAAAGACTTTCCCGTGGGAAGCCGGTTTTTGTCAAACGGGTCCCAGTGCTCTGCTGCTCTCTTTTCACTCCTGCTGCCAGAAGCCCAGGGAGGATGGGAGGGCTTAGAACATGGCTGGGCACTGTGGTTTCTTCCAGAGAAGTGGAGGGCATTTGCTTTACCTTGCCACAACCACTTGGGATAGGGTCTGCACTTCAGTAAAACTGTTTCCGTGGGAAGCCGGCTTTTTGCAAAGGGGTCTCAGGGCCATGGGCCTCGGGTGTCCCTCCGGCTCCCCAAAGCACAGGGACGAGGTGAGGGGCTTAGACCATGCCTGGGCAATGTTGTTTCTTACACCTGGGTGTGTGGCATTTTGTTGAGCTGGCTACCCCCACTTGGGATAGGTGTTCCACAGCAAGCACCTATTGTTCGTCGGAAGCCGTTTTTGCCCCAGGGGTCTCCGGGCTGTGTTCGTTGGGCTTGAACTCCTGCTAGCAAAACCGCCGGGTTGAGGGAAGGGTTCAGACTGTGCCTGGGCCCTGTGGTCTCTTCCAGGTCAGTGTATGGCATTTCCTTCCCCTTGCCACAGGCACCTGGGAGCATGTCTGCACGTGGAGAAAGACTTTCCCGTGGGAAGCCGGTTTTTGTCAAACGGGTCCCAGTGCTCTGCTCCTCTCTTTTCACTCCTGCTGCCAGAAGCCCAGGGAGGATGGGAGGGCTTAGAACATGCCTGGGCACTGTGGTTTCTTCCAGAGAAGTGGAGGGCATTGGCTTTACCTTGCCACAACCACTTGGGATAGGGTCTGCACCTCAGGACAACTGTTTCCATGGGAAGCCGGCTTTTTGCAAAGGGGTCTCAGGGCCGTGGGCCTCGGGTGTCCCTCCGGTTTCCCAAAGCACAGGGACGAGGTGAGGGGCTTAGACCATGGCTGGACAATGTTGTTTCTTACACCTGGGTGTGTGGCATTTTGTTGAGCTGGCTACCCCCACTTGGGATAGGTGTTCCACAGCAAGCACCTATTGTTCGTCGGAAGCCGTTTTTGCCCCAGGGGTCTCCGGGCTGTGTTCGTTGGGCTTGAACTCCTGCTAGCAAAACCGCCGGGTTGAGGGAAGGGTTCAGACTGTGCCTGGGCCCTGTGGTCTCTTCCAGGTCAGTGTATGGCATTTCCTTCCCCTTGCCACAGGCACCTGGGAGCATGTCAGCACGTGGAGAAAGACTTTGCCGTGGGAAGCCGGTTTTTGTCAAATGGGTCCCAGTGCTCTGCTGCTCTCTTTTCACTCCTGCTTCCAGAAGCCCAGGGAGGATGGGAGGGCTTAGAACATGGCTGGGCACTGTGGTTTCTTCCACAGAAGTGGAGGGCATTGGCTTTACCTTGCCACAACCACTTGGGATAGGGTCTGCACCTCAGGAAAACTGTTTCCGTGGGAAGCCGGCTTTTTGCAAAGGGGTCTCAGGGCCGTGGGCCTCGGGTGTCCCTCCGGCTCCCCAAAGCACAGGGACGAGGTGAGGGGCTTAGACCATGCCTGGGCAATGTTGTTTCTTACACCTGGGTGTGTGGCATTTTGTTGAGCTGGCTACCCCCACTTGGGATAGGTGTTCCACAGCAAGCACCTATTGTTCGTCGGAAGCCGTTTTTGCCCCAGGGGTCTCCGGGCTGTGTTCGTTGGGCTTGAACTCCTGCTAGCAAAACCGCCGGGTTGAGGGAAGGGTTCAGACTGTGCCTGGGCCCTGTGGTCTGTTCCAGGTCAGCGTATGGCATTTCCTTCCCCTTGCCACAGGCACCTGGGAGCATGTCTGCACGTGGAGAAAGACTTTCCCGTGGGAAGCCGGTTTTTGTCAAACGGGTCCCAGTGCTCTGCTCCTCTCTTTTCACTCCTGCTGCCAGAAGCCCAGGGAGGATGGGAGGGCTTAGAACATGCCTGGGCACTGTGGTTTCTTCCAGAGAAGTGGAGGGCATTGGCTTTACCTTGCCACAACCACTTGGGATAGGGTGTGCACCTCAGGACAACTGTTTCCATGGGAAGCCGGCTTTTTGCAAAGGGGTCTCAGGGCCGTGGGCCTCGGGTGTCCCTCCGGCTTCCCAAAGCACAGGGACGAGGTGAGGGGCTTAGACCATGGCTGGACAATGTTGTTTCTTACACCTGGATGTGTGGCATTTTGTTGAGCTGGCTACCCCCACTTGGGATAGGTGTTCCACAGCAAGCACCTATTGTTCGTCGGAAGCCGTTTTTGCCCCAGGGGTCTCCGGGCTGTGTTCGTTGGGCTTGAACTCCTGCTAGCAAAACCGCCGGGTTGAGGGAAGGGTTCAGACTGTGCCAGGGCCCTGTGGTCTCTTCCAGGTCAGTGTATGGCATTTCCTTCCCCTTGCCACAGGCACCTGGGAGCATGTCAGCACGTGGAGGAAGACTTTCCCGTGGGAAGCCGGTTTTTGTCAAACGGGTCCCAGTGCTCTGCTGCTCTCTTTTCACTCCTGCTGCCAGAAGCCCAGGGAGGATGGGAGGGCTTAGAACATGGCTGGGCACTGTGGTTTCTTCCAGAGAAGTGGAGGGCATTGGCTTTACCTTGCCACAACCACTTGGGATAGGGTCTGCACCTCAGGAAAACTGTTTCCGTGGGAAGCCGGCTTTTTGCAAAGGGGTCTCAGGGCCATGGGCCTCGGGTGTCCCTCCGGCTCCCCAAAGCACAGGGACGAGGTGAGGGGCTTAGACCATGCCTGGGCAATGTTGTTTCTTACACCTGGGTGTGTGGCATTTTGTTGAGCTGGCTACCCCCACTTGGGATAGGTCTTCCACAGCAAGCACCTATTGTTCGTCGGAAGCCGTTTTTGCCCCAGGGGTCTCCGGGCTGTGTTCGTTGGGCTTGAACTCCTGCTAGCAAAACCGCCGGGTTGAAGGAAGGGTTCAGACTGTGCCTGGGCCCTATGGTCTCTTCCAGGTCAGTGTATGGCATTTCCTTCCCCTTGCCACGGGCACCTGGGAGCATGTCTGCACGTGGAGAAAGACTTTCCCGTGGGAAGCCGGTTTTTCTCAAACGGGTCCCAGTGCTCTGCTCCTCTCTTTTCACTCCTGCTGCCAGAAGCCCAAGGAGGATGGGAGGGCTTAGAACATGGCTGGGCACTGTGGTTTCTTCCAGAGAAGTGGAGGGCATTGGCTTTACCTTGCCACAAATACTTGGGATAGGGTCTGCACCTCAGGAAAACTGTTTCCGTGGAAAGCCGGCTTTTTGCAAACGGGTCTCAGGGCCGTGGGCCTCGGGTGTCCCTCCGGCTCCCCAAAGCACAGGGACGAGGTGAGGGGCTTAGACCATGCCTGGGCAATGTTGTTTCTTACACCTGGGTGTGTGGCATTTTGTTGAGCTGGCTACCCCCACTTGGGATAGGTGTTCCACAGCAAGCACCTATTGTTCGTCGGAAGCCGTTTTTGCCCCAGGGGTCTCCGGGCTGTGTTCGTTGGGCTTGAACTCCTGCTAGCAAAACCGCCGGGTTGAGGGAAGGGTTCAGACTGTGCCTGGGCCCTGTGGTCTCTTCCAGGTCAGTGTATGGCATTTCCTTCCCCTTGCCACAGGCACCTGGGAGCATGTCAGCACGTGGAGAAAGACTTTCCCGTGGGAAGCCGGTTTTTGTCAAACGGGTCCCAGTGCTCTGCTGCTCTCTTTTCACTCCTGCTGCCAGAAGCCCAGGGAGGATGGGAGGGCTTAGAACATGGCTGGGCACTGTGGTTTCTTCCAGAGAAGTGGAGGGCATTGGCTTTACCTTGCCACAACCACTTGGGATAGGGTCTGCACCTCAGGAAAACTGTTTCCGTGGGAAGCCGGCTTTTTGCAAAGGGGTCTCAGGGCCGTGGGCCTCGGGTGTCCCTCCGGCTCCCCAAAGCACAGGGACGAGGTGAGGGGCTTAGACCATGCCTGGGCAATGTTGTTTCTTACACCTGGGTGTGTGGCATTTTGTAGAGCTGGCTACCCCCACTTGGGATAGGTGTTCCACAGCAAGCACCTATTGTTCGTCGGAAGCCGTTATTGCCCCAGGGGTCTCCGGGCTGTGTTCGTTGGGGTTGAACTCCTGCTAGCAAAACCGCCGGGTTGAGGGAAGGGTTCAGACTGTGCCTGGGCCCTGTGGTCTCTTCCAGGTCAGTGTATGGCATTTCCTTCCCCTTGCCACAGGCACCTGGGAGCATGTCTGCACGTGGTTAAAGACTTTCCCGTGGGAAGCCGGTTTTTGTCAAACGGGTCCCAGTGCTCTGCTCCTCTCTTTTCACTCCTGCTGCCAGAAGCCCAGGGAGGATGGGAGGGCTTAGCACATGGCTGGGCACTGTGGTTTCTTCCAGAGAAGTGGAGGGCATTGGCTTTACCTTGCCACAACCACTTGGGAGAGGGTCTACACCTCAGGAAAACTGTCTCCGTGGGAAGCCGGCTTTTTGCAAAGGGGTCTCAGGGCCGTGGGCCTCGGCTGTCCCTCCGGCTCCCCAAAGCACAGGGACGAGGTGAGGGGCTTAGACTATGCCTGGGCAATGTTGTTTCTTACACCTGGGTGTGTGGCATTTTGTTGAGCTGGCTACCCCCACTTGGGATAGGTGTTCCACAGCAAGCACCTATTGTTCGTCGGAAGCCGTTTTTGCCCCAGGGGTCTCCGGGCTGTGTTCGTTGGGCTTGAACTCCTGCTAGCAAAACCGCCGGGTTGAGGGAAGGATTCAGACTGTGGCAGGGCCCTGTGGTCTCTTCCAGGTCAGTGTATGGCATTTCCTTCCCCTTGCCACAGGCACCTGGGAGCATGTCAGCACGTGGAGGAAGACTTTCCCGTGGGAAGCCGGTTTTTGTCAAACGGGTCCCAGTGCTCTGCTGCTCTCTTTTCACTCCTGCTGCCAGAAGCCCAGGGAGGATGGGAGGGCTTAGAACATGGCTGGGCACTGTGGTTTCTTCCAGAGAAGTGGAGGGCATTGGCTTTACCTTGCCACAACCACTTGGGATAGGGTCTGCACCTCAGGAAAACTGTTTCCGTGGGAAGCCGGCTTTTTGCAAAGGGGTCTCAGGGCCATGGGCCTCGGGTGTCCCTCCGGCTCCCCAAAGCACAGGGACGAGGTGAGGGGCTTAGACCATGCCTGGGCAATGTTGTTTCTTACACCTGGGTGTGTGGCATTTTGTTGAGCTGGCTACCCCCACTTGGGATAGGTGTACCACAGCAAGCACCTATTGTTCGTCGGAAGCCGTTTTTGCCCCAGGGGTCTCCGGGCTGTGTTGGTTGGGCTTGAACTCCTGCTAGCAAAACCGCCGGGTTGAGGGAAGGGTTCAGACTGTGCCTGGGCCCTGTGGTCTCTTCCAGGTCAGTGTATGGCATTTCCTTCCCCTTGCCACAGGCACCTGGGAGCATGTCTGCACGTGGAGAAAGACTTTCCCGTGGGAAGCCGGTTTTTGTCAAACGGGTCCCAGTGCTCTGCTGCTCTCTTTTCACTCCTGCTGCCAGAAGCCCAGGGAGGATGGGAGGGCTTAGAACATGGCTGGGCACTGCGGTTTCTTCAAGAGAAGTGGAGGGCATTGGCTTTACCTTGCCACAACCACTTGGGATAGGGTCTGCACCTCAGGACAACTGTTTCCGTGGGAAGCCGGCTTTTTGCAAAGGGGTCTCAGGGCCGTGGGCCTCGGGTGTCCCTCCGGCTCCCTAAAGCACAGGGACGAGGTGAGGGGCTTAGACCATGCCTGGGCAATGTTGTTTCTTACACCTGGGTGTGTGGCATTTTGTTGAGCTGGCTACCCCCACTTGGGATAGGTGTTCCACAGCAAGCACCTATTGTTCGTCGGAAGCCGTTTTTGCCCCAGGGGTCTCCGGGCTGTGTTCGTTGGGCTTGAACTCCTGCTAGCAAAACCGCCGGGTTGAAGGAAGGGTTCAGACTGTGCCTGGGCCCTATGGTCTCTTCCAGGTCAGTGTATGGCATTTCCTTCCCCTTGCCACAGGCACCTGGGAGCATGTCTGCACGTGGAGAAAGACTTTCCCGTGGGAAGCCGGTTTTTCTCAAACGGGTCCCAGTGCTCTGCTCCTCTCTTTTCACTCCTGCTGCCAGAAGCCCAAGGAGGATGGGAGGGCTTAGAACATGGCTGGGCATTGTGATTTCTTCCAGAGAAGTGGAGGGCATTGGCTTTACCTTGCCACAACCACTTGTGAGAGGGTCTGCACCTCAGGAAAACTGTTTCCGTGGGAAGCCTGCTTTTTGCAAAGGGGTCTCAGGGCCGTGGGCTTCGGGTGTCCCTCCGGCTCCCCAAAGCACAGGGACGAGGTGAGGGGCTTAGACCATGCCTGGGCAATGTTGTTTCTTACACCTGGGTGTGTGGCATTTTGTTGAGCTGGCTACCCCCACTTGGGATAGGTGTTCCACAGCAAGCACCTATTGTTCGTCGGAAGCCGTTTTTGCCCCAGGGGTCTCCGGGCTGTGTTCGTTGGGCTTGAACTCCTGCTAGCAAAAGGGCCGGGTTGAGGGAAGGGTTCAGACTGTGCCTGGGCCCTGTGGTCTCTTCGAGGTCAGTGTATGGCATTTCCTTCCCCTTGCCACAGGCACCTGGGAGCATGTCTGCACGTGGAGAAAGAATTTCCCGTGGGAAGCCAGTTTTGTCAAACGGGTCCCAGTGCGCTGCTCCTCTCTTTTCACTCCTGCTGCCAGAAGCCCAGGGAGGATGGGAGGGCTTAGAACATGGCTGGGCACTGTGGTTTCTTCCAGAGAAGTGGAGGGCATTTGCTTTACCTTGCCACAACCCCTTGGGATAGGGTCTGCACCTCAGGAAAACTGTTTCCGTGGGAAGCCGGCTTTTTGCAAAGGGGTCTCAGGGCCGTGGGCCTCGGGTGTCCCTCCGGCTCCCCAAAGCACAGGGACGAGGTGAGGGGCTTAGACCATGCCTGGGCAATGTTGTTTCTTACACCTGGGTGTGTGGCATTTTGTTGAGCTGGCTACCCCCACTTGGGATAGGTGTTCCACAGCAAGCACCTATTGTTCGTCGGAAGCCGTTATTGCCCCAGGGGTCTCCGGGCTGTGTTCGTTGGGCTTGAACTCCTGCTAGCAAAACCACCGGGTTGAGGGAAGGGTTCAGACTGTGCCTGGGCCCTGTGGTCTCTTCCAGGTCAGTGTATGGCATTTCCTTCCCCTTGCCACAGGCACCTGGGAGCATGTCTGCACGTGGAGAAAGACTTTCCCGTGGGAAGCCGGTTTTTGTCAAACGGGTCCCAGTGCTCTGCTCCTCTCTTTTCACTCCTGCTGCCAGAAGCCCAGGGAGGATGGGAGGGCTTAGAACATGCCTGGGCACTGTGGTTTCTTCCAGAGAAGTGGAGGGCATTGGCTTTACCTTGCCACAACCACTTGGGATAGGGTCTGCACATCAGGAAAACTGTTTCCGTGGGAAGCCGGCTTTTTGCAAAGGGGTCTCAGGGCTGTGGGCCTCGGGTGTCCCTCCGGCTCCCCAAAGCACAGGGACGAGGTGAGGGGCTTAGACCATGGCTGGACAATGTTGTTTCTTACACCTGGGTGTGTGGCATTTTGTTGAGCTGGCTACCCCCACTTGGGATAGGTGTTCCACAGCAACCACCTAAAGTTCGTCGGAAGCCGTTTTTGCCCCAGGGGTCTCCGGGCTGTGTTCGTTGGGGTTGAACTTCTGCTAGCAAAACCGCCGGGTTGAGGGAAGGGTTCAGACTGTGCCTGGGCCCTGTGGTCTCTTCGAGGTCAGTGTATGGCATTTCCTTCCCCTTGCCACAGGCACCTGGGAGCATGTCTGCACGTGGAGAAAGACTTTCCCGTGGGAAGCCGGTTTTTGTCAAACGGGTCCCAGTGCTCTGCTCCTCTCTTTTCACTCCTGCTGCCAGAAGCCCAGGGAGGATGGGAGGGCTTAGAACATGGCTGGGCACTGTGGTTTCTTCCAGAGAAGTGGAGGGCATTGGCTTTACCTTGCCACAAACACTTGGGAGAGGGTCTACACCTCAGGAAAACTGTCTCCGTGGGAAGCCGGCTTTTTGCAAAGGGGTCTCAGGGCCGTGGGCCTCGGGTGTCCCTCCGGCTCCCCAAAGCACAGGGACAAGGTGAGGGGCTTAGACCATGTCTGGGCAATGTTGTTTCTTACACCTGGGTGTGTGGCATTTTGTTGAGCTGCCTACCCCCTCTTGGGATAGATGTTCCACAGCAAGCACCTATTGTTCGTCGGAAGCCGTTTTTGCCCCAGGGGTCTCCGGGCTGTGTTCGTTGGGCTTGAACTCTGCTAGCAAAACCGCCGGGTTGAGGGAAGGGTTCAGACTGTGCCTGGGCCCTGTGGTCTCTTCCAGGTCAGTGTATGGTATTTCCTTCCCCTTGCCACAGGCACCTGGGAGCATGTCTGCACGTGGAGAAAGACTTTCCCGTGGGAAGCCGGTTTTTGTCAAACGGGTCCGAGTGCTCTGCTCCTCTCTTTTCACTCCTGCTGCCAGAAGCCCAGGGAGGATGGGAGGGCTTAGAACATAGCTGGGCACTGGGGTTTCTTCCAGAGAAGTGGAGGGCATTGGCTTTACCTTGCCACAACCACTTGGGAGAGGGTCTACACCTCAGGAAAACTGTCTCCGTGGGAAGCCGGCTTTTTGCAAAGGGGTCTAAGGGCCGTGGGCCTCGGCTGTCCCTCCGGCTACCCAAAGCACAGGGACGAGGTGAGGGGCTTAGACCATGCCTGGGCAATGTTGTTTCTTACACCTGGGTGTGTGGCATTTTGTTGAGCTGGCTACCCCCACTTGTTATAGGTGTTCCACAGCAAGCACCTATTGTTCGTCGGAAGGCGTTTTTGCCCCAGGGGTCTCCGGGCTGTGTTCGTTGGGCTTGAACTCCTGCTAGCAAAACCGCCGGGTTGAGGGAAGGGTTCAGACTGTGCCTGGGCCCTGTGGTCTCTTCCAGGTCAGTGTATGGCATTTCCTTCCCCTTGCCACAGGCACCTGGGAGCATGTCTGCACGTGGAGAAAGACTTTCCCGTGGGAAGCCGGTTTTTGTCAAACGGGTCCCAGTGCTCTGCTCCTCTCTTTTCACTCCTGCTGCCAGAAGCCCAGGGAGGATGGGAGGGCTTAGAACATGGCTGGGCACTGCGGTTTCTTCCAGAGAAGTGGAGGGCATTGGCTTTACCTTGCCACAACCACTTGGGATAGGGTCTGCACCTCAGGACAACTGTTTCCGTGGGAAGCCGGCTTTTTGCAAAGGGGTCTCAGGGCCGTGGGCCTCGGGTGTCCCTCCGGCTCCCCAAAGCACAGGGACGAGGTGAGGGGCTTAGACCATGCCTGGGCAATGTTGTTTCTTACACCTGGGTGTGTGGCATTTTGTTGAGCTGGCTACCCCCACTTGGGATAGGTGTTCCACAGCAAGCACCTATTGTTCGTCGGAAGCCGTTTTTGCCCCAGGGGTCTCCGGGCTGTGTTCGTTGGGCTTGAACTCCTGCTAGCAAAACCGCCGGGTTGAAGGAAGGGTTCAGACTGTGCCTGGGCCCTATGGTCTCTTCCAGGTCAGTGTATGGCATTTCCTTCCCCTTGCCACAGGCACCTGGGAGCATGTCTGCACGTGGAGAAAGACTTTCCCGTGGGAAGCCGGTTTTTCTCAAACGGGTCCCAGTGCTCTGCTCCTCTCTTTTCACTCCTGCTGCCAGAAGCCCAAGGAGGATGGGAGGGCTTAGAACATGGCTGGGCACTGTGGTTTCTTCCAGAGAAGTGGAGGGCATTGGCTTTACCTTGCCACAAATACTTGGGATAGGGTCTGCACTTCAGGAAAACTGTTTCCGTGGGAAGCCGGCTTTTTGCAAAGGGGTCTCAGTGCCGTGGGCCTCGGGTGTCCCTCCGGCTCCCCAAAGCACAGGGACGAGGTGAGGGGCTTAGACCATGCCTGGGCAATGTTGTTTCTTACACCTGGGTGTGTGGCATTTTGTTGAGCTGGCTACCCCCACTTGGGATAGGTGTTTCACAGCAAGCACCTATTGTTCGTCGGAAGCCATTTTTGCCCCAGGGGTCTCCGGGCTGTGTTCGTTGGGCTTGAACTCCTGCTAGCAAAACCGCCGGGTTGAGGGAAGGGTTCAGACTGTGCCTGGGCCCTGTGGTCTCTTCCAGGTCAGTGTATGGCATTTCCTTCCCCTTGCCACAGGCACCTGGGAGCATGTCTGCACGTGGAGAAAGACTTTCCCGTGGGAAGCCGGTTTTTGTCAATCGGGTCCCAGTGCTCTGCTCCTCTCTTTTCACTCCTGCTGCCAGAAGCCCAGGGAGGATGGGAGGGCTTAGAACATGGCTGGGCACTGTGGTTTCTTCCAGAGAAGTGGAGGGCATTTGCTTTACCTTCCCACAACCACTTGGGATAGGGTCTGCACCTCAGGAAAACTGTTTCCGTGGGAAGCCGGCTCTTTGCAAAGGGGTCTCAGGGCCGTGGGCCTCGGGTGTCCCTCCGGCTCCCCAAAGCACAGGGACGAGGTGAGGGGCGTAGACCATGCCTGGGCAATGTTGTTTCTTACACCTGGGTGTGTGGCATTTTGTTGAGCTCGCTACCCCCACTTGGGATAGGTGTTCCACAGCAAGCACCTATTGTTCGTCGGAAGCCGTTTTTGCCCAAGGGGTCTCCGGGCTGTGTTCGTTGGGCTTGAACTCCTGCTAGCAAAACCGCCGGGTTGAGGGAAGGGTTCAGACTGTGCCTGGGCCCTGTGGTCTCTTCCAGGTCAGTGTGTGGCATTTCCTTCCCCTTGCCACAGGCACCTGGGAGCATGTCTGCACGTGGAGAAAGACTTTCCCGTGGGAAGCCGGTTTTTGTCAAACGGGTCCCAGTGCTCTGCTCCTCTCTTTTCACTCCTGCTGCCAGAAGCCCAGGGAGGATGGGAGGGCTTAGAACATGGCTGGGCACTGTGGTTTCTTCCAGAGAAGTGGAGGGCATTGGCTTTACCTTGCCACAAACACTTGGGAGAGGGTCTACACCTCAGGAAAACTGTCTCCGTGGGAAGCCGGCTTTTTGCAAAGGGGTCTCAGGGCCGTGGGCCTCGGGTGTCCCTCCGGCTCCCCAAAGCACAGGGACAAGGTGAGGGGCTTAGACCATGTCTGGGCAATGTTGTTTCTTACACCTGGGTGTGTGGCATTTTGTTGAGCTGCCTACCCCCACTTGGGATAGATGTTCCACAGCAAGCACCTACTGTTCCTCGGAATCCGTTTTTGCCCCAGGGGTCTCCGGGCTGTGTTCGTAGGGCTTGAACTCCTGCTAGCAAAACCGCCGGGATGAGTGAAGGGTTCAGACTGTGCCTGGGCCCTGTGGTCTCTTCCAGGTCAGTGTATGGCATTTCCTTCCCCTTGCCACAGGCACCTAGGAGCATGTCTGCGCGTGGAGAAAGACTTTCCCGTGGGAAGCCGGTTTTTGTCAAACGGGACCCAGTGCTCTGCTCCTCTCTTTTCGCTCCTGCTGCCAGAAGCCCAGGGAGGATGGGAGGGCTTAGAACATGGCTGGGCACTGTGGTTTCTTCCAGAGAAGTGGAGGGCATTGGCTTTACCTTGCCACAACCACTTGTGAGAGGGTCTGTACCACAGCAAAACTGTTTCCGTGGGAAGCCTGCTGTTTGCAAAGGGGTCTCAGGGCCGTGGGCCTCGGGTGTCCCTCCGGCTCCCCAAAGCACAGGGACGAGGTGAGGTGCTTAGACCATGTCTGGGCAATGTTGTTTCTTACACCTGGGTGTGTGGCATTTTGTTGAGCTGGCTACCCCCAGTTGGGATAAGTTTTCCACAGCAAGCACCTATTGTTCGTCGGAAGCCGTTATTGCCCCAGGGGTCTCCGGGCTGTGTTCGTTGGTGTTGAACTCCTGCTAGCAAAACCGCCGGGTTGAGGGAAGGGTTCAGACTGTGCCTGGGCCCTGTGGTCTCTTCCAGGTCAGTGTATGGCATTTCCTTCCCCTTGCCACAGGCACCTGGGAGCATGTCTGCACGTGGAGAAATACTTTCCCGTGGGAAGCCGGTTTTTCTCAAACGGGTCCCAGTGCTCTGCTCCTCTCTTTTCACTCCTGCTGCCAGAAGCCCAGGGGGGATGGGAGGGCTTAGAACATGGCTGGGCATTGTGGTTTCTTCCAGAGAAGTGGAGGGCATTGGCTTTACCTTGCCACAACCACTTGTGAGAGGGTCTGCACCTCAGGAAAACTGTTTCCGTGGGAAGCCTGCTTTTTGCAAAGGGGTCTCAGGGCCGTGGGCTTCGGGTGTCCCTCCGGCTCCCCAAAGCACAGGGACGAGGTGAGGGGCTTAGACCATGCCTGGGCAATGTTGTTTCTTACACCTGGGTGTGTGGCATTTTGTTGAGCTGGCTACCCCCACTTGGGATAGGTGTTCCACAGCAAGCACCTATTGTTCGTCGGAGCCGTTTTTGCCCCAGGGGTCTCCGGGCTGTGTTCGTTGGGCTTGAACTCCTGCTAGCAAAAGGGCCGGGTTGAGGGAAGGGTTCAGACTGTGCCTGGGCCCTGTGGTCTCTTCGAGGTCAGTGTATGGCATTTCCTTCCCCTTGCCACAGGCACCTGGGAGCATGTCTGCACGTGGAGAAAGAATTTCCCGTGGGAAGCCAGTTTTGTCAAACGGGTCCCAGTGCGCTGCTCCTCTCTTTTCACTCCTGCTGCCAGAAGCCCAGGGAGGATGGGAGGGCTTAGAACATGGCTGGGCACTGTGGTTTCTTCCAGAGAAGTGGAGGGCATTTGCTTTACCTTGCCACAACCCCTTGGGATAGGGTCTGCACCTCAGGAAAACTGTTTCCGTGGGAAGCCGGCTTTTTGCAAAGGGGTCTCAGGGCCGTGGGCCTCGGGTGTCCCTCCGGCTCCCCAAAGCACAGGGACGAGGTGAGGGGCTTAGACCATGCCTGGGCAATGTTGTTTCTTACACCTGGGTGTGTGGCATTTTGTTGAGCTGGCTACCCCCACTTGGGATAGGTGTTCCACAGCAAGCACCTATTGTTCGTCGGAAGCCGTTATTGCCCCAGGGGTCTCCGGGCTGTCTTCGTTGGGCTTGAACTCCTGCTAGCAAAACCGCCGGGTTGAGGGAAGGGTTCAGACTGTGCCTGGGCCCTGTGGTCTCTTCCAGGTCAGTGTATGGCATTTCCTTCCCCTTGCCACAGGCACCTGGGAGCATGTCTGCACGTGGAGAAAGACTTTCCCGTGGGAAGCCGGTTTTTGTCAAACGGGTCCCAGTGCTCTGCTCCTCTCTTTTCACTCCTGCTGCCAGAAGCCCAGGGAGGATGGGAGGGCTTAGAACATGCCTGGGCACTGTGGTTTCTTCCAGAGAAGTGGAGGGCATTGGCTTTACCTTGCCACAACCACTTGGGATAGGGTCTGCACATCAGGAAAACTGTTTCCGTGGGAAGCCGGCTTTTTGCAAAGGGGTCTCAGGGCCGTGGGCCTCGGGTGTCCCTCCGGCTCCCCAAAGCACAGGGACGAGGTGAGGGGCTTAGACCATGGCTGGACAATGTTGTTTCTTACACCTGGGTGTGTGGCATTTTGTTGAGCTGGCTACCCCCACTTGGGATAGGTGTTCCACAGCAACCACCTAAAGTTCGTCGGAAGCCGTTTTTGCCCCAGGGGTCTCCGGGCTGTGTTCGTTGGGCTTGAACTCTGCTAGCAAAACCGCCGGGTTGAGGGAAGGGTTCAGACTGTGCCTGGGCCCTGTGGTCTCTTCCAGGTCAGTGTATGGTATTTCCTTCCCCTTGCCACAGGCACCTGGGAGCATGTCTGCACGTGGAGAAAGACTTTCCCGTGGGAAGCCGGTTTTTGTCAAACGGGTCCGAGTGCTCTGCTCCTCTCTTTTCACTCCTGCTGCCAGAAGCCCAGGGAGGATGGGAGGGCTTAGAACATAGCTGGGCACTGGGGTTTCTTCCAGAGAAGTGGAGGGCATTGGCTTTACCTTGCCACAACCACTTGGGAGAGGGTCTACACCTCAGGAAAACTGTCTCCGTGGGAAGCCGGCTTTTTGCATAGGGGTCTAAGGGCCGTGGGCCTCGGCTGTCCCTCCGGCTACCCAAGGCACAGGGACGAGGTGAGGGGCTTAGACCATGCCTGGGCAATGTTGTTTCTTACACCTGGGTGTGTGGCATTTTGTTGAGCTGGCTACCCCCACTTGTTATAGGTGTTCCACAGCAAGCACCTATTGTTCGTCGGAAGCCGTTATTGCCCCAGGGGTCTCCGGGCTGTGTTCGTTGGGCTTGAACTCCTGCTAGCAAAACCGCCGGGTTGAGGGAAGGGTTCAGACTGTGCCTGGGCCCTGTGGTCTCTTCCAGGTCAGTGTATGGCATTTCCTTCCCCTTGCCACAGGCACCTGGGAGCATGTCAGCACGTGGAGAAAGACTTTCCCGTGGGAAGCCGGTTTTTGTCAAACGGGTCCCAGTGCTCTGCTCCTCTCTTTTCACTCCTGCTGCCAGAAGCCCAGGGAGGATGGGAGGGATTAGAACATGGCTGGGCACTGTGGTTTCTTCTAGAGAAGTGGAGGGCATTGGCTTTACCTTGCCACAACCCCTTGGGATAGGGTCTGCACCTCAGGAAAACTGTTTCCGTGGGAAGCCGGCTTTTTGCAAAGGGGTCTCAGGGCCGTGGGCCTCGGGTGTCCCTCCGGCTCCCCAAAGCACAGGGACGAGGTGAGGGGCTTAGACCATGCCTGGGCAATGTTGTTTCTTACACCTGGGTGTGTGGCATTTTGTTGAGCTGGCTACCCCCACTTGGGATAGGTGTTCCACAGCAAGCACCTATTGTTCGACGGAAGCCGTTTTTGCCCCAGGGGTCTCCGGGCTGTGTTCGTTGGGCTTGAACTCCTGCTAGCAAAACCGCCGGGTTGAGGGAAGGGTTCAGACTGTGCCTGGGCCCTGTGGTCTCTTCCAGGTCAGTGTATGGCATTTCCTTCCCCTTGCCACAGGCACCTGGGAGCATGTCAGCACGTGGAGAAAGACTTTCCCGTGGGAAGCCGGTTTTTGTCAAACGGGTCCCAGTGCTCTGCTGCTCTCTTTTCACTCCTGCTGCCAGAAGCCCAGGGAGGATGGGAGGGCTTAGAACATGGCTGGGCACTGTGGTTTCTTCCAGAGAAGTGGAGGGCATTGGCTTTACCTTGCCACAACCACATGGGATAGGGTCTGCACCTCAGGAAAACTGTTTCCGTGGGAAGCCGGCTTTTTGCAAAGGGGTCTCAGGGCCGTGGGGCTCGGGTGTCCCTCCGGCTCCCCAAAGCACAGGGACGAGGTGAGGGGCTTAGACCATGCCTGGGCAATGTTGTTTCTTACACCTGGGTGTGTGGCATTTTGTAGAGCTGGCTACCCCCACTTGGGATAGGTGTTCCACAGCAAGCACCTATTGTTCGTCGGAAGCCGTTATTGCCCCAGGGGTCTCCGGGCTGTGTTCGTTGGGGTTGAACTCCTGCTAGCAAAACCGCCGGGTTGAGGGAAGGGTTCAGACTGTGCCTGGGCCCTGTGGTCTCTTCCAGGTCAGTGTATGGCATTTCCTTCCCCTTGCCACAGGCACCTGGGAGCATGTCTGCACGTGGAGAAAGACTTTCCCGTGGGAAGCCGGTTTTTGTCAAACGGGTCCCAGTGCTCTGCTCCTCTCTTTTCACTCCTGCTGCCAGAAGCCCAGGGAGGATGGGAGGGCTTAGAACATGCCTGGGCACTGTGGTTTCTTCCAGAGAAGTGGAGGGCATTGGCTTTACCTTGCCACAACCACTTGGGATAGGGTCTGCACATCAGGTCAACTGTTTCCGTGGGAAGCCGGCTTTTTGCAAAGGGGTCTCAGGGCCGTGGGCCTCGGGTGTCCCTCTGGCTCCCCAAAGCACAGGGACGAGGTGAGGGGCTTAGACCATGGCTGGACAATGTTGTTTCTTACACCTGGGTGTGTGGCATTTTGTTGAGCTGGCTACCCCCACTTGGGATAGGTGTTCCACAGCAAGCACCTATTGTTCGTCGGAAGCCGTTTTTGCCCCAGGGGTCTCCGGGCTGTGTTCGTTGGGCTTGAACTCCTGCTAGCAAAACCGCCGGGTTGAGGGAAGGGTTCAGACTGTGCCTGGGCCCTGTGGTCTCTTCCAGGTCAGTGTATGGCATTTCCTTCCCCTTGCCACAGGCACCTGGGAGCATGTCAGCACGTGGAGAAAGACTTTCCCGTGGGAAGCCGGTTTTTGTCAAACGGGTCCCAGTGCTCTGCTGCTCTCTTTTCACTCCTGCTGCCAGAAGCCCAGGGAGGATGGGATGGCTTAGAACATGGCTGGGCACTGTGGTTTCTTCCAGAGAAGTGGAGGGCATTGGCTTTACCTGGCCACACCACTTGGGATAGGGTCTGCACCTCAGGAAAACTGTTTCCGTGGGAAGCCGGCTTTTTGCAAAGGGGTCTCAGGGCCGTGGGCCTCGGCTGTCCCTCCGGCTCCCCAAAGCACAGGGACGAGGTGAGGGGCTTAGACCATGCCTGGGCAATGTTGTTTCTTACACCTGGGTGTGTGGCATTTTGTTGAGCTGGCTACCCCCACTTGGGATAGGTGTTCCACAGCAAGCACCTATTGTTCGTCGGAAGCCGTTTTTGCCCCAGGGGTCTCCGGGCTGTGTTCGTTGGGCTTGAACTCCTGCTAGCAAAACCGCCGGGTTGAGGGAAGGGTTCAGACTGTGCCTGGGCCCTGTGGTCTCTTCCAGGTCAGTGTATGGCATTTCCTTCCCCTTGCCACAGGCACCTGGGAGCATGTCTGCATGTGGAGAAAGACTTTCCCGTGGGAAGCCGGTTTTTGTCAAACGGGTCCCAGTGCTCTGCTCCTCTCTTTTCACTCCTGCTGCCAGAAGCCCAGGGAGGATGGGAGGGCTTAGAACATGGCTGGGGACTGTGGTTTCTTCCAGAGAAGTGGAGGGCATTGGCTTTACCTTGTCACAACCACTTGGGAGAGGGTCTACACCTCAGGAAAACTGTTTCCGTGTGAAGCCGGCTTTTTGCAAAGGGGTCTAAGGGCCGTGGGGCTCGGGTGTCCCTCCGGCTCCCCAAAGCACAGGGACGAGGTGAGGGGCTTAGACTATGCCTGGGCAATGTTGTTTCTTACACCTGGGTGTGTGGCATTTTGTTGAGCTGGCTACCCCCACTTGGGATAGGTGTTCCACAGCAAGCACCTATTGTTCGTCGGAAGCCGTTTTTGCCCCAGGCGTCTCCGGGCTGTGTTCGTTGGGCTTGAACTCCTGCTAGCAAAACCGCCGGGTTGAGGGAAGTGTTCAGACTGTGCCAGGGCCCTGTGGTCTCTTCCAGGTCAGTGTATGGCATTTCCTTCCCCTTGCCACAGGCACCTGGGAGCATGTCAGCACGTGGAGAAAGATTTTCCCGTGGGAAGCCGGTTTTTTCAAACAGGTCCCAGTGCTCTGCTCCTCTCTTTTCACTCCTGCTGCCAGAAGCCCAGGGAGGATGGGAGGGCTTAGAACATGGCTGGGCACTGTGGTTTCTTCCAGAGAAGTGGAGGGCATTGGCTTTACCTTGCCACAACCACTTGGGATAGGGTCTGCACTTCAGGAAAACTGTTTCCGTGGGAAGCCGGCTTTTTGCAAAGGGGTCTCAGGGCCATGGGCCTCGGGTGTCCCTCCGGCTCCCCAAAGCACAGGGACGAGGTGAGGGGCTTAGACCATGCCTGGGCAATGTTGTTTCTTACACCTGGGTGTGTGGCATTTTGTTGAGCTGGCTACCCCCACTTGGGATAGGTGTTCCACAGCAAGCACCTATTGTTCGTCGGAAGCCGTTTTTGCCCCAGGGGTCTCCGGGCTGTGTTCGTTGGGCTTGAACTCCTGCTAGCAAAACCGCCGGGTTGAGGGAAGGGTTCAGACTGTGCCTGGGCCCTGTGGTCTCTTCCAGGTCAGTGTATGGCATTTCCTTCCCCTTGCCACAGGCACCTGGGAGCATGTCTGCACGTGGAGAAAGACTTTCCCGTGGGAAGCCGGTTTTTGTCAAACGGGTCCCAGTGCTCTGCTCCTCTCTTTTCACTCCTGCTGCCAGAAGCCCAGGGAGGATGGGAGGGCTTAGAACATGCCTGGGCACTGGGGTTTCTTCCAGAAAAGTGGAGGGCATTGGCTTTACCTTGCCACAACCACTTGGGATAGGGTCTGCACCTCAGGACAACTGTTTCCATGGGAAGCCGGCTTTTTGCAAAGGGGTCTCAGGGCCGTGGGCCTCGGGTGTCCCTCCGGCTTCCCAAAGCACAGGGACGAGGTGAGGGGCTTAGAACATGGCTGGACAATGTTGTTTCTTACACCTGGGTGTGTGGCATTTTGTTGAGCTGGCTACCCCCACTTGGGATAGGTGTTCCACAGCAAGCACCTATTGTTCGTCGGAAGCCGTTTTTGCCCCAGGGGTCTCCGGGCTGTGTTCGTTGGGCTTGAACTCCTGCTAGCAAAACCGCCGGGTTGAGGGAAGGGTTCAGACTGTGCCTGGGCCCTGTGGTCTCTTCCAGGTCAGTGTATGGCATTTCCTTCCCCTTGCCACAGGCACCTGGGAGCATGTCAGCACGTGGAGAAAGACTTTGCCGTGGGAAGCCGGTTTTTGTCAAATGGGTCCCAGTGCTCTGCTGCTCTCTTTTCACTCCTGCTTCCAGAAGCCCAGGGAGGATGGGAGGGCTTAGAACATGGCTGGGCACTGTGGTTTCTTCCAGAGAAGTGGAGGGCATTTGCTTTACCTTGCCACAACCACTTGGGATAGGGTCTGCACCTCAGGAAAACTGTTTCCGTGGGAAGCCGGCTTTTTGCAAAGGGGTCTCAGGGCCGTGTGCCTCGGCTGTCCCTCCGGCTCCCCAAAGCACAGGGACGAGGTGAGGGGCTTAGACCATGCCTGGGCAATGTTGTTTCTTACACCTGGGTGTGTGGCATTTTGTAGAGCTGGCTACCCCCACTTGGGATAGGTGTTCCACAGCAAGCACCTATTGTTCGTCGGAAGCCGTTATTGCCCCAGGGGTCTCCGGGCTGTGTTCGTTGGGCTTGAACTCCTGCTAGCAAAACCGCCGGGTTGAGGGAAGTGTTCAGACTGTGCCAGGGCCCTGTGGTCTCTTCCAGGTCAGTGTATGGCATTTCCTTCCCCTTGCCACAGGCACCTGGGAGCATGTCAGCACGTAGAGAAAGACTTTCCCGTGGGAAGCCGGTTTTTTCAAACAGGTCCCAGTGCTCTGCTCCTCTCTTTTCACTCCTGCTGCCAGAAGCCCAGGGAGGATGGGAGGGCTTAGAACATGGCTGGGCACTGTGGTTTCTTCCAGAGAAGTGGAGGGCATTGGCTTTACCTTGCCACAACCACTTGGGATAGGGTCTGCACCTCAGGAAAACTGTTTCCGTGGGAAGCCGGCTTTTTGCAAAGGGGTCCAGGGCCGTGGGCCTCGGGTGTCCCTCCGGCTCCCCAAAGCACAGGGACGAGGTGAGGGGCTTAGACCATGCCTGGGCAATGTTGTTTCTTACACCTGGGTGTGTGGCATTTTGTTGAGCTCGCTACCCCCACTTGGGATAGGTGTTCCACAGCAAGCACCTATTGTTCGTCGGAAGCCGTTTTTGCCCCAGGGGTCTCCGGGCTGTGTTCGTTGGGCTTGAACTCCTGCTAGCAAACCCGCCGGGTTGAGGGAAGGGTTCAGACTGTGCCTGGGCCCTGTGGTCTCTTCCAGGTCAGTGTATGGCATTTCCTTCCCCTTGCCACAGGCACCTGGGAGCATGTCTGCACGTGGAGAAAGACTTTCCCGTGGGAAGCCGGTTTTTGTCAAACGGGTCCCAGTGCTCTGCTCCTCTCTTTTCACTCCTGCTGCCAGAAGCCCAGGGAGGATGGGAGGGCTTAGAACATGCCTGGGCACGCGGGTTTCTTCCAGAGAAGTGGAGGGCATTGGCTTTACCTTGCCACAACCACTTGGGATAGGGTCTGCACCTCAGGACAACTGTTTCCATGGGAAGCCGGCTTTTTGCAAAGGGGTCTCAGGGCCGTGGGCCTCGGGTGTCCCTCCGGCTTCCCAAAGCACAGGGACGAGGTGAGGGGCTTAGACCATGGCTGGACAATGTTGTTTCTTACACCTGGGTGTGTGGCATTTTGTTGAGCTGGCTACCCCCACTTGGGATAGGTGTTCCACAGCAAGCACCTATTGTTCGTCGGAAGCCGTTTTTGCCCCAGGGGTCTCCGGGCTGTGTTCGTTGGGCTTGAACTCCTGCTAGCAAAACCGCCGGGTTGAGGGAAGGGTTCAGACTGTGCCTGGGCCCTGTGGTCTCTTCCAGGTCAGTGTATGGCATTTCCTTCCCCTTGCCACAGGCACCTGGGAGCATGTCAGCACGTGGAGAAAGACTTTGCCGTGGGAAGCCGGTTTTTGTCAAATGGGTTCCAGTGCTCTGCTGCTCTCTTTTCACTCCTGCTTCCAGAAGCCCAGGGAGGATGGGAGGGCTTAGAACATGGCTGGGCACTGTGGTTTCTTCCACAGAAGTGGAGGGCATTGGCTTTACCTTGCCACAACCACTTGGGATAGGGTCTGCACCTCAGGAAAACTGTTTCCGTGGGAAGCCGGCTTTTTGCAAAGGGGTCTCAGGGCCGTGGGCCTCGGGTGTCCCTCCGGCTCCCCAAAGCACAGGGACGAGGTGAGGGGCTTAGACCATGCCTGGGCAATGTTGTTTCTTACACCTGGGTGTGTGGCATTTTGTAGAGCTGGCTACCCCCACTTGGGATAGGTGTTCCACAGCAAGCACCTATTGTTCGTCGGAAGCCGTTATTGCCCCAGGGGTCTCCGGGCTGTGTTCGTTGGGGTTGAACTCCTGCTAGCAAAACCGCCGGGTTGAGGGAAGGGTTCAGACTGTGCCTGGGCCCTGTGGTCTCTTCCAGGTCAGTGTATGGCATTTCCTTCCCCTTGCCACAGGCACCTGAGAGCATGTCTGCACGTGGAGAAATACTTTCCCGTGGGAAGCCGGTTTTTCTCAAACGGGTCCCAGTGCTCTGCTCCTCTCTTTTCACTCCTGCTGCCAGAAGCCCAGGGAGGATGGAAGGGCTTAGAACATGGCTGGGCATTGTGGTTTCTTCCAGAGAAGTGGAGGGCATTGGCTTTACCTTGCCACAACCACTTGTGAGAGGGTCTGCACCTCAGGAAAACTGTTTCCGTGGGAAGCCTGCCTTTTGCAAAGGGGTCTCAGGGCCGTGGGCCTCGGGTGTCCCTCCGGCTCCCCAAAGCACAGGGACGAGGTGAGGGGCTTAGACCATGCCTGGGCAATGTTGTTTCTTACACCTGGGTGTGTGGCATTTTGTTGAGCTGGCTACCCCCACTTGGGATAGGTGTTCCACAGCAAGCACCTATTGTTCGTCGGAAGCCGTTTTTGCCCCAGGGGTCTCCGTGCTGTGTTCCTTGGGCTTGAACTCCTGCTAGCAAAACCGCCGGGTTGAGGGAAGGGTTCAGACTGTGCCTGGGCCCTGTGGTCTCTTCCAGGTCAGTGTATGGCATTTCCTTCCCCTTGCCACAGGCACCTGGGAGCATGTCAGCACGTGGAGGAAGACTTTCCCGTGGGAAGCCGGTTTTTGTCAAACGGGTCCCAGTGCTCTGCTCCTCTCTTTTCACTCCTGCTGCCAGAAGCCCAGGGAGGATGGGAGGGCTTAGAACATGGCTGGGCACTGTGGTTTCTTCCAGAGAAGTGGAGGGCATTGGCTTTACCTTGCCACAACCACTTGGGAGAGGGTCTGCACCTCAGGAAAACTGTTTCCGTGGGAAGCCGGCTTTTTGCAAAGGGGTCTCAGGGCCATGGGCCTCGGTTGTCCCTCCGGCTCCCCAAAGCACAGGGACGAGGTGAGGGGCTTAGACCATGCCTGGGCAATGTTGTTTCTTACACCTGGGTGTGTGGCATTTTGTTGAGCTGGGTACCCCCACTTGGGATAGGTGTTCCACAGCAAGCACCTATTGTTCGTCGGAAGCCGTTTTTGCCCCAGGGGTCTCCGGGCTGTGTTCGTTGGGCTTGAACTCCTGCTAGCAAAACCGCCGGGTTGAGGGAAGGGTTCAGACTGTGCCTGGGCCCTGTGGTCTCTTCCAGGTCAGTGTATGGCATTTCCTTCCCCTTGCCACAGGCACCTGGGAGCATGTCTGCACGTGGAGAAAGACTTTCCCGTGGGAAGCCGGTTTTTGTCAAACGGGTCCCAGTGCTCTGCTCCTCTCTTTTCACTCCTGCTGCCAGAAGCCCAGGGAGGATGGGAGGGCTTAGAACATGGCTGGGCACTGTGGTTTCTTCCAGAGAAGTGGAGGGCATTGGCTTTACCTTGCCACAACCACTTGGGATAGGGTCTGCACCTCAGGACAACTGTTTCCGTGGGAAGCCGGCTTTTTGCAAAGGGGTCTCAGGGCCGTGGGGCTCGGGTGTCCCTCCGGCTCCCCAAAGCACAGGGACGAGGTGAGGGGCTTAGACCATGGCTGGGCAATGTTGTTTCTTACGCCTGGGTGTGTGGCATTTTGTTGAGCTGGCTACCCCCACTTGGGATAGGTGTTCCACAGCAAGCACCTATTGTTCGTCGGAAGCCGTTTTTGCCCCAGGGGTCTCCGGGCTGTGTTCGTTGGGCTTGAACTCCTGCTAGCAAAACCGCCGGGTTGAGGGAAGGGTTCAGACTGTGCCTGGGCCCTGTGGTCTCTTCCAGGTCAGTGTATGGCATTTCCTTCCCCTTGCCACAGGCACCTGGGAGCATGTCTGCACGTGGAGAAAGACTTTCCCGTGGGAAGCCGGTTTTTGTCAAACGGGTCCCAGTGCTCTGCTCCTCTCTTTTCACTCCTGCTGCCAGAAGCCCAGGGAGGATGGGAGGGCTTAGAACATGCCTGGGCACTGTGGTTTCTTCCAGAGAAGTGGAGGGCATTGGCTTTACCTTGCCACAACCACTTGGGAGAGGGTCTGCACCTCAGGAAAACTGTTTCCGTGGGAAGCCGGCTTTTTGCAAAGGGGTCTCAGGGCCATGGGCCTCGGGTGTCCCTCCGGCTCCCCAAAGCACAGGGACGAGGTGAGGGGCTTAGACCATGCCTGGGCAATGTTGTTTCTTACACCTGGGTGTGTGGCATTTTGTTGAGCTGGCTACCCCCACTTGGGATAGGTGTTCCACAGCAAGCACCTATTGTTCGTCGGAAGCCGTTTTTGCCCCAGGGGTCTCCGGGCTGTGTTCGTTGGGCTTGAACTCCTGCTAGCAAAACCGCCGGGTTGAGGGAAGGGTTCAGACTGTGCCAGGGCCCTGTGGTCTCTTCCAGGTCAGTGTATGGCATTTCCTTCCCCTTGCCACAGGCACCTGGGAGCATGTCAGCACGTGGAGAAAGACTTTCCCGTGGGAAGCCGGTTTTTGTCAAACGGGTCCCAGTGCTCTGCTGCTCTCTTTTCACTCCTGCTGCCAGAAGCCCAGGGAGGATGGGAGGGCTTAGAACATGGCTGGGCACTGTGGTTTCTTCCAGAGAAGTGGAGGGCATTTGCTTTACCTTGCCACAACCACTTGGGATAGGGTCTGCACTTCAGGAAAACTGTTTCCGTGGGAAGCCGGCTTTTTGCAAAGGGGTCTCAGGGCCATGGGCCTCGGGTGTCCCTCCGGCTCCCCAAAGCACAGGGACGAGGTGAGGGGCTTAGACCATGCCTCGGCAATGTTGTTTCTTACACCTGGGTGTGTGGCATTTTGTTGAGCTGGCTACCCCCACTTGGGATAGGTGTTCCACAGCAAGCACCTATTGTTCGTCGGAAGCCGTTTTTGCCCCAGGGGTCTCCGGGCTGTGTTCGTTGGGCTTGAACTCCTGCTAGCAAAACCGCCGGGTTGAGGGAAGGGTTCAGACTGTGCCTGGGCCCTGTGGTCTCTTCCAGGTCAGTGTATGGCATTTCCTTCCCCTTGCCACAGGCACCTGGGAGCATGTCTGCACGTGGAGAAAGACTTTCCCGTGGGAAGCCGGTTTTTGTCAAACGGGTCCCAGTGCTCTGCTGCTCTCTTTTCACTCCTGCTGCCAGAAGCCCAGGGAGGATGGGAGGGCTTAGAACATGGCTGGGCACTGTGGTTTCTTCCAGAGAAGTGGAGGGCATTGGCTTTACCTTGCCACAACCACTTGGGATAGGGTCTGCACCTCAGGAAAACTGTTTCCGTGGGAAGCCGGCTTTTTGCAAAGGGGTCTCAGGGCCATGGGCCTCGGGTGTCCCTCCGGCTCCCCAAAGCACAGGGACGAGGTGAGGGGCTTAGACCATGCCTGGGCAATGTTGTTTCTTACACCTGGGTGTGTGGCATTTTGTTGAGCTGGCTACCCCCACTTGGGATAGGTGTTCCACAGCAAGCACCTATTGTTCGTCGGAAGCCGTTTTTGCCCCAGGGGTCTCCGGGCTGTGTTCGTTGGGCTTGAACTCCTGCTAGCAAAACCGCCGGGTTGAGGGAAGGGTTCAGACTGTGCCAGGGCCCTGTGGTCTCTTCCAGGTCAGTGTATGGCATTTCCTTCCCCTTGCCACAGGCACCTGGGAGCATGTCAGCACGTGGAGAAAGACTTTCCCGTGGGAAGCCGGTTTTTGTCAAACGGGTCCCAGTGCTCTGCTGCTCTCTTTTCACTCCTGCTGCCAGAAGCCCAGGGAGGATGGGAGGGCTTAGAACATGGCTGGGCACTGTGGTTTCTTCCAGAGAAGTGGAGGGCATTTGCTTTACCTTGCCATAACCACTTGGGATAGGGTCTGCACTTCAGGAAAACTGTTTCCGTGGGAAGCCGGCTTTTTGCAAACGGGTCTCAGGGCCATGGGCCTCGGGTGTCCCTCCGGCTCCCCAAAGCACAGGGACGAGGTGAGGGGCTTAGACCATGCCTGGGCAATGTTGTTTCTTACACCTGGGTGTGTGGCATTTTGTTGAGCTGGCTACGCCCACTTGGGATAGGTGTTCCACAGCAAGCACCTATTGTTCGTCGGAAGCCGTTTTTGCCCCAGGGGTCTCCGGGCTGTGTTCGTTGGGCTTGAACTCCTGCTAGCAAAACCGCCGGGTTGAGGGAAGGGTTCAGACTGTGCCTGGGTCCTGTGGTCTGTTCCAGGTCAGCGAATGGCATTTCCTTCCCCTTGCCACAGGCACCTGGGAGCATGTCTGCACGTGGAGAAAGACTTTCCCGTGGGAAGCCGGTTTTTGTCAAACGGGTCCCAGTGCTCTGCTCCTCTCTTTTCACTCCTGCTGCCAGAAGCCCAGGGAGGATGGGAGGGCTTAGAACATGGCTGGGCACTGTGGTTTCTTCCAGAGAAGTGGAGGGCATTGGCTTTACCTTGCCACAACCACTTGGGATAGGGTCTGCACCTCAGGACAACTGTTTCCATGGGAAGCCGGCTTTTTGCAAAGGGGTCTCAGGGCCGTGGGCCTCGGGTGTCCCTCCGGCTTCCCAAAGCACAGGGACGAGGTGAGGGGCTTAGACCATGGCTGGACAATGTTGTTTCTTACACCTGGGTGTGTGGCATTTTGTTGAGCTGGCTACCCCCACTTGGGATAGGTGTTCCACAGCAAGCACCTATTGTTCGTCGGAAGCCGTTTTTGCCCCAGGGGTCTCCGGGCTGTGTTCGTTGGGCTTGAACTCCTGCTAGCAAAACCGCCGGGTTGAGGGAAGGGTTCAGACTGTGCCTGGGCCCTGTGGTCTCTTCCAGGTCAGTGTATGGCATTTCCTTCCCCTTGCCACAGGCACCTGGGAGCATGTCAGCACGTGGAGAAACACTTTGCCGTGGGAAGCCGGTTTTTGTCAAATGGGTCCCAGTGCTCTGCTGCTCTCTTTTCACTCCTGCTTCCAGAAGCCCAGGGAGGATGGGAGGGCTTAGAACATGGCTGGGCACTGTGGTTTCTTCCAGAGAAGTGGAGGGCATTGGCTTTACCTTGCCACAACCACTTGGGATAGGGTCTGCACCTCAGGAAAACTGTTTCCGTGGGAAGCCTGCTTTTTGCAAAGGGGTCTCAGGGCCGTGGGCCTCGGGTGTCCCTCCGGCTCCCCAAAGCACAGGGACGAGGTGGGCTTAGACCATGCCTGGGCAATGTTGTTTCTTACACCTGGGTGTGTGGCATTTTGTTGAGCTGGCTACCCCCACTTGGGATAGGTGTTCCACAGCAAGCACCTATTGTTCATCGGAAGCCGTTTTTGCCCCAGCGGTCTCCGGGCTGTGTTCGTTGGGCTTGAACTCCTGCTAGCAAAAGGGCCGGGTTGAGGGAAGGGTTCAGACTGTGCCTGGGCCCTGTGGTCTCTTCCAGGTCAGTGTATGGCATTTCCTTCCCCTTGCCACAGGCACCTGGGAGCATGTCTGCACGTGGAGAAAGACTTTCCCGTGGGAAGCCGGTTTTTGTCAAACGGGTCCCAGTGCTCTGCTCCTCTCTTTTCACTCCTGCTGCCAGAAGCCCAGGGAGGATGGGAGGGCTTACAACATGGCTGGGCACTGTGGTTTCTTCCAGAGAAGTGGAGGGCATTGGCTTTACCTTGCCACAACCACTTGGGAGAGGGTCTGCACCTCAGGAAAACTGTTTCCGTGGGAAGCCGGCTTTTTGCAAAGGGGTCTCAGGGCCATGGGCCTCGGGTGTCCCTCCGGCTCCCCAAAGCACAGGGACGAGGTGAGGGGCTTAGACCATGCCTGGGCAATGTTGTTTCTTACACCTGGGTGTGTGGCATTTTGTTGAGCTGGCTACCCCCACTTGGGATAGGTGTTCCACAGCAAGCACCTATTGTTCGTCGGAAGCCGTTTTTGCCCCAGGGGTCTCCGGGCTGTGTTCGTTGGGCTTGAACTCCTGCTAGCAAAACCGCCGGGTTGAGGGAAGGGTTCAGACTGTGCCAGGGCCCTGTGGTCTCTTCCAGGTCAGTGTATGGCATTTCCTTCCCCTTGCCACAGGCACCTGGGAGCATGTCAGCACGTGGAGAAAGGCTTTCCCGTGGGAAGCCGGTTTTTGTCAAACGGGTCCCAGTGCTCTGCTGCTCTCTTTTCACTCCTGCTGCCAGAAGCCCAGGGAGGATGGGAGGGCTTAGAACATGGCTGGGCAC
Source organism: Ursus americanus (assembly GCF_024610735.1). Classification (NCBI taxonomy): domain Eukaryota; kingdom Metazoa; phylum Chordata; class Mammalia; order Carnivora; family Ursidae; genus Ursus; species Ursus americanus. The sequence goes on from NW_028273649.1 coordinate 466,057, forward strand.
TGTGGTTTCTTCCAGAGAAGTGGAGGGCATTTGCTTTACCTTGCCACAACCACTTGGGATAGGGTCTGCACTTCAGGAAAACTGTTTCCGTGGGAAGCCGGCTTTTTGCAAAGGGGTCTCAGGGCCATGGGCCTCGGGTGTCCCTCCGGCTCCCCAAAGCACAGGGACGAGGTGAGGGGCTTAGACCATGCCTGGGCAATGTTGTTTCTTACACCTGGGTGTGTGGCATTTTGTTGAGCTGGCTACCCCCACTTGGGATAGGTGTTCCACAGCAAGCACCTATTGTTCGTCGGAAGCCGTTTTTGCCCCAGGGGTCTCCGGGCTGTGTTCGTTGGGCTTGAACTCCTGCTAGCAAAACCGCCGGGTTGAGGGAAGGGTTCAGACTGTGCCTGGGCCCTGTGGTCTGTTCCAGGTCAGCGAATGGCATTTCCTTCCCCTTGCCACAGGCACCTGGGAGCATGTCTGCACGTGGAGAAAGACTTTCCCGTGGGAAGCCGGTTTTTGTCAAACGGGTCCCAGTGCTCTGCTCCTCTCTTTTCACTCCTGCTGCCAGAAGCCCAGGGAGGATGGGAGGGCTTAGAACATGGCTGGGCACTGTGGTTTCTTCCAGAGAAGTGGAGGGCATTGGCTTTACCTTGCCACAACCACTTGGGATAGGGTCTGCACCTCAGGACAACTGTTTCCATGGGAAGCCGGCTTTTTGCAAAGGGGTCTCAGGGCCGTGGGCCTCGGGTGTCCCTCCGGCTTCCCAAAGCACAGGGACGAGGTGAGGGGCTTAGACCATGGCTGGACAATGTTGTTTCTTACACCTGGGTGTGTGGCATTTTGTTGAGCTGGCTACCCCCACTTGGGATAGGTGTTCCACAGCAAGCACCTATTGTTCGTCGGAAGCCGTTTTTGCCCCAGGGGTCTCCGGGCTGTGTTCGTTGGGCTTGAACTCCTGCTAGCAAAACCGCCGGGTTGAGGGAAGGGTTCAGACTGTGCCTGGGCCCTGTGGTCTCTTCCAGGTCAGTGTATGGCATTTCCTTCCCCTTGCCACAGGCACCTGGGAGCATGTCAGCACGTGGAGAAAGACTTTGCCGTGGGAAGCCGGTTTTTGTCAAATGGGTCCCAGTGCTCTGCTGCTCTCTTTTCACTCCTGCTTCCAGAAGCCCAGGGAGGATGGGAGGGCTTAGAACATGGCTGGGCACTGTGGTTTCTTCCAGAGAAGTGGAGGGCATTGGCTTTACCTTGCCACAACCACTTGGGATAGGGTCTGCACCTCAGGAAAACTGTTTCCGTGGGAAGCCTGCTTTTTGCAAAGGGGTCTCAGGGCCGTGGGCCTCGGGTGTCCCTCCGGCTCCCCAAAGCACAGGGACGAGGTGAGGGGCTTAGACCATGCCTGGGCAATGTTGTTTCTTACACCTGGGTGTGTGGCATTTTGTTGAGCTGGCTACCCCCACTTGGGATAGGTGTTCCACAGCAAGCACCTATTGTTCATCGGAAGCCGTTTTTGCCCCAGCGGTCTCCGGGCTGTGTTCGTTGGGCTTGAACTCCTGCTAGCAAAAGGGCCGGTTTGAGGGAAGGGTTCAGACTGTGCCTGGGCCCTGTGGTCTCTTCCAGGTCAGTGTATGGTATTTCCTTCCCCTTGCCACAGGCACCTGGGAGCATGTCTGCACGTGGAGAAAGACTTTCCCGTGGGAAGCCAGTTTTGTCAAACGGGTCCCAGTGCTCTGCTCCTCTCTTTTCACTCCTGCTGCCAGAAGCCCAGGGAGGATGGGAGGGCTTAGAACATGGCTGGGCACTGTGGTTTCTTCCAGAGAAGTGGAGGGCATTTGCTTTACCTTGCCACAACCCCTTGGGATAGGGTCTGCACCTCAGGAAAACTGTTTCCGTGGGAAGCCGGCTTTTTGCAAAGGGGTCTCAGGGCCGTGGGCCTCGGGTGTCCCTCCGGCTCCCCAAAGCACAGGGACGAGGTGAGGGGCTTAGACCATGCCTGGGCAATGTTGTTTCTTACACCTGGGTGTGTGGCATTTTGTTGAGCTGGCTACCCCCACTTGGGATAGGTGTTCCACAGCAAGCACCTATTGTTCGTCGGAAGCCGTTATTGCCCCAGGGGTCTCCGGGCTGTGTTTGTTGGGCTTGAACTCCTGCTAGCAAAACCGCCGGGTTGAGGGAAGGGTTCAGACTGTGCCTGGGCCCTGTGGTCTCTTCCAGGTCAGTGTATGGCATTTCCTTCCCCTTGCCACAGGCACCTGGGAGCATGTCTGCACGTGGAGAAAGACTTTCCCGTGGGAAGCCGGTTTTTGTCAAACGGGTCCCAGTGCTCTGCTCCTCTCTTTTCACTCCTGCTGCCGGAAGCCCAGGGAGGATGGGAGGGCTTAGAACATGGCTGGGCACTGTGGTTTCTTCCAGAGAAGTGGAGGGCATTGGCTTTACCTTGCCACAACCACTTGGGAGAGGGTCTGCACCTCAGGAAAACTGTTTCCGTGGGAAGCCGGCTTTTTGCAAAGGGGTCTCAGGGCCATGGGCCTCGGGTGTCCCTCCGGCTCCCCAAAGCACAGGGACGAGGTGAGGGGCTTAGACCATGCCTGGGCAATGTTGTTTCTTACACCTGGGTGTGTGGCATTTTGTTGAGCTGGCTACCCCCACTTGGGATAGGTGTTCCACAGCAAGCACCTATTGTTCGTCGGAAGCCGTTTTTGCCCCAGGGGTCTCCGGGCTGTGTTCGTTGGGCTTGAACTCCTGCTAGCAAAACCGCCGGGTTGAGGGAAGGGTTCAGACTGTGCCTGGGCCCTGTGGTCTGTTCCAGGTCAGCGTATGGCATTTCCTTCCCCTTGCCACAGGCACCTGGGAGCATGTCTGCACGTGGAGAAAGACTTTCCCGTGGGAAGCCGGTTTTTGTCAAACGGGTCCCAGTGCTCTGCTCCTCTCTTTTCACTCCTGCTGCCAGAAGCCCAGGGAGGATGGGAGGGCTTAGAACATGCCTGGGCACTGTGGTTTCTTCCAGAGAAGTGGAGGGCATTGGCTTTACCTTGCCACAACCACTTGGGATAGGGTCTGCACCTCAGGACAACTGTTTCCATGGGAAGCCGCCTTTTTGCAAAGGGGTCTCAGGGCCGTGGGCCTCGGGTGTCCCTCCGGCTTCCCAAAGCACAGGGACGAGGTGAGGGGCTTAGACCATGGCTGGACAATGTTGTTTCTTACACCTGGGTGTGTGGCATTTTGTTGAGCTGGCTACCCCCACTTGGGATAGGTGTTCCACAGCAAGCACCTATTGTTCGTCGGAAGCCGTTTTTGCCCCAGGGGTCTCCGGGCTGTGTTCGTTGGGCTTGAACTCCTGCTAGCAAAACCGCCGGGTTGAGGGAAGGGTTCAGACTGTGCCTGGGCCCTGTGGTCTCTTCCAGGTCAGTGTATGGCATTTCCTTCCCCTTGCCACAGGCACCTGGGAGCATGTCAGCACGTGGAGAAAGACTTTGCCGTGGGAAGCCGGTTTTTGTCAAATGGGTCCCAGTGCTCTGCTGCTCTCTTTTCACTCCTGCTTCCAGAAGCCCAGGGAGGATGGGAGGGCTTAGAACATGGCTGGGCACTGTGGTTTCTTCCAGAGAAGTGGAGGGCATTGGCTTTACCTTGCCACAACCACTTGGGATAGGGTCTGCACCTCAGGAAAACTGTTTCCGTGGGAAGCCGGCTTTTTGCAAAGGGGTCTCAGGGCCGTGGGCCTCGGGTGTCCCTCCGGCTCCCCAAAGCACAGGGACGAGGTGAGGGGCTTAGACCATGCCTGGGCAATGTTGTTTCTTACACCTGGGTGTGTGGCATTTTGTAGAGCTGGCTACCCCCACTTGGGATAGGTGTTCCACAGCAAGCACCTATTGTTCGTCGGAAGCCGTTATTGCCCCAGGGGTCTCCGGGCTGTGTTCGTTGGGGTTGAACTCCTGTTAGCAAAACCGCCGGTTTGAGGGAAGGGTTCAGACTGTGCCTGGGCCCTGTGGTCTCTTCCAGGTCAGTGTATGGCATTTCCTTCCCCTTGCCACAGGCACCTGGGAGCATGTCTGCACGTGGAGAAAGACTTTCCCGTGGGAAGCCGGGTTTTGTCAAACGGGTCCCAGTGCTCTGCTCCTCTCTTTTCACTCCTGCTGCCAGAAGCCCAGGGAGGATGGGAGGGCTTAGAACATGGCTGGGCATTGTGGTTTCTTCCAGAGAAGTGGAGGGCATTGGCTTTACCTTGCCACAACCACTTGTGAGAGGGTCTGCACCTCAGGAAAACTGTTTCCGTGGGAAGCCTGCTTTTTGCAAAGGGGTCTCAGGGCCGTGGGCCTCGGGTGTCCCTCCGGCTCCCCAAAGCACAGGGACGAGGTGAGGGGCTTAGACCATGCCTGGGCAATGTTGTTTCTTACACCTGGGTGTGTGGCATTTTGTTGAGCTGGCTACCCCCACTTGGGATAGGTGTTCCACAGCAAGCACCTATTGTTCATCGGAAGCCGTTTTTGCCCCAGCGGTCTCCGGGCTGTGTTCGTTGGGCTTGAACTCCTGCTAGCAAAAGGGCCGGTTTGAGGGAAGGGTTCAGACTGTGCCTGGGCCCTGTGGTCTCTTCCAGGTCAGTGTATGGTATTTCCTTCCCCTTGCCACAGGCACCTGGGAGCATGTCTGCACGTGGAGAAAGACTTTCCCGTGGGAAGCCAGTTTTGTCAAACGGGTCCCAGTGCTCTGCTCCTCTCTTTTCACTCCTGCTGCCAGAAGCCCAGGGAGGATGGGAGGGCTTAGAACATGGCTGGGCACTGTGGTTTCTTCCAGAGAAGTGGAGGGCATTTGCTTTACCTTGCCACAACCCCTTGGGATAGGGTCTGCACCTCAGGAAAACTGTTTCCGTGGGAAGCCGGCTTTTTGCAAAGGGGTCTCAGGGCCGTGGGCCTCGGGTGTCCCTCCGGCTCCCCAAAGCACAGGGACGAGGTGAGGGGCTTAGACCATGCCTGGGCAATGTTGTTTCTTACACCTGGGTGTGTGGCATTTTGTTGAGCTGGCTACCCCCACTTGGGATAGGTGTTCCACAGCAAGCACCTATTGTTCGTCGGAAGCCGTTATTGCCCCAGGGGTCTCCGGGCTGTGTTTGTTGGGCTTGAACTCCTGCTAGCAAAACCGCCGGGTTGAGGGAAGGGTTCAGACTGTGCCTGGGCCCTGTGGTCTCTTCCAGGTCAGTGTATGGCATTTCCTTCCCCTTGCCACAGGCACCTGGGAGCATGTCTGCACGTGGAGAAAGACTTTCCCGTGGGAAGCCGGTTTTTGTCAAACGGGTCCCAGTGCTCTGCTCCTCTCTTTTCACTCCTGCTGCCAGAAGCCCAGGGAGGATGGGAGGGCTTAGAACATGCCTGGGCACTGGGGTTTCTTCCAGAGAAGTGGAGGGCATTGGCTTTACCTTGCCACAACCACTTGTGAGAGGGTCTGCACCTCAGGAAAACTGTTTCCGTGGGAAGCCGGCTTTTTGCAAAGGGGTCTCAGGGCCATGGGCCTCGGGTGTCCCTCCGGCTCCCCAAAGCACAGGGACGAGGTGAGTGGCTTAGACCATGCCTGGGCAATGTTGTTTCTTACACCTGGGTGTGTGGCATTTTGTTGAGCTGGCTACCCCCACTTGGGATAGGTGTTCCACAGCAAGCACCTATTGTTCGTCGGAAGCCGTTTTTGCCCCAGGGGTCTCCGGGCTGTGTTCCTTGGGCTTGAACTCCTGCTAGCAAAACCGCCGGGTTGAGGGAAGGGTTCAGACTGTGCCTGGGCCCTGTGGTCTCTTCCAGGTCAGTGTATGGCATTTCCTTCCCCTTGCCACAGGCACCTGGGAGCATGTCAGCACGTGGAGGAAGACTTTCCCGTGGGAAGCCGGTTTTTGTCAAATGGGTCCCAGTGCTCTGCTGCTCTCTTTTCACTCCTGCTTCCAGAAGCCCAGGGAGGATGGGAGGGCTTAGAACATGGCTGGGCACTGTGGTTTCTTCCAGAGAAGTGGAGGGCATTGGCTTTACCTTGCCACAACCACTTGGGATAGGGTCTGCACCTCAGGAAAACTGTTTCCGTGGGAAGCCTGCTTTTTGCAAAGGGGTCTCAGGGCCGTGGGCCTCGGGTGTCCCTCCGGCTCCCCAAAGCACAGGGACGAGGTGAGGGGCTTAGACCATGCCTGGGCAATGTTGTTTCTTACACCTGGGTGTGTGGCATTTTGTTGAGCTGGCTACCCCCACTTGGGATAGGTGTTCCACAGCAAGCACCTATTGTTCATCGGAAGCCGTTTTTGCCCCAGCGGTCTCCGGGCTGTGTTCGTTGGGCTTGAACTCCTGCTAGCAAAAGGGCCGGGTGGAGGGAAGGGTTCAGACTGTGCCTGGGCCCTGTGGTCTCTTCCAGGTCAGTGTATGGTATTTCCTTCCCCTTGCCACAGGCACCTGGGAGCATGTCTGCACGTGGAGAAAGACTTTCCCGTGGGAAGCCGGTTTTTGTCAAACGGGTCCCAGTGCTCTGCTCCTCTCTTTTCACTCCTGCTGCCAGAAGCCCAGGGAGGATGGGAGGGCTTAGAACATGGCTGGGCACTGGGGTTTCTTCCAGAGAAGTGGAGGGCATTTGCTTTACCTTGCCACAACCACTTGTGAGAGGGTCTGCACCTCAGGAAAACTGTTTCCGTGGGAAGCCGGCTTTTTGCAAAGGGGTCTCAGGGCCATGGGCCTCGGGTGTCCCTCCGGCTCCCCAAAGCACAGGGACGAGGTGAGGGGCTTAGACCATGCCTGGGCAATGTTGTTTCTTACACCTGGGTGTGTGGCATTTTGTTGAGCTGGCTACCCCCACTTGGGATAGGTGTTCCACAGCAAGCACCTATTGTTCGTCGGAAGCCGTTTTTGCCCCAGGGGTCTCCGGGCTGTGTTCGTTGGGCTTGAACTCCTGCTAGCAAAACCGCCGGGTTGAGGGAAGGGTTCAGACTGTGCCAGGGCCCTGCGGTCTCTTCCAGGTCAGTCTATGGCATTTCCTTCCCCTTGCCACAGGCACCTGGGAGCATGTCAGCACGTGGAGAAAGACTTTCCCGTGGGAAGCCGGTTTTTGTCAAACGGGTCCCAGTGCTCTGCTGCTCTCTTTTCACTCCTGCTGCCAGAAGCCCAGGGAGGATGGGAGGGCTTAGAACATGGCTGGGCACTGTGGTTTCTTCCAGAGAAGTGGAGGGCATTTGCTTTACCTTGCCACAACCACTTGGGATATGGTCTGCACTTCAGGAAAACTGTTTCCGTGGGAAGCCGGCTTTTTGCAAACGGGTCTCAGGGCCATGGGCCTCGGGTGTCCCTCCGGCTCCCCAAAGCACAGGGACGAGGTGAGGGGCTTAGACCATGCCTGGGCAATGTTGTTTTTTACACCTGGGTGAGTGGCATTTTGTTGAGCTGGCTACCCCCACTTGGGATAGGTGTTCCACAGCAAGCACCTATTGTTCGTCGGAAGCCGTTTTTGCCCCAGGGGTCTCCGGGCTGTGTTCGTTGGGCTTGAACTCCTGCTAGCAAAACCGCCGGGTTGAGGGAAGGGTTCAGACTGTGCCTGGGCCCTGTGGTCTGTTCCAGGTCAGCGTATGGCATTTCCTTCCCCTTGCCACAGGCACCTGGGAGCATGTCTGCACGTGGAGAAAGACTTTCCCGTGGGAAGCCGGTTTTTGTCAAACGGGTCCCAGTGCTCTGCTCCTCTCTTTTCACTCCTGCTGCCAGAAGCCCAGGGAGGATGGGAGGGCTTAGAACATGCCTGGGCACTGTGGTTTCTTCCAGAGAAGTGGAGGGCATTGGCTTTACCTTGCCACAACCACTTGGGATAGGGTCTGCACCTCAGGACAACTGTTTCCATGGGAAGCCGGCTTTTTGCAAAGGGGTCTCAGGGCCGTGGGCCTCGGGTGTCCCTCCGGCTTCCCAAAGCACAGGGACGAGGTGAGGGGCTTAGACCATGGCTGGACAATGTTGTTTCTTACACCTGGGTGTGTGGCATTTTGTTGAGCTGGCTACCCCCACTTGGGATAGGTGTTCCACAGCAAGCACCTATTGTTCGTCGGAAGCCGTTTTTGCCCCAGGGGTCTCCGGGCTGTGTTCGTTGGGCTTGAACTCCTGCTAGCAAAACCGCCGGGTTGAGGGAAGGGTTCAGACTGTGCCTGGGCCCTGTGGTCTCTTCCAGGTCAGTGTATGGCATTTCCTTCCCCTTGCCACAGGCACCTGGGAGCATGTCAGCACGTGGAGAAAGACTTTGCCGTGGGAAGCCGGTTTTTGTCAAATGGGTCCCAGTGCTCTGCTGCTCTCTTTTCACTCCTGCTTCCAGAAGCCCAGGGAGGATGGGAGGGCTTAGAACATGGCTGGGCACTGTGGTTTCTTCCAGAGAAGTGGAGGGCATTGGCTTTACCTTGCCACAACCACTTGGGATAGGGTCTGCACCTCAGGAAAACTGTTTCCGTGGGAAGCCTGCTTTTTGCAAAGGGGTCTCAGGGCCGTGGGCCTCGGGTGTCCCTCCGGCTCCCCAAAGCACAGGGACGAGGTGAGGGGCTTAGACCATGCCTGGGCAATGTTGTTTCTTACACCTGGGTGTGTGGCATTTTGTTCAGCTGGCTACCCCCACTTGGGATAGGTGTTCCACAGCAAGCACCTATTGTTCATCGGAAGCCGTTTTTGCCCCAGCGGTCTCCGGGCTGTGTTCGTTGGGCTTGAACTCCTGCTAGCAATAGGGCCGGGTTGAGGGAAGGGTTCAGACTGTGCCTGGGCCCTGTGGTCTCTTCCAGGTCAGTGTATGGCATTTCCTTCCCCTTGCCACAGGCACCTGGGAGCATGTCTGCACGTGGAGAAAGACTTTCCCGTGGGAAGCCGGTTTTTGTCAAACGGGTCCCAGTGCTCTGCTCCTCTCTTTTCACTCCTGCTGCCAGAAGCCCAGGGAGGATGGGAGGGCTTAGAACATGGCTGGGCACTGGGGTTTCTTCCAGAGAAGTGGAGGGCATTTGCTTTACCTTGCCACAACCACTTGTGAGAGGGTCTGCACCTCAGGAAAACTGTTTCCGTGGGAAGCCGGCTTTTTGCAAAGGGGTCTCAGGGCCATGGGCCTCGGGTGTCCCTCCGGCTCCCCAAAGCACAGGGACGAGGTGAGTGGCTTAGACCATGCCTGGGCAATGTTGTTTCTTACACCTGGGTGTGTGGCATTTTGTTGAGCTGGCTACCCCCACTTGGGATAGGTGTTCCACAGCAAGCACCTATTGTTCGTCGGAAGCCGTTTTTGCCCCAGGGGTCTCCGGGCTGTGTTCGTTGGGCTTGAACTCCTGCTAGCAAAACCGCCGGGTTGAGGGAAGGGTTCAGACTGTGCCAGGGCCCTGTGGTCTCTTCCAGGTCAGTGTATGGCATTTCCTTCCCCTTGCCACAGGCACCTGGGAGCATGTCAGCACGTGGAGAAAGACTTTCCCGTGGGAAGCCGGTTTTTGTCAAACGGGTCCCAGTGCTCTGCTGCTCTCTTTTCACTCCTGCTGCCAGAAGCCCAGGGAGGATGGGAGGACTTAGAACATGGCTGGGCACTGTGGTTTCTTCCAGAGAAGTGGAGGGCATTTGCTTTACCTTGCCACAACCCCTTGGGATAGGGTCTGCACTTCAGGAAAACTGTCCGTGGGAAGCCGTCTTTTTGCAAAGGGGTCTCAGGGCCATGGGCCTCGGGTGTCCCTCCGGCTCCCCAAAGCACAGGGACGAGGTGAGGGGCTTAGACCATGCCTGGGCAATGTTGTTTCTTACACCTGGGTGAGTGGCATTTTGTTGAGCTGGCTACCCCCACTTGGGATAGGTGTTCCACAGCAAGCACCTATTGTTCGTCGGAAGCCGTTTTTGCCCCAGGGGTCTCCGGGCTGTGTTCGTTGGGCTTGAACTCCTGCTAGAAAAACCGCCGGGTTGAGGGAAGGTTTCAGACTGTGCCTGGGCCCTGTGGTCTGTTCCAGGTCAGCGTATGGCATTTCCTTCCCCTTGCCACAGGCACCTGGGAGCATGTCTGCACGTGGAGAAAGACTTTCCCGTGGGAAGCCGGTTTTTGTCAAACGGGTCCCAGTGCTCTGCTCCTCTCTTTTCACTCCTGCTGCCAGAAGCCCAGGGAGGATGGGAGGGCTTAGAACATGCCTGGGCACTGTGGTTTCTTCCAGAGAAGTGGAGGGCATTGGCTTTACCTTGCCACAACCACTTGGGATAGGGTCTGCACCTCAGGACAACTGTTTCCATGGGAAGCCGGCTTTTTGCAAAGGGGTCTCAGGGCCGTGGGCCTCGGGTGTCCCTCCGGCTTCCCAAAGCACAGGGACGAGGTGAGGGGCTTAGACCATGGCTGGACAATGTTGTTTCTTACACCTGGGTGTGTGGCATTTTGTTGAGCTGGCTACCCCCACTTGGGATAGGTGTTCCACAGCAAGCACCTATTGTTCGTCGGAAGCCGTTTTTGCCCCAGGGGTCTCCGGGCTGTGTTCCTTGGGCTTGAACTCCTGCTAGCAAAACCGCCGGGTTGAGGGAAGGGTTCAGACTGTGCCTGGGCCCTGTGGTTTCTTCCAGGTCAGTGTATGGCATTTCCTTCCCCTTGCCACAGGCACCTGGGAGCATGTCAGCACGTGGAGAAAGACTTTGCCGTGGGAAGCCGGTTTTTGTCAAATGGGTCCCAGTGCTCTGCTGCTCTCTTTTCACTCCTGCTTCCAGAAGCCCAGGGAGGATGGGAGGGCTTAGAACATGGCTGGGCACTGTGGTTTCTTCCAGAGAAGTGGAGGGCATTGGCTTTACCTTGCCACAACCACTTGGGATAGGGTCTGCACCTCAGGAAAACTGTTTCCGTGGGAAGCCGGCTTTTTGCAAAGGGGTCTCAGGGCCGTGGGCCTCGGGTGTCCCTCCGGCTCCCCAAAGCACAGGGACGAGGTGAGGGGCTTAGACCATGCCTGGGCAATGTTGTTTCTTACACCTGGGTGTGTGGCATTTTGTAGAGCTGGCTACCCCCACTTGGGATAGGTGTTCCACAGCAAGCACCTATTGTTCGTCGGAAGCCGTTATTGCCCCAGGGGTCTCCGGGCTGTGTTCGTTGGGGTTGAACTCCTGCTAGCAAAACCGCCGGTTTGAGGGAAGGGTTCAGACTGTGCCTGGGCCCTGTGGTCTCTTCCAGGTCAGTGTATGGCATTTCCTTCCCCTTGCCACAGGCACCTGGGAGCATGTCTGCACGTGGAGAAAGACTTTCCCGTGGGAAGCCGGGTTTTGTCAAACGGGTCCCAGTGCTCTGCTCCTCTCTTTTCACTCCTGCTGCCAGAAGCCCAGGGAGGATGGGAGGGCTTAGAACATGGCTGGGCATTGTGGTTTCTTCCAGAGAAGTGGAGGGCATTGGCTTTACCTTGCCACAACCACTTGTGAGAGGGTCTGCACCTCAGGAAAACTGTTTCCGTGGGAAGCCTGCTTTTTGCAAAGGGGTCTCAGGGCCGTGTGCCTCGGGTGTCCCTCCGGCTCCCCAAAGCACAGGGACGAGGTGAGGGGCTTAGACCATGCCTGGGCAATGTTGTTTCTTACACCTGGGTGTGTGGCATTTTGTTGAGCTGGCTACCCCCACTTGGGATAGGTGTTCCACAGCAAGCACCTATTGTTCATCGGAAGCCGTTTTTGCCCCAGCGGTCTCCGGGCTGTGTTCGTTGGGCTTGAACTCCTGCTAGCAAAAGGGCCGGGTTGAGGGAAGGGTTCAGACTGTGCCTGGGCCCTGTGGTCTCTTCCAGGTCAGTGTATGGTATTTCCTTCCCCTTGCCACAGGCACCTGGGAGCATGTCTGCACGTGGAGAAAGACTTTCCCGTTGGAAGCCAGTTTTGTGAAACGGGTCCCAGTGCTCTGCTCCTCTCTTTTCACTCCTGCTGCCAGAAGCCCAGGGAGGATGGGAGGGCTTAGAACATGGCTGGGCACTGGGGTTTCTTCCAGAGAAGTGGAGGGCATTGGCTTTACCTTGCCACAACCACTTGTGAGAGGGTCTGCACCTCAGGAAAACTGTTTCCGTGGGAAGCCGGCTTTTTGCAAAGGGGTCTCAGGACCATGGGCCTCGGGTGTCCCTCCGGCTCCCCAAAGCACAGGGACGAGGTGAGTGGCTTAGACCATGCCTGGGCAATGTTGTTTCTTACACCTGGGTGTGTGGCATTTTGTTGAGCTGGCTACCCCCACTTGGGATAGGTGTTCCACAGCAAGCACCTATTGTTCGTCGGAAGCCGTTTTTGCCCCAGGGGTCTCCGGGCTGTGTTCCTTGGGCTTGAACTCCTGCTAGCAAAACCGCCGGGTTGAGGGAAGGGTTCAGACTGTGCCTGGGCCCTGTGGTCTCTTCCAGGTCAGTGTATGGCATTTCCTTCCCCTTGCCACAGGCACCTGGGAGCATGTCAGCACGTGGAGGAAGACTTTCCCGTGGGAAGCCGGTTTTTGTCAAACGGGTCCCAGTGCTCTGCTGCTCTCTTTTCACTCCTGCTGCCAGAAGCCCAGGGAGGATGGGAGGGCTTAGAACATGGCTGGGCACTGTGGTTTCTTCCAGAGAAGTGGAGGGCATTGGCTTTACCTTGCCACAACCCCTTGGGATAGGGTCTGCACCTCAGGAAAACTGTTTCCGTGGGAAGCCGGCTTTTTGCAAAGGGGTCTCAGGGCCATGGGCCTCGGTTGTCCCTCCGGCTCCCCAAAGCACAGGGACGAGGTGAGGGGCTTAGACCATGCCTGGGCAATGTTGTTTCTTACACCTGGGTGTGTGGCATTTTGTTGAGCTGGCTACCCCCACTTGGGATAGGTGTTCCACAGCAAGCACCTATTGTTCGTCGGAAGCCGTTTTTGCCCCAGGGGTCTCCGGGCTGTGTTCGTTGGGCTTGAACTCCTGCTAGCAAAACCGCCGGGTTGAGGGAAGGGTTCAGACTGTGCCTGGGCCCTGTGGTCTCTTCCAGGTCAGTGTATGGCATTTCCTTCCCCTTGCCACAGGCACCTGGGAGCATGTCTGCACGTGGAGAAAGACTTTCCCGTGGGAAGCCGGTTTTTGTGAAACGGGTCCCAGTGCTCTGCTCCTCTCTTTTCACTCCTGCTGCCAGAAGCCCAGGGAGGATGGGAGGGCTTAGAACATGGCTGGGCACTGTGGATTCTTCCAGAGAAGTGGAGGGCATTGGCTTTACCTTGCCACAACCACTTGTGAGAGGGTCTGCACCTCAGGAAAACTGTTTCCGTGGGAAGCCGGCTTTTTGCAAAGGGGTCTCAGGGCCGTGGGCCTCGGGTGTCCCTCCAGCTCCCCAAAGCACAGGGACGAGGTGAGGGGCTTAGACCATGCCTGGGCAATGTTGTTTCTTACACCTGGGTGTGTGGCATTTTGTTGAGCTGGCTACCCCCACTTGGGATAGGTGTTCCACAGCAAGCACCTATTGTTCGTCGGAAGCCGTTTTTGCCCCAGGGGTCTCCGGGCTGTGTTCCTTGGGCTTGAACTCCTGCTAGCAAAACCGCCGGGTTGAGGGAAGGGTTCAGACTGTGCCTGGGCCCTGTGGTCTCTTCCAGGTCAGTGTATGGCATTTCCTTCCCCTTGCCACAGGCACCTGGGAGCATGTCAGCACGTGGAGGAAGACTTTCCCGTGGGAAGCCGGTTTTTGTCAAACGGGTCCCAGTGCTCTGCTGCTCTCTTTTCACTCCTGCTGCCAGAAGCCCAGGGAGGATGGGAGGGCTTAGAACACGGCTGGGCACTGTGGTTTCTTCCAGAGAAGTGGAGGGCATTGGCTTTACCTTGCCACAACCACTTGGGATAGGGTCTGCACCTCAGGAAAACTGTTTCCGTGGGAAGCCGGCTTTTTGCAAAGGGGTCTCAGGGCCATGGGCCTCGGTTGTCCCTCCGGCTCCCCAAAGCACAGGGACGAGGTGAGGGGCTTAGACCATGCCTGGGCAATGTTGTTTCTTACACCTGGGTGTGTGGCATTTTGTTGAGCTGGCTACCCCCACTTGTGATAGGTGTTCCACAGCAAGCACCTATTGTTCGTCGGAAGCCGTTTTTGCCCCAGGGGTCTCCGGGCTGTGTTCGTTGGGCTTGAACTCCTGCTAGCAAAACCGCCGGGTTGAGGGAAGGGTTCAGACTGTGCCTGGGCCCTGTGGTCTCTTCCAGGTCAGTGTATGGCATTTCCTTCCCCTTGCCACAGGCACCTGGGAGCATGTCTGCACGTGGAGAAATACTTTCCCGTGGGAAGCCAGTTTTGTCAAACGGGTCCCAGTGCTCTGCTCCTCTCTTTTCACTCCTGCTGCCAGAAGCCCAGGGAGAATGGGAGGGCTTAGAACATGGCTGGGCACTGTGGTTTCTTCCAGAGAAGTGGAGGGCATTTGCTTTACCTTGCCACAACCACTTGGGATAGGGTCTGCACCTCAGGAAAACTGTTTCCGTGGGAAGCCGGCTTTTTGCAAAGGGGTCTCAGGGCCGTGGGCCTCGGGTGTCCCTCCGGCTCCCCAAAGCACAGGGACGAGGTGAGGGGCTTAGACCATGCCTGGGCAATGTTGTTTCTTACACCTGGGTGTGTGGCATTTTGTTGAGCTGGCTACCCCCACTTGGGATAGGTGTTCCACAGCAAGCACCTATTGTTCGTCGGAAGCCGTTTTTGCCCCAGAGGTCTCCGGGCTGTGTTCGTTGGTGTTGAACTCCTGCTAGCAAAACCGCCGGGTTGAGGGAAGGGTTCAGACTGTGCCTGGGCCCTGTGGTCTCTTCCAGGTCAGTGTATGGCATTTCCTTCCCCTTGCCACAGGCACCTGGGAGCATGTCAGCACGTGGAGAAAGACTTTGCCGTGGGAAGCCGGTTTTTGTCAAATGGGTCCCAGTGCTCTGCTGCTCTCTTTTCACTCCTGCTTCCAGAAGCCCAGGGAGGATGGGAGGGCTTAGAACATGGCTGGGCACTGTGGTTTCTTCCACAGAAGTGGAGGGCATTGGCTTTACCTTGCCACAACCACTTGGGATAGGGTCTGCACCTCAGGAAAACTGTTTCCGTGGGAAGCCGGCTTTTTGCAAAGGGGTCTCAGGGCCGTGGGCCTCGGGTGTCCCTCCGGCTCCCCAAAGCACAGGGACGAGGTGAGGGGCTTAGACCATGCCTGGGCAATGTTGTTTCTTACACCTGGGTGTGTGGCATTTTGTAGAGCTGGCTACCCCCACTTGGGATAGGTGTTCCACAGCAAGCACCTATTGTTCGTCGGAAGCCGTTATTGCCCCAGGGGTCTCCGGGCTGTGTTCCTTGGGGTTGAACTCCTGCTAGCAAAACCGCCGGGTTGAGGGAAGGGTTCAGACTGTGCCTGGGCCCTGTGGTCTCTTCCAGGTCAGTGTATGGCATTTCCTTCCCCTTGCCACAGGCACCTGGGAGCATGTCTGCACGTGGAGAAATACTTTCCCGTGGGAAGCCGGTTTTTCTCAAACGGGTCCCAGTGCTCTGCTCCTCTCTTTTCACTCCTGCTGCCAGAAGCCCAGGGAGGATGGGAGGGCTTAGAACATGGCTGGGCATTGTGGTTTCTTCCAGAGAAGTGGAGGGCATTGGCTTTACCTTGCCACAACCACTTGTGAGAGGGTCTGCACCTCAGGAAAACTGTTTCCGTGGGAAGCCTGCCTTTTGCAAAGGGGTCTCAGGGCCGTGGGCCTCGGCTGTCCCTCCGGCTCCCCAAAGCACAGGGACGAGGTGAGGGGCTTAGACCATGCCTGGGCAATGTTGTTTCTTACACCTGGGTGTGTGGCATTTTGTTGAGCTGGCTACCCCCACTTGGGATAGGTGTTCCACAGCAAGCACCTATTGTTCGTCGGAAGCCGTTATTGCCCCAGGGGTCTCCGGGCTGTGTTCGTTGGGCTTGAACTCCTGCTAGCAAAACCGCCGGGTTGAGGGAAGGGTTCAGACTGTGCCTGGGCCCTGTGGTCTCTTCCAGGTCAGTGTATGGCATTTCCTTCCCCTTGCCACAGGCACCTGGGAGCATGTCTGCACGTGGAGAAAGACTTTCCCGTGGGAAGCCGGTTTTTGTCAAACGGGTCCCAGTGCTCTGCTCCTCTCTTTTCACTCCTGCTGCCAGAAGCCCAGGGAGGATGGGAGGGCTTAGAACATGGCTGGGCACTGGGGTTTCTTCCAGAGAAGTGGAGGGCATTGGCTTTACCTTGCCACAACCACTTGGGATAGGGTCTGCACCTCAGGAAAACTGTTTCCGTGGGAAGCCGGCTTTTTGCAAAGGGGTCTCAGGGCCATGGGCCTCGGTTGTCCCTCCGGCTCCCCAAAGCACAGGGACGAGGTGAGGGGCTTAGACCATGCCTGGGCAATGTTGTTTCTTACACCTGGGTGTGTGGCATTTTGTTGAGCTGGCTACCCCCACTTGGGATAGGTGTTCCACAGCAAGCACCTATTGTTCGTCGGAAGCCGTTTTTGCCCCAGGGGTCTCCGGGCTGTGTTCGTTGGGCTTGAACTCCTGCTAGCAAAACCGCCGGGTTGAGGGAAGGGTTCAGACTGTGCCAGGGCCCTGTGGTCTCTTCCAGGTCAGTGTATGGCATTTCCTTCCCCTTGCCACAGGCACCTGGGAGCATGTCAGCACGTGGAGAAAGACTTTCCCGTGGGAAGCCGGTTTTTGTCAAACAGGTCCCAGTGCTCTGCTGCTCTCTTTTCACTCCTGCTGCCAGAAGCCCAGGGAGGATGGGAGGGCTTAGAACATGGCTGGGCACTGTGGTTTCTTCCAGAGAAGTGGAGGGCATTTGCTTTACCTTGCCACAACCACTTGGGATAGGGTCTGCACTTCAGGAAAACTGTTTCCGTGGGAAGCCGGCTTTTTGCAAAGGGGTCTCAGGGCCATGGGCCTCGGGTGTCCCTCCGGCTCCCCAAAGCACAGGGACGAGGTGAGGGGCTTAGACCATGCCTGGGCAATGTTGTTTCTTACACCTGGGTGTGTGGCATTTTGTTGAGCTGGCTACCCCCACTTGGGATAGGTGTTCCACAGCAAGCACCTATTGTTCGTCGGAAGCCGTTTTTGCCCCAGGGGTCTCCGGGCTGTGTTCGTTGGGCTTGAACTCCTGCTAGCAAAACCGCCGGGTTGAGGGAAGGGTTCAGACTGTGCCTGGGCCCTGTGGTCTCTTCCAGGTCAGTGTATGGCATTTCCTTCCCCTTGCCACAGGCACCTGGGAGCATGTCTGCACGTGGAGAAAGACTTTCCCGTGGGAAGCCGGTTTTTGTCAATCGGGTCCCAGTGCTCTGCTCCTCTCTTTTCACTCCTGCTGCCAGAAGCCCAGGGAGGATGGGAGGGCTTAGAACATGGCTGGGCACTGTGGTTTCTTCCAGAGAAGTGGAGGGCATTGGCTTTACCTTGCCACAACCACTTGGGATAGGGTCTGCACCTCAGGACAACTGTTTCCGTGGGAAGCCGGCTTTTTGCAAAGGGGTCTCAGGGCCGTGGGCCTCGGGTGTCCCTCCGGCTCCCCAAATGACAGGGACGAGGTGAGGGGCTTAGACCATGGCTGGGCAATGTTGTTTCTTACACCTGGGTGTGTGGCATTTTGTTGAGCTGGCTACCCCCACTTGGGATAGGTGTTCCACAGCAAGCACCTATTGTTCGTCGGAAGCCGTTTTTGCCCCAGGGATCTCCGGGCTGTGTTCGTTGGGCTTGAACTCCTGCTAGCAAAACCGCCGGGTTGAGGGAAGGGTTCAGACTGTGCCTGGGCCCTGTGGTCTCTTCCAGGTCAGTGTATGGCATTTCCTTCCCCTTGCCACAGGCACCTAGGAGCATCTCTGCGCGTGGAGAAAGACTTTCCCGTGGGAAGCCGGTTTTTGTCAAACGGGACCCAGTGCTCTGCTCCTCTCTTTTCGCTCCTGCTGCCAGAAGCCCAGGGAGGATGGGAGGGCTTAGAACATGGCTGGGCACTGTGGTTTCTTCCAGAGAAGTGGAGGGCATTGGCTTTACCTTGCCACAACCACTTGTGAGAGGGTCTGTACCACAGCAAAACTGTTTCCGTGGGAAGCCTGCTGTTTGCAAAGGGGTCTCAGGGCCGTGGGCCTCGGGTGTCCCTCCGGCTCCCCAAAGCACAGGGACGAGGTGAGGGGCTTAGACCATGTCTGGGCAATGTTGTTTCTTACACCTGGGTGTGTGGCATTTTGTTGAGCTGGCTACCCCCAGTTGGGATAAGTTTTCCACAGCAAGCACCTATTGTTCGTCGGAAGCCGTTATTGCCCCAGGGGTCTCCGGGCTGTGTTCGTTGGTGTTGAACTCCTGCTAGCAAAACCGCCGGGTTGAGGGAAGGGTTCAGACTGTGCCTGGGCCCTGTGGTCTCTTCCAGGTCAGTGTATGGCATTTCCTTCCCCTTGCCACAGGCACCTGGGAGCATGTCTGCACGTGGAGAAATACTTTCCCGTGGGAAGCCGGTTTTTCTCAAACGGGTCCCAGTGCTCTGCTCCTCTCTTTTCACTCCTGCTGCCAGAAGCCCAGGGGGGATGGGAGGGCTTAGAACATGGCTGGGCATTGTGGTTTCTTCCAGAGAAGTAGAGGGCATTGGCTTTACCTTGCCACAACCACTTGTGAGAGGGTCTGCACCTCAGGAAAACTGTTTCCGTGGGAAGCCTGCTTTTTGCAAAGGGGTCTCAGGGCCGTGGGCTTCTTGTGTCCCTCCGGCTCCCCAAAGCACAGGGACGAGGTGAGGGGCTTAGACCATGCCTGGGCAATGTTGTTTCTTACACCTGGGTCTGTGGCATTTTGTTGAGCTGGCTACCCCCACTTGGGATAGGTGTTCCACAGCAAGCACCTATTGTTCGTCGGAAGCCGTTTTTGCCCCAGGGGTCTCCGGGCTGTGTTCGTTGGGCTTGAACTCCTGCTAGCAAAAGGGCCGGGTTGAGGGAAGGGTTCAGACTGTGCCTGGGCCCTGTGGTCTCTTCCAGGTCAGTGTATGGCATTTCCTTCCCCTTGCCACAGGCACCTGGGAGCATGTCTGCACGTGGAGAAAGAATTTCCCGTGGGAAGCCAGTTTTGTCAAACGGGTCCCAGTGCGCTGCTCCTCTCTTTTCACTCCTTCTGCCAGAAGCCCAGGGAGGATGGGAGGGCTTAGAACATGGCTGGGCACTGTGGTTTCTTCCAGAGAAGTGGAGGGCATTTGCTTTACCTTGCCACAACCCCTTGGGATAGGGTCTGCACCTCAGGAAAACTGTTTCCGTGGGAAGCCGGCTTTTTGCAAAGGGGTCTCAGGGCCGTGGGCCTCGGGTGTCCCTCCGGCTCCCCAAAGCACAGGGACGAGGTGAGGGGCTTAGACCATGCCTGGGCAATGTTGTTTCTTACACCTGGGTGTGTGGCATTTTGTTGAGCTGGCTACCCCCACTTGGGATAGGTGTTCCACAGCAAGCACCTATTGTTCGTCGGAAGCCGTTATTGCCCCAGGGGTCTCCGGGCTGTGTTCGTTGGGCTTGAACTCCTGCTAGCAAAACCGCTGGGTTGAGGGAAGGGTTCAGACTGTGCCTGGGCCCTGTGGTCTCTTCCAGGTCAGTGTATGGCATTTCCTTCCCCTTGCCACAGGCACCTGGGAGCATGTCTGCACGTGGAGAAAGACTTTCCCGTGGGAAGCCGGTTTTTGTCAAACGGGTCCCAGTGCTCTGCTCCTCTCTTTTCACTCCTGCTGCCAGAAGCCCAGGGAGGATGGGAGGGCTTAGAACATGCCTGGGCACTGTGGTTTCTTCCAGAGAAGTGGAGGGCATTGGCTTTACCTTGCCACAACCACTTGGGATAGGGTCTGCACATCAGGAAAACTGTTTCCGTGGGAAGCCGGCTTTTTGCAAAGGGGTCTCAGGGCCGTGGGCCTCGGGTGTCCCTCCGGCTCCCCAAAGCACAGGGACGAGGTGAGGGGCTTAGACCATGCCTGGGCAATGTTGTTTCTTACACCTGGGTGTGTGGCATTTTGTTGAGCTGGCTACCCCCACTTGGGATAGGTGTTCCACAGCAACCACCTAAAGTTCGTCGGAAGCCGTTTTTGCCCCAGGGGTCTCCGGGCTGTGTTCGTTGGGGTTGAACTTCGGCTAGCAAAACCGCCGGGTTGAGGGAAGGGTTCAGACTGTGCCTGGGCCCTGTGGTCTCTTCGAGGTCAGTGTATGGCATTTCCTTCCCCTTGCCACAGGCACCTGGGAGCATGTCAGCACGTGGAGAAAGACTTTCCCGTGGGAAGCCGGTTTTTGTCAAACGGGTCCCAGTGCTCTGCTCCTCTCTTTTCACTCCTGCTGCCAGAAGCCCAGGGAGGATGGGAGGGCTTAGAACATGGCTGGGCACTGTGGTTTCTTCCAGAGAATTGGAGGGCATTGGCTTTACCTTGCCACAACCACTTGGGATAGGGTCTGCACCTCAGGAAAACTGTCTCCGTGGGAAGCCGGCTTTTTGCAAAGGGGTCTCAGGGCCGTGGGCCTCGGCTGTCCCTCCGGCTCCCCAAAGCACAGGGACAAGGTGAGGGGCTTAGACCATGTCTGGGCAATGTTGTTTCTTACACCTGGGTGTGTGGCATTTTGTTGAGCTGCCTACCCCCACTTGGGATAGATGTTCCACAGCAAGCACCTATTGTTCGTCGGAAGCCGTTTTTGCCCCAGGGGTCTCCGGGCTGTGTTCGTTGGGCTTGAACTCTGCTAGCAAAACAGCCGGGTTGAGGGAAGGGTTCAGACTGTGCCTGGGCCCTGTGGTCTCTTCCAGGTCAGTGTATGGTATTTCCTTCCCCTTGCCACAGGCACCTGGGAGCATGTCTGCACGTGGAGAAAGACTTTCCCGTGGGAAGCCGGTTTTTGTCAAACGGGTCCGAGTGCTCTGCTCCTCTCTTTTCACTCCTGCTGCCAGAAGCCCAGGGAGGATGGGAGGGCTTAGAACATAGCTGGGCACTGGGGTTTCTTCCAGAGAAGTGGAGGGCATTGGCTTTACCTTGCCACAACCACTTGGGAGAGGGTCTACCCCTCAGGAAAACTGTCTCCGTGGGAAGCCGGCTTTTTGCAAAGGGGTCTAAGGGCCGTGGGCCTCGGCTGTCCCTCCGGCTCCCCAAAGCACAGAGACGAGGTGAGGGGCTTAGACCATGCCTGGGCAATGTTGTTTCTTACACCTGGGTGTGTGGCATTTTGTTGATTGGCTACCCCCACTTGTTATAGGTGTTCCACAGCAAGCACCTATTGTTCGTCGGAAGCCGTTATTGCCCCAGGGGTCTCCGGGCTGTGTTCATTGGGCTTGAACTCCTGCTAGCAAAACCGCCGGGTTGAGGGAAGGGTTCAGACTGTGCCTGGGCCCTGTGGTCTCTTCCAGGTCAGTGTATGGCATTTCCTTCCCCTTGCCACAGGCACCTGGGAGCATGTCTGCACGTGGAGAAAGACTTTCCCGTGGGAAGCCGGTTTTTGTCAAACGGGTCCCAGTGCTCTGCTCCTCTCTTTTCACTCCTGCTGCCAGAAGCCCAGGGAGGATGGGAGGGCTTAGAACATGGCTGGGCACTGGGGTTTCTTCCAGAGAAGTGGAGGGCATTGGCTTTACCTTGCCACAACCACTTGTGAGAGGGTCTGCACCTCAGGAAAACTGTTTCCGTGGGAAGCCGGCTTTTTGCAAAGGGGTCTCAGGGCCGTGGGCCTCGGGTATCCCTCCAGCTCCCCAAAGCACAGGGACGAGGTGAGGGGCTTAGACCATGCCTGGGCAATGTTGTTTCTTACACCTGCGTGTGTGGCATTTTGTTGAGCTGGCTACCCCCACTTGGGATAGGTGTTCCACAGCAAGCACCTATTGTTCGTCGGAAGCCGTTTTTGCCCCAGGGGTCTCCAGGCTGTGTTCCTTCGGCTTGAACTCCTGCTAGCAAAACCGCCGGGTTGAGGGAAGGGTTCAGACTGTACCTGGGCCCTGTGGTCTCTTCCAGGTCACTGTATGGCATTTCCTTCCCCTTGCCACAGGCACCTGGGAGCATGTCAGCACGTGGAGAAAGACTTTCCCGTGGGAAGCCGGTTTTTGTCAAACGGGTCCCAGTGCTCTGCTCCTCTCTTTTCACTCCTGCTGCCAGAAGCCCAGGGAGGATGGGAGGGCTTAGAACATGGCTGGGCACTGTGGTTTCTTCTAGAGAAGTGGAGGGCATTGGCTTTACCTTGCCACAACCACTTGGGATAGGGTCTGCACCTCAGGAAAACTGTCTCCGTGGGAAGCCGGCTTTTGGCAAAGGGGTCTCTGGGCCCAGTGCTTCGGCTGTCCCTCCGGCTCCCCAAAGCACAGGGATGAGGTGAGGGGCTTAGACCCTGCCTGGGCAATGTTGTTTCTTACACCTGGGTGTGTGGCATTTTGTTGAGCTGGCTACCCCCACTTGGGATAGGTGTTCCACAGCGAGCACCTATTGTTTGTCGGAAGCCGTTTTTGCCCCAGGGGTCTCCGGGCTGTGTTCGTTGGGGTTGAACTCCTGCTAGCAAAACCGCCGGGTTGAGGGAAGGGTTCAGACTGTGCCTGGGCCCTGTGGTCTCTTCCAGGTCAGTGTATGGCATTTCCTTCACCTTGCCCCAGGCACCTGGGAACATGTCTGCAAGTGGGAAAGACTCTCCCGTGGGAAGCCGGGTTTTGTCAAACGGGTCCCAGTGCTCTGCTCCTCTCTTTTCACTCCTGCTGCCAGAAGCCCAGGGAGGATGGGAGGGCTTAGAACATGGCTGGGCACTGTGGTTTCTTCCAGAGAAGTGGAGGGCATTTGCTTTACCTTGCCACAACCACTTGGGTTAGGGTCTGCACCTCAGGAAAACTGTCTCCGTGGGAAGCCGGCTTTTTGCAAAGGGGTCTCTGGGCCCAGTGCCTCGGCTGTCCCTCCGGCTCCCCAAAGCACAGGGACGAGGTGAGGGGCTTAGACCCTGCCTGGGCAATGTTGTTTCTTACACCTGGGTGTGTGGCATTTTGTTGAGCTGGCTACCCCCACTAGGGATAGGTGTTCCACAGCAAGCACCTATTGTTCGTCGGAAGCCGTTTTTGCCCCAGGGGTCTCCGGGCTGTGTTCGTTGGGGTTGAACTCCTGCTGGCAAAACCGCCGGGTTGAAGGAAGGGTTCAGACTGTGCCTGGGCCCTGTGGTCTCTTCCAGGTCAGTCTATGGCATTTCCTTCCCCTTGCCCCAGGCACCTGGGAACATGTCTGCAAGTGGGAAAGACTCTCCCGTGGGAAGCCGGGTTTTGTCAAACGGGTCCCAGTGCTCTGCTCCTCTCTTTTCACTCCTGCTGCCAGAAGCCCAGGGAGGATGGGAGGGCTTAGAACATGGCTGGGCACTGTGGTTTCTTCCAGAGAAGTGGAGGGCATTTGCTTTACCTTGCCACAACCACTTGGGATAGGGTGTGCACCTCAGGAAAACTGTCTCCGTGGGAAGCCGGCTTTTTGCAAAGGGGTCTCAGGCCCGTGTGCCTCGGCTGTCCTTCCGGCTCCCCAAAACACAGGAACGAGGTGAGGGGCTTAGACCATGCCTGGGCAATGTTGTTTCTTACACCTGGGTGTGTGGCATTTTGTTGAGCTGGCTACCCCCACTTGGGATAGGTGTTCCACAGCAAGCACCTATTGTTCGTCGGAAGCCGTTTTTGCCCCAGGGGTCTCCGGGCTGTGTTCGTTGGGGTTGAACTCCTGCTAGCAAAACCGCCAGGTTGAGGGAAGGGTTCAGACTGTGCCTGGGCCCTGTGGTCTCTTCCAGGTCAGTGTATGGCATTTCCTTCCCCTTGCCCCAGGCACCTGGGAGCATGTCTGCACGTGGAGAAAGACTTTCCCGTGGGAAGCCGGGTTTTGTCAAACGGGTCCCAGTACTCTGCTCCTCTCTTTTCACAACTGCTGCCAGAAGCCCAGGGAGGATGGGAGGGCTTAGAACATGGCTGGGCACTGTGGTTTCTTCCAGAGAAGTGGAGGGCATTGGCTTTACCTTGCCACAACCACTTGGGATAGGGTGTGCACCTCAGGAAAACTGTCTCCGTGGGAAGCCGGTTTTTTGCAAAGGGGTCTCAGGCCCGTGTGCCTCGGCTGTCCTTCCGGCTCCCCAAAACACAGGAACGAGGTGAGGGGCTTAGACCATGCCTGGGCAATGTTGTTTCTTACACCTGGGTGTGTGGCATTTTGTTGAGCTGGCTACCCCCACTTGGGATAGGTGTTCCACAGCAAGCACCTATTGTTCGACGGAAGCCGTTTTTGCCCCAGGGGTCTCCGGGCTGTGTTCGTTGGGCTTGAACTCCT
This sequence comes from Ursus americanus, assembly GCF_024610735.1. Classification (NCBI taxonomy): domain Eukaryota; kingdom Metazoa; phylum Chordata; class Mammalia; order Carnivora; family Ursidae; genus Ursus; species Ursus americanus. The sequence goes on from NW_028273649.1 coordinate 490,193, forward strand.
GCTAGCAAAACCGCCGGGTTGAGGGAAGGGTTCAGACTGTGCCTGGGCCCTGTGGTCTCTTCCAGGTCAGTGTATGGCATTTCCTTCCCCTTGCCACAGGCACCTGGGAGCATGTCAGCACGTGGAGAAAGACTTTCCCGTGGGAAGCCGGTTTTTGTCAAACGGGTCCCAGTGCTCTGCTGCTCTCTTTTCACTCCTGCTGCCAGAAGCCCAGGGAGGATGGGAGGGCTTAGAACATGGCTGGGCACTGTGGTTTCTTCCAGAGAAGTGGAGGGCATTGGCTTTACCTTGCCACAACCACTTGGGATAGGGTCTGCACCTCAGGAAAACTGTTTCCGTGGGAAGCCGGCTTTTTGCAAAGGGGTCTCAGGGCCGTGGGGCTCGGGTGTCCCTCCGGCTCCCCAAAGCACAGGGACGAGGTGAGGGGCTTAGACCATGCCTGGGCAATGTTGTTTCTTACACCTGGGTGTGTGGCATTTTGTAGAGCTGGCTACCCCCACTTGGGATAGGTGTTCCACAGCAAGCACCTATTGTTCGTCGGAAGCCGTTATTGCCCCAGGGGTCTCCGGGCTGTGTTCGTTGGGGTTGAACTCCTGCTAGCAAAACCGCCGGGTTGAGGGAAGGGTTCAGACTGTGCCTGGGCCCTGTGGTCTCTTCCAGGTCAGTGTATGGCATTTCCTTCCCCTTGCCACAGGCACCTGGGAGCATGTCTGCACGTGGAGAAAGACTTTCCCGTGGGAAGCCGGTTTTTGTCAAACGGGTCCCAGTGCTCTGCTCCTCTCTTTTCACTCCTGCTGCCAGAAGCCCAGGGAGGATGGGAGGGCTTAGAACATGCCTGGGCACTGTGGTTTCTTCCAGAGAAGTGGAGGGCATTGGCTTTACCTTGCCACAACCACTTGGGATAGGGTCTGCACATCAGGTCAACTGTTTCCGTGGGAAGCCGGCTTTTTGCAAAGGGGTCTCAGGGCCGTGGGCCTCGGGTGTCCCTCTGGCTCCCCAAAGCACAGGGACGAGGTGAGGGGCTTAGACCATGGCTGGACAATGTTGTTTCTTACACCTGGGTGTGTGGCATTTTGTTGAGCTGGCTACCCCCACTTGGGATAGGTGTTCCACAGCAAGCACCTATTGTTCGTCGGAAGCCGTTTTTGCCCCAGGGGTCTCCGGGCTGTGTTCGTTGGGCTTGAACTCCTGCTAGCAAAACCGCCGGGTTGAGGGAAGGGTTCAGACTGTGCCTGGGCCCTGTGGTCTCTTCCAGGTCAGTGTATGGCATTTCCTTCCCCTTGCCACAGGCACCTGGGAGCATGTCAGCACGTGGAGAAAGACTTTCCCGTGGGAAGCCGGTTTTTGTCAAACGGGTCCCAGTGCTCTGCTGCTCTCTTTTCACTCCTGCTGCCAGAAGCCCAGGGAGGATGGGATGGCTTAGAACATGGCTGGGCACTGTGGTTTCTTCCAGAGAAGTGGAGGGCATTGGCTTTACCTGGCCACAACCACTTGGGATAGGGTCTGCACCTCAGGAAAACTGTTTCCGTGGGAAGCCGGCTTTTTGCAAAGGGGTCTCAGGGCCGTGGGCCTCGGCTGTCCCTCCGGCTCCCCAAAGCACAGGGACGAGGTGAGGGGCTTAGACCATGCCTGGGCAATGTTGTTTCTTACACCTGGGTGTGTGGCATTTTGTTGAGCTGGCTACCCCCACTTGGGATAGGTGTTCCACAGCAAGCACCTATTGTTCGTCGGAAGCCGTTTTTGCCCCAGGGGTCTCCGGGCTGTGTTCGTTGGGCTTGAACTCCTGCTAGCAAAACCGCCGGGTTGAGGGAAGGGTTCAGACTGTGCCTGGGCCCTGTGGTCTCTTCCAGGTCAGTGTATGGCATTTCCTTCCCCTTGCCACAGGCACCTGGGAGCATGTCTGCATGTGGAGAAAGACTTTCCCGTGGGAAGCCGGTTTTTGTCAAACGGGTCCCAGTGCTCTGCTCCTCTCTTTTCACTCCTGCTGCCAGAAGCCCAGGGAGGATGGGAGGGCTTAGAACATGGCTGGGGACTGTGGTTTCTTCCAGAGAAGTGGAGGGCATTGGCTTTACCTTGTCACAACCACTTGGGAGAGGGTCTACACCTCAGGAAAACTGTTTCCGTGTGAAGCCGGCTTTTTGCAAAGGGGTCTAAGGGCCGTGGGGCTCGGGTGTCCCTCCGGCTCCCCAAAGCACAGGGACGAGGTGAGGGGCTTAGACTATGCCTGGGCAATGTTGTTTCTTACACCTGGGTGTGTGGCATTTTGTTGAGCTGGCTACCCCCACTTGGGATAGGTGTTCCACAGCAAGCACCTATTGTTCGTCGGAAGCCGTTTTTGCCCCAGGCGTCTCCGGGCTGTGTTCGTTGGGCTTGAACTCCTGCTAGCAAAACCGCCGGGTTGAGGGAAGTGTTCAGACTGTGCCAGGGCCCTGTGGTCTCTTCCAGGTCAGTGTATGGCATTTCCTTCCCCTTGCCACAGGCACCTGGGAGCATGTCAGCACGTGGAGAAAGACTTTCCCGTGGGAAGCCGGTTTTTTCAAACAGGTCCCAGTGCTCTGCTCCTCTCTTTTCACTCCTGCTGCCAGAAGCCCAGGGAGGATGGGAGGGCTTAGAACATGGCTGGGCACTGTGGTTTCTTCCAGAGAAGTGGAGGGCATTGGCTTTACCTTGCCACAACCACTTGGGATAGGGTCTGCACTTCAGGAAAACTGTTTCCGTGGGAAGCCGGCTTTTTGCAAAGGGGTCTCAGGGCCATGGGCCTCGGGTGTCCCTCCGGCTCCCCAAAGCACAGGGACGAGGTGAGGGGCTTAGACCATGCCTGGGCAATGTTGTTTCTTACACCTGGGTGTGTGGCATTTTGTTGAGCTGGCTACCCCCACTTGGGATAGGTGTTCCACAGCAAGCACCTATTGTTCGTCGGAAGCCGTTATTGCCCCAGGGGTCTCCGGGCTGTGTTCGTTGGGGTTGAACTCCTGCTAGCAAAACCGCCGGGTTGAGGGAAGGGTTCAGACTGTGCCTGGGCCCTGTGGTCTCTTCCAGGTCAGTGTATGGCATTTCCTTCCCCTTGCCACAGGCACCTGGGAGCATGTCTGCACGTGGAGAAAGACTTTCCCGTGGGAAGCCGGTTTTTGTCAAACGGGTCCCAGTGCTCTGCTCCTCTCTTTTCACTCCTGCTGCCAGAAGCCCAGGGAGGATGGGAGGGCTTAGAACATGCCTGGGCACTGTGGTTTCTTCCAGAGAAGTGGAGGGCATTGGCTTTACCTTGCCACAACCACTTGGGATAGGGTCTGCACATCAGGTCAACTGTTTCCGTGGGAAGCCGGCTTTTTGCAAAGGGGTCTCAGGGCCGTGGGCCTCGGGTGTCCCTCTGGCTCCCCAAAGCACAGGGACGAGGTGAGGGGCTTAGACCATGGCTGGACAATGTTGTTTCTTACACCTGGGTGTGTGGCATTTTGTTGAGCTGGCTACCCCCACTTGGGATAGGTGTTCCACAGCAAGCACCTATTGTTCGTCGGAAGCCGTTTTTGCCCCAGGGGTCTCCGGGCTGTGTTCGTTGGGCTTGAACTCCTGCTAGCAAAACCGCCGGGTTGAGGGAAGGGTTCAGACTGTGCCTGGGCCCTGTGGTCTCTTCCAGGTCAGTGTATGGCATTTCCTTCCCCTTGCCACAGGCACCTGGGAGCATGTCAGCACGTGGAGAAAGACTTTCCCGTGGGAAGCCGGTTTTTGTCAAACGGGTCCCAGTGCTCTGCTGCTCTCTTTTCACTCCTGCTGCCAGAAGCCCAGGGAGGATGGGATGGCTTAGAACATGGCTGGGCACTGTGGTTTCTTCCAGAGAAGTGGAGGGCATTGGCTTTACCTGGCCACAACCACTTGGGATAGGGTCTGCACCTCAGGAAAACTGTTTCCGTGGGAAGCCGGCTTTTTGCAAAGGGGTCTCAGGGCCGTGGGCCTCGGCTGTCCCTCCGGCTCCCCAAAGCACAGGGACGAGGTGAGGGGCTTAGACCATGCCTGGGCAATGTTGTTTCTTACACCTGGGTGTGTGGCATTTTGTTGAGCTGGCTACCCCCACTTGGGATAGGTGTTCCACAGCAAGCACCTATTGTTCGTCGGAAGCCGTTTTTGCCCCAGGGGTCTCCGGGCTGTGTTCGTTGGGCTTGAACTCCTGCTAGCAAAACCGCCGGGTTGAGGGAAGGGTTCAGACTGTGCCTGGGCCCTGTGGTCTCTTCCAGGTCAGTGTATGGCATTTCCTTCCCCTTGCCACAGGCACCTGGGAGCATGTCTGCATGTGGAGAAAGACTTTCCCGTGAGAAGCCGGTTTTTGTCAAACGGGTCCCAGTGCTCTGCTCCTCTCTTTTCACTCCTGCTGCCAGAAGCCCAGGGAGGATGGGAGGGCTTAGAACATGGCTGGGGACTGTGGTTTCTTCCAGAGAAGTGGAGGGCATTGGCTTTACCTTGTCACAACCACTTGGGAGAGGGTCTACACCTCAGGAAAACTGTTTCCGTGTGAAGCCGGCTTTTTGCAAAGGGGTCTAAGGGCCGTGGGGCTCGGGTGTCCCTCCGGCTCCCCAAAGCACAGGGACGAGGTGAGGGGCTTAGACTATGCCTGGGCAATGTTGTTTCTTACACCTGGGTGTGTGGCATTTTGTTGAGCTGGCTACCCCCACTTGGGATAGGTGTTCCACAGCAAGCACCTATTGTTCGTCGGAAGCCGTTTTTGCCCCAGGCGTCTCCGGGCTGTGTTCGTTGGGCTTGAACTCCTGCTAGCAAAACCGCCGGGTTGAGGGAAGTGTTCAGACTGTGCCAGGGCCCTGTGGTCTCTTCCAGGTCAGTGTATGGCATTTCCTTCCCCTTGCCACAGGCACCTGGGAGCATGTCAGCACGTGGAGAAAGACTTTCCCGTGGGAAGCCGGTTTTTTCAAACAGGTCCCAGTGCTCTGCTCCTCTCTTTTCACTCCTGCTGCCAGAAGCCCAGGGAGGATGGGAGGGCTTAGAACATGGCTGGGCACTGTGGTTTCTTCCAGAGAAGTGGAGGGCATTGGCTTTACCTTGCCACAACCACTTGGGATAGGGTCTGCACTTCAGGAAAACTGTTTCCGTGGGAAGCCGGCTTTTTGCAAAGGGGTCTCAGGGCCATGGGCCTCGGGTGTCCCTCCGGCTCCCCAAAGCACAGGGACGAGGTGAGGGGCTTAGACCATGCCTGGGCAATGTTGTTTCTTACACCTGGGTGTGTGGCATTTTGTTGAGCTGGCTACCCCCACTTGGGATAGGTGTTCCACAGCAAGCACCTATTGTTCGTTGGAAGCCGTTTTTGCCCCAGGGGTCTCCGGGCTGTGTTCGTTGGGCTTGAACTCCTGCTAGCAAAACCGCCGGGTTGAGGGAAGGGTTCAGACTGTGCCTGGGCCCTGTGGTCTCTTCCAGGTCAGTGTATGGCATTTCCTTCCCCTTGCCACAGGCACCTGGGAGCATGTCTGCACGTGGAGAAAGACTTTCCCGTGGGAAGCCGGTTTTTGTCAAACGGGTCCCAGTGCTCTGCTCCTCTCTTTTCACTCCTGCTGCCAGAAGCCCAGGGAGGATGGGAGGGCTTAGAACATGCCTGGGCACTGGGGTTTCTTCCAGAGAAGTGGAGGGCATTGGCTTTACCTTGCCACAACCACTTGGGATAGGGTCTGCACCTCAGGACAACTGTTTCCATGGGAAGCCGGCTTTTTGCAAAGGGGTCTCAGGGCCGTGGGCCTCGGGTGTCCCTCCGGCTTCCCAAAGCACAGGGACGAGGTGAGGGGCTTAGACCATGGCTGGACAATGTTGTTTCTTACACCTGGGTGTGTGGCATTTTGTTGAGCTGGCTACCCCCACTTGGGATAGGTGTTCCACAGCAAGCACCTATTGTTCGTCGGAAGCCGTTTTTGCCCCAGGGGTCTCCGGGCTGTGTTCGTTGGGCTTGAACTCCTGCTAGCAAAACCGCCGGGTTGAGGGAAGGGTTCAGACTGTGCCTGGGCCCTGTGGTCTCTTCCAGGTCAGTGTATGGCATTTCCTTCCCCTTGCCACAGGCACCTGGGAGCATGTCAGCACGTGGAGAAAGACTTTGCCGTGGGAAGCCGGTTTTTGTCAAATGGGTCCCAGTGCTCTGCTGCTCTCTTTTCACTCCTGCTTCCAGAAGCCCAGGGAGGATGGGAGGGCTTAGAACATGGCTGGGCACTGTGGTTTCTTCCAGAGAAGTGGAGGGCATTTGCTTTACCTTGCCACAACCACTTGGGATAGGGTCTGCACCTCAGGAAAACTGTTTCCGTGGGAAGCCGGCTTTTTGCAAAGGGGTCTCAGGGCCGTGGGCCTCGGGTGTCCCTCCGGCTCCCCAAAGCACAGGGACGAGGTGAGGGGCTTAGACCATGCCTGGGCAATGTTGTTTCTTACACCTGGGTGTGTGGCATTTTGTAGAGCTGGCTACCCCCACTTGGGATAGGTGTTCCACAGCAAGCACCTATTGTTCGTCGGAAGCCGTTATTGCCCCAGGGGTCTCCGGGCTGTGTTCGTTGGGCTTGAACTCCTGCTAGCAAAACCGCCGGGTTGAGGGAAGTGTTCAGACTGTGCCAGGGCCCTGTGGTCTCTTCCAGGTCAGTGTATGGCATTTCCTTCCCCTTGCCACAGGCACCTGGGAGCATGTCAGCACGTAGAGAAAGACTTTCCCGTGGGAAGCCGGTTTTTTCAAACAGGTCCCAGTGCTCTGCTCCTCTCTTTTCACTCCTGCTGCCAGAAGCCCAGGGAGGATGGGAGGGCTTAGAACATGGCTGGGCACTGTGGTTTCTTCCAGAGAAGTGGAGGGCATTGGCTTTACCTTGCCACAACCACTTGGGATAGGGTCTGCACCTCAGGAAAACTGTTTCCGTGGGAAGCCGGCTTTTTGCAAAGGGGTCCAGGGCCGTGGGCCTCGGGTGTCCCTCCGGCTCCCCAAAGCACAGGGACGAGGTGAGGGGCTTAGACCATGCCTGGGCAATGTTGTTTCTTACACCTGGGTGTGTGGCATTTTGTTGAGCTCGCTACCCCCACTTGGGATAGGTGTTCCACAGCAAGCACCTATTGTTCGTCGGAAGCCGTTTTTGCCCCAGGGGTCTCCGGGCTGTGTTCGTTGGGCTTGAACTCCTGCTAGCAAAACCGCCGGGTTGAGGGAAGGGTTCAGACTGTGCCTGGGCCCTGTGGTCTCTTCCAGGTCAGTGTATGGCATTTCCTTCCCCTTGCCACAGGCACCTGGGAGCATGTCTGCACGTGGAGAAAGACTTTCCCGTGGGAAGCCGGTTTTTGTCAAACGGGTCCCAGTGCTCTGCTCCTCTCTTTTCACTCCTGCTGCCAGAAGCCCAGGGAGGATGGGAGGGCTTAGAACATGCCTGGGCACTGGGGTTTCTTCCAGAGAAGTGGAGGGCATTGGCTTTACCTTGCCACAACCACTTGGGATAGGGTCTGCACCTCAGGACAACTGTTTCCATGGGAAGCCGGCTTTTTGCAAAGGGGTCTCAGGGCCGTGGGCCTCGGGTGTCCCTCCGGCTTCCCAAAGCACAGGGACGAGGTGAGGGGCTTAGACCATGGCTGGACAATGTTGTTTCTTACACCTGGGTGTGTGGCATTTTGTTGAGCTGGCTACCCCCACTTGGGATAGGTGTTCCACAGCAAGCACCTATTGTTCGTCGGAAGCCGTTTTTGCCCCAGGGGTCTCCGGGCTGTGTTCGTTGGGCTTGAACTCCTGCTAGCAAAACCGCCGGGTTGAGGGAAGGGTTCAGACTGTGCCTGGGCCCTGTGGTCTCTTCCAGGTCAGTGTATGGCATTTCCTTCCCCTTGCCACAGGCACCTGGGAGCATGTCTGCACGTGGAGAAAGACTTTGCCGTGGGAAGCCGGTTTTTGTCAAATGGGTCCCAGTGCTCTGCTGCTCTCTTTTCACTCCTGCTTCCAGAAGCCCAGGGAGGATGGGAGGGCTTAGAACATGGCTGGGCACTGTGGTTTCTTCCACAGAAGTGGAGGGCATTGGCTTTACCTTGCCACAACCACTTGGGATAGGGTCTGCACCTCAGGAAAACTGTTTCCGTGGGAAGCCGGCTTTTTGCAAAGGGGTCTCAGGGCCATGGGCCTCGGGTGTCCCTCCGGCTCCCCAAAGCACAGGGACGAGGTGAGGGGCTTAGACCATGCCTGGGCAATGTTGTTTCTTACACCTGGGTGTGTGGCATTTTGTTGAGCTGGCTACCCCCACTTGGGATAGGTGTTCCACAGCAAGCACCTATTGTTCGTCGGAAGCCGTTTTTGCCCCAGGGGTCTCCGGGCTGTGTTCGTTGGGCTTGAACTCCTGCTAGCAAAACCGCCGGGTTGAGGGAAGGGTTCAGACTGTGCCTGGGCCCTGTGGTCTCTTCCAGGTCAGTGTATGGCATTTCCTTCCCCTTGCCACAGGCACCTGGGAGCATGTCTGCACGTGGAGAAAGACTTTCCCGTGGGAAGCCGGTTTTTGTCAAACGGGTCCCAGTGCTCTGCTGCTCTCTTTTCACTCCTGCTGCCAGAAGCCCAGGGAGGATGGGAGGGCTTAGAACATGGCTGGGCACTGGGGTTTCTTCCAGAGAAGTGGAGGGCATTGGCTTTACCTTGCCACAACCACTTGGGATAGGGTCTGCACCTCAGGAAAACTGTTTCCGTGGGAAGCCGGCTTTTTGCAAAGGGGTCTCAGGGCCATGGGCCTCGGGTGTCCCTCCGGCTCCCCAAAGCACAGGGACGAGGTGAGGGGCTTAGACCATGCCTGGGCAATGTTGTTTCTTACACCTGGGTGTGTGGCATTTTGTTGAGCTGGCTACCCCCACTTGGGATAGGTGTTCCACAGCAAGCACCTATTGTTCGTCGGAAGCCGTTTTTGCCCCAGGGGTCTCCGGGCTGTGTTCGTTGGGCTTGAACTCCTGCTAGCAAAACCGCCGGGTTGAGGGAAGGGTTCAGACTGTGCCAGGGCCCTGTGGTCTCTTCCAGGTCAGTGTATGGCATTTCCTTCCCCTTGCCACAGGCACCTGGGAGCATGTCAGCACGTGGAGAAAGACTTTCCCGTGGGAAGCCGGTTTTTGTCAAACGGGTCCCAGTGCTCTGCTGCTCTCTTTTCACTCCTGCTGCCAGAAGCCCAGGGAGGATGGGAGGGCTTAGAACATGGCTGGGCACTGTGGTTTCTTCCAGAGAAGTGGAGGGCATTTGCTTTACCTTGCCACAACCACTTGGGATAGGGTCTGCACTTCAGGAAAACTGTTTCCGTGGGAAGCCGGCTTTTTGCAAAGGGGTCTCAGGGCCATGGGCCTCGGGTGTCCCTCCGGCTCCCCAAAGCACAGGGACGAGGTGAGGGGCTTAGACCATGCCTGGGCAATGTTGTTTCTTACACCTGGGTGTGTGGCATTTTGTTGAGCTGGCTACCCCCACTTGGGATAGGTGTTCCACAGCAAGCACCTATTGTTCGTCGGAAGCCGTTTTTGCCCCAGGGGTCTCCGGGCTGTGTTCGTTGGGCTTGAACTCCTGCTAGCAAAACCGCCGGGTTGAGGGAAGGGTTCAGACTGTGCCTGGGTCCTGTGGTCTGTTCCAGGTCAGCGAATGGCATTTCCTTCCCCTTGCCACAGGCACCTGGGAGCATGTCTGCACGTGGAGAAAGACTTTCCCGTGGGAAGCCGGTTTTTGTCAAACGGGTCCCAGTGCTCTGCTCCTCTCTTTTCACTCCTGCTGCCAGAAGCCCAGGGAGGATGGGAGGGCTTAGAACATGGCTGGGCACTGTGGTTTCTTCCAGAGAAGTGGAGGGCATTGGCTTTACCTTGCCACAACCACTTGGGATAGGGTCTGCACCTCAGGACAACTGTTTCCATGGGAAGCCGGCTTTTTGCAAAGGGGTCTCAGGGCCGTGGGCCTCGGGTGTCCCTCCGGCTTCCCAAAGCACAGGGACGAGGTGAGGGGCTTAGACCATGGCTGGACAATGTTGTTTCTTACACCTGGGTGTGTGGCATTTTGTTGAGCTGGCTACCCCCACTTGGGATAGGTGTTCCACAGCAAGCACCTATTGTTCGTCGGAAGCCGTTTTTGCCCCAGGGGTCTCCGGGCTGTGTTCGTTGGGCTTGAACTCCTGCTAGCAAAACCGCCGGGTTGAGGGAAGGGTTCAGACTGTGCCTGGGCCCTGTGGTCTCTTCCAGGTCAGTGTATGGCATTTCCTTCCCCTTGCCACAGGCACCTGGGAGCATGTCAGCACGTGGAGAAAGGCTTTCCCGTGGGAAGCCGGTTTTTGTCAAACGGGCCCCAGTGCTCTGCTGCTCTCTTTTCACTCCTGCTGCCAGAAGCCCAGGGAGGATGGGAGGGCTTAGAACATGGCTGGGCACTGTGGTTTCTTCCAGAGAAGTGGAGGGCATTTGCTTTACCTTGCCACAACCACTTGGGATAGGGTCTGCACTTCAGGAAAACTGTTTCCGTGGGAAGCCGGCTTTTTGCAAAGGGGTCTCAGGGCCATGGGCCTCGGGTGTCCCTCCGGCTCCCCAAAGCACAGGGACGAGGTGAGGGGCTTAGACCATGCCTGGGCAATGTTGTTTCTTACACCTGGGTGTGTGGCATTTTGTTGAGCTGGCTACCCCCACTTGGGATAGGTGTTCCACAGCAAGCACCTATTGTTTGTCGGAAGCCGTTTTTGCCCCAGGGGTCTCCGGGCTGTGTTCGTTGGGCTTGAACTCCTGCTAGCAAAACCGCCGGGTTGAGGGAAGGGTTCAGACTGTGCCTGGGCCCTGTGGTCTGTTCCAGGTCAGCGAATGGCATTTCCTTCCCCTTGCCACAGGCACCTGGGAGCATGTCTGCACGTGGAGAAAGACTTTCCCGTGGGAAGCCGGTTTTTGTCAAACGGGTCCCAGTGCTCTGCTCCTCTCTTTTCACTCCTGCTGCCAGAAGCCCAGGGAGGATGGGAGGGCTTAGAACATGCCTGGGCACTGTGGTTTCTTCCAGAGAAGTGGAGGGCATTGGCTTTACCTTGCCACAACCACTTGGGATAGGGTCTGCACCTCAGGACAACTGTTTCCATGGGAAGCCGGCTTTTTGCAAAGGGGTCTCAGGGCCGTGGGCCTCGGGTGTCCCTCCGGCTTCCCAAAGCACAGGGACGAGGTGAGGGGCTTAGACCATGGCTGGACAATGTTGTTTCTTACACCTGGGTGTGTGGCATTTTGTTGAGCTGGCTACCCCCACTTGGGATAGGTGTTCCACAGCAAGCACCTATTGTTCGTCGGAAGCCGTTTTTGCCCCAGGGGTCTCCGGGCTGTGTTCGTTGGGCTTGAACTCCTGCTAGCAAAACCGCCGGGTTGAGGGAAGGGTTCAGACTGTGCCTGGGCCCTGTGGTCTCTTCCAGGTCAGTGTATGGCATTTCCTTCCCCTTGCCACAGGCACCTGGGAGCATGTCAGCACGTGGAGAAAGACTTTGCCGTGGGAAGCCGGTTTTTGTCAAACGGGTCCCAGTGCTCTGCTCCTCTCTTTTCACTCCTGCTGCCAGAAGCCCAGGGAGGATGGGAGGGCTTAGAACATGGCTGGGCACTGTGGTTTCTTCCAGAGAAGTGGAGGGCATTGGCTTTACCTTGCCACAACCCCTTGGGATAGGGTCTGCACCTCAGGAAAACTGTTTCCGTGGGAAGCCGGCTTTTTGCAAAGGGGTCTCAGGGCCGTAGGCCTCGGGTGTCCCTCCGGCTCCCCAAAGCACAGGGACGAGGTGAGGGGCTTAGACCATGGCTGGGCAATGTTGTTTCTTACACCTGGGTGTGTGGCATTTTGTTGAGCTGGCTACCCCCACTTGGGATAGGTGTTCCACAGCAAGCACCTATTGTTCGTCGGAAGCCGTTTTTGCCCCAGGGGTCTCCGGGCTGTGTTCGTTGGGCTTGAACTCCTGCTAGCAAAACCGCCGGGTTGAGGGAAGGGTTCAGACTGTGCCAGGGCCCTGTGGTCTCTTCCAGGTCAGTGTATGGCATTTCCTTCCCCTTGCCACAGGCACCTGGGAGCATGTCAGCACGTGGAGAAAGACTTTCCCGTGGGAAGCCGGTTTTTGTCAAACGGGTCCCAGTGCTCTGCTGCTCTCTTTTCACTCCTGCTGCCAGAAGCCCAGGGAGGATGGGAGGGCTTAGAACATGGCTGGGCACTGTGGTTTCTTCCAGAGAAGTGGAGGGCATTTGCTTTACCTTGCCACAACCACTTGGGATAGGGTCTGCACTTCAGGAAAACTGTTTCCGTGGGAAGCCGGCTTTTTGCAAAGGGGTCTCAGGGCCATGGGCCTCGGGTGTCCCTCCGGCTCCCCAAAGCACAGGGACGAGGTGAGGGGCTTAGACTATGCCTGGGCAATGTTGTTTTTTACACCTGGGTGTGTGGCATTTTGTTGAGCTGGCTACCCCCACTTGGGATAGGTGTTCCACAGCAAGCACCTATTGTTCGTCGGAAGCCGTTTTTGCCCCAGGGGTCTCCGGGCTGTGTTCGTTGGGCTTGAACTCCTGCTAGCAAAACCGCCGGGTTGAGGGAAGGGTTCAGACTGTGCCTGGGCCCTGTGGTCTGTTCCAGGTCAGCGTATGGCATTTCCTTCCCCTTGCCACAGGCACCTGGGAGCATGTCTGCACGTGGAGAAAGACTTTCCCGTGGGAAGCCGGTTTTTGTCAAACGGGTCCCAGTGCTCTGCTCCTCTCTTTTCACTCCTGCTGCCAGAAGCCCAGGGAGGATGGGAGGGCTTAGAACATGCCTGGGCACTGTGGTTTCTTCCAGAGAAGTGGAGGGCATTGGCTTTACCTTGCCACAACCACTTGGGATAGGGTCTGCACCTCAGGACAACTGTTTCCATGGGAAGCCGGCTTTTTGCAAAGGGGTCTCAGGGCCGTGGGCCTCGGGTGTCCCTCCGGCTCCCCAAAGCACAGGGACGAGGTGAGGGGCTTAGACCATGGCTGGACAATGTTGTTTCTTACACCTGGGTGTGTGGCATTTTGTTGAGCTGGCTACCCCCACTTGGGATAGGTGTTCCACAGCAAGCACCTATTGTTCGTCGGAAGCCGTTTTTGCCCCAGGGGTCTCCGGGCTGTGTTCGTTGGGCTTGAACTCCTGCTAGCAAAACCGCCGGGTTGAGGGAAGGGTTCAGACTGTGCCTGGGCCCTGTGGTCTCTTCCAGGTCAGTGTATGGCATTTCCTTCCCCTTGCCACAGGCACCTGGGAGCATGTCAGCACGTGGAGAAAGACTTTGCCGTGGGAAGCCGGTTTTTGTCAAATGGGTCCCAGTGCTCTGCTGCTCTCTTTTCACTCCTGCTTCCAGAAGCCCAGGGAGGATGGGAGGGCTTAGAACATGGCTGGGCACTGTGGTTTCTTCCAGAGAAGTGGAGGGCATTTGCTTTACCTTGCCACAACCACTTGGGATAGGGTCTGCACCTCAGGAAAACTGTTTCCGTGGGAAGCCGGCTTTTTGCAAAGGGGTCTCAGGGCCGTGGGCCTCGGGTGTCCCTCCGGCTCCCCAAAGCACAGGGACGAGGTGAGGGGCTTAGACCATGCCTGGGCAATGTTGTTTCTTACACCTGGCAGTTTGGCATTTTGTAGAGCTGGCTACCCCCACTTGGGATAGGTGTTCCACAGCAAGCACCTATTGTTCGTCGGAAGCCGTTATTGCCCCAGGGGTCTCCGGGCTGTGTTCGTTGGGGTTGAACTCCTGCTAGCAAAACCGCCGGGTTGAGGGAAGGGTTCAGACTGTGCCTGGGCCCTGTGGTCTCTTCCAGGTCAGTGTATGGCATTTCCTTCCCCTTGCCACAGGCACCTGGGAGCATGTCTGCACGTGGAGAAAGACTTTGCCGTGGGAAGCCGGTTTTTGTCAAATGGGTCCCAGTGCTCTGCTGCTCTCTTTTCACTCCTGCTTCCAGAAGCCCAGGGAGGATGGGAGGGCTTAGAACATGGCTGGGCACTGTGGTTTCTTCCACAGAAGTGGAGGGCATTGGCTTTACCTTGCCACAACCACTTGGGATAGGGTCTGCACCTCAGGAAAACTGTTTCCGTGGGAAGCCGGCTTTTTGCAAAGGGGTCTCAGGGCCATGGGCCTCGGGTGTCCCTCCGGCTCCCCAAAGCACAGGGACGAGGTGAGGGGCTTAGACCATGCCTGGGCAATGTTGTTTCTTACACCTGGGTGTGTGGCATTTTGTTGAGCTGGCTACCCCCACTTGGGATAGGTGTTCCACAGCAAGCACCTATTGTTCGTCGGAAGCCGTTTTTGCCCCAGGGGTCTCCGGGCTGTGTTCGTTGGGCTTGAACTCCTGCTAGCAAAACCGCCGGGTTGAGGGAAGGGTTCAGACTGTGCCTGGGCCCTGTGGTCTCTTCCAGGTCAGTGTATGGCATTTCCTTCCCCTTGCCACAGGCACCTGGGAGCATGTCTGCACGTGGAGAAAGACTTTCCCGTGGGAAGCCGGTTTTTGTCAAACGGGTCCCAGTGCTCTGCTGCTCTCTTTTCACTCCTGCTGCCAGAAGCCCAGGGAGGATGGGAGGGCTTAGAACATGGCTGGGCACTGTGGTTTCTTCCAGAGAAGTGGAGGGCATTGGCTTTACCTTGCCACAACCACTTGGGATAGGGTCTGCACCTCAGGAAAACTGTTTCCGTGGGAAGCCGGCTTTTTGCAAAGGGGTCTCAGGGCCATGGGCCTCGGGTGTCCCTCCGGCTCCCCAAAGCACAGGGACGAGGTGAGGGGCTTAGACCATGCCTGGGCAATGTTGTTTCTTACACCTGGGTGTGTGGCATTTTGTTGAGCTGGCTACCCCCACTTGGGATAGGTGTTCCACAGCAAGCACCTATTGTTCGTCGGAAGCCGTTTTTGCCCCAGGGGTCTCCGGGCTGTGTTCGTTGGGCTTGAACTCCTGCTAGCAAAACCGCCGGGTTGAGGGAAGGGTTCAGACTGTGCCAGGGCCCTGTGGTCTCTTCCAGGTCAGTGTATGGCATTTCCTTCCCCTTGCCACAGGCACCTGGGAGCATGTCAGCACGTGGAGAAAGACTTTCCCGTGGGAAGCCGGTTTTTGTCAAACGGGTCCCAGTGCTCTGCTGCTCTCTTTTCACTCCTGCTGCCAGAAGCCCAGGGAGGATGGGAGGGCTTAGAACATGGCTGGGCACTGTGGTTTCTTCCAGAGAAGTGGAGGGCATTTGCTTTACCTTGCCACAACCACTTGGGATAGGGTCTGCACTTCAGGAAAACTGTTTCCGTGGGAAGCCGGCTTTTTGCAAAGGGGTCTCAGGGCCATGGGCCTCGGGTGTCCCTCCGGCTCCCCAAAGCACAGGGACGAGGTGAGGGGCTTAGACCATGCCTGGGCAATGTTGTTTCTTACACCTGGGTGTGTGGCATTTTGTTGAGCTGGCTACCCCCACTTGGGATAGGTGTTCCACAGCAAGCACCTATTGTTCGTCGGAAGCCGTTTTTGCCCCAGGGGTCTCCGGGCTGTGTTCGTTGGGCTTGAACTCCTGCTAGCAAAACCGCCGGGTTGAGGGAAGGGTTCAGACTGTGCCTGGGTCCTGTGGTCTGTTCCAGGTCAGCGAATGGCATTTCCTTCCCCTTGCCACAGGCACCTGGGAGCATGTCTGCACGTGGAGAAAGACTTTCCCGTGGGAAGCCGGTTTTTGTCAAACGGGTCCCAGTGCTCTGCTCCTCTCTTTTCACTCCTGCTGCCAGAAGCCCAGGGAGGATGGGAGGGCTTAGAACATGCCTGGGCACTGTGGTTTCTTCCAGAGAAGTGGAGGGCATTGGCTTTACCTTGCCACAACCACTTGGGATAGGGTCTGCACCTCAGGACAACTGTTTCCATGGGAAGCCGGCTTTTTGCAAAGGGGTCTCAGGGCCGTGGGCCTCGGGTGTCCCTCCGGCTTCCCAAAGCACAGGGACGAGGTGAGGGGCTTAGACCATGGCTGGACAATGTTGTTTCTTACACCTGGGTGTGTGGCATTTTGTTGAGCTGGCTACCCCCACTTGGGATAGGTGTTCCACAGCAAGCACCTATTGTTCGTCGGAAGCCGTTTTTGCCCCAGGGGTCTCCGGGCTGTGTTCGTTGGGCTTGAACTCCTGCTAGCAAAACCGCCGGGTTGAGGGAAGGGTTCAGACTGTGCCTGGGCCCTGTGGTCTCTTCCAGGTCAGTGTATGGCATTTCCTTCCCCTTTCCACAGGCACCTGGGAGCATGTCAGCACGTGGAGAAACACTTTGCCGTGGGAAGACGGTTTTTGTCAAATGGGTCCCAGTGCTCTGCTGCTCTCTTTTCACTCCTGCTTCCAGAAGCCCAGGGAGGATGGGAGGGCTTAGAACATGGCTGGGCACTGTGGTTTCTTCCAGAGAAGTGGAGGGCATTGGCTTTACCTTGCCACAACCACTTGGGATAGGGTCTGCACCTCAGGAAAACTGTTTCCGTGGGAAGCCTGCTTTTTGCAAAGGGGTCTCAGGGCCGTGGGCCTCGGGTGTCCCTCCGGCTCCCCAAAGCACAGGGACGAGGTGGGCTTAGACCATGCCTGGGCAATGTTGTTTCTTACACCTGGGTGTGTGGCATTTTGTTGAGCTGGCTACCCCCACTTGGGATAGGTGTTCCACAGCAAGCACCTATTGTTCATCGGAAGCCGTTTTTGCCCCAGCGGTCTCCGGGCTGTGTTCGTTGGGCTTGAACTCCTGCTAGCAAAAGGGCCGGGTTGAGGGAAGGGTTCAGACTGTGCCTGGGCCCTGTGGTCTCTTCCAGGTCAGTGTATGGCATTTCCTTCCCCTTGCCACAGGCACCTGGGAGCATGTCTGCACGTGGAGAAAGACTTTCCCGTGGGAAGCCGGTTTTTGTCAAACGGGTCCCAGTGCTCTGCTCCTCTCTTTTCACTCCTGCTGCCAGAAGCCCAGGGAGGATGGGAGGGCTTAGAACATGGCTGGGCACTGTGGTTTCTTCCAGAGAAGTGGAGGGCATTGGCTTTACCTTGCCACAACCACTTGGGAGAGGGTCTGCACCTCAGGAAAACTGTTTCCGTGGGAAGCCGGCTTTTTGCAAAGGGGTCTCAGGGCCATGGGCCTCGGGTGTCCCTCCGGCTCCCCAAAGCACAGGGACGAGGTGAGGGGCTTAGACCATGCCTGGGCAATGTTGTTTCTTACACCTGGGTGTGTGGCATTTTGTTGAGCTGGCTACCCCCACTTGGGATAGGTGTTCCACAGCAAGCACCTATTGTTCGTTGGAAGCCGTTTTTGCCCCAGGGGTCTCCGGGCTGTGTTCGTTGGGCTTGAACTCCTGCTAGCAAAACCGCCGGGTTGAGGGAAGGGTTCAGACTGTGCCAGGGCCCTGTGGTCTCTTCCAGGTCAGTGTATGGCATTTCCTTCCCCTTGCCACAGGCACCTGGGAGCATGTCAGCACGTGGAGAAAGGCTTTCCCGTGGGAAGCCGGTTTTTGTCAAACGGGTCCCAGTGCTCTGCTGCTCTCTTTTCACTCCTGCTGCCAGAAGCCCAGGGAGGATGGGAGGGCTTAGAACATGGCTGGGCACTGTGGTTTCTTCCAGAGAAGTGGAGGGCATTGGCTTTACCTTGCCACAACCACTTGGGATAGGGTCTGCACCTCAGGACAACTGTTTCCATGGGAAGCCGGCTTTTTGCAAAGGGGTCTCAGGGCCGTGGGCCTCGGGTGTCCCTCCGGCTTCCCAAAGCACAGGGACGAGGTGAGGGGCTTAGACCATGGCTGGACAATGTTGTTTCTTACACCTGGGTGTGTGGCATTTTGTTGAGCTGGCTACCCCCACTTGGGATAGGTGTTCCACAGCAAGCACCTATTGTTCGTCGGAAGCCGTTTTTGCCCCAGGGGTCTCCGGGCTGTGTTCGTTGGGCTTGAACTCCTGCTAGCAAAACCGCCGGGTTGAGGGAAGGGTTCAGACTGTGCCTGGGCCCTGTGGTCTCTTCCAGGTCAGTGTATGGCATTTCCTTCCCCTTGCCACAGGCACCTGGGAGCATGTCAGCACGTGGAGAAAGACTTTGCCGTGGGAAGCCGGTTTTTGTCAAATGGGTCCCAGTGCTCTGCTGCTCTCTTTTCACTCCTGCTTCCAGAAGCCCAGGGAGGATGGGAGGGCTTAGAACATGGCTGGGCACTGTGGTTTCTTCCAGAGAAGTGGAGGGCATTGGCTTTACCTTGCCACAACCACTTGGGATAGGGTCTGCACCTCAGGAAAACTGTTTCCGTGGGAAGCCTGCTTTTTGCAAAGGGGTCTCAGGGCCGTGGGCCTCGGGTGTCCCTCCGGCTCCCCAAAGCACAGGGACGAGGTGAGGGGCTTAGACCATGCCTGGGCAATGTTGTTTCTTACACCTGGGTGTGTGGCATTTTGTTGAGCTGGCTACCCCCACTTGGGATAGGTGTTCCACAGCAAGCACCTATTGTTCATCGGAAGCCGTTTTTGCCCCAGCGGTCTCCGGGCTGTGTTCGTTGGGCTTGAACTCCTGCTAGCAAAAGGGCCGGTTTGAGGGAAGGGTTCAGACTGTGCCTGGGCCCTGTGGTCTCTTCCAGGTCAGTGTATGGTATTTCCTTCCCCTTGCCACAGGCACCTGGGAGCATGTCTGCACGTGGAGAAAGACTTTCCCGTGGGAAGCCAGTTTTGTCAAACGGGTCCCAGTGCTCTGCTCCTCTCTTTTCACTCCTGCTGCCAGAAGCCCAGGGAGGATGGGAGGGCTTAGAACATGGCTGGGCACTGTGGTTTCTTCCAGAGAAGTGGAGGGCATTTGCTTTACCTTGCCACAACCCCTTGGGATAGGGTCTGCACCTCAGGAAAACTGTTTCCGTGGGAAGCCGGCTTTTTGCAAAGGGGTCTCAGGGCCGTGGGCCTCGGGTGTCCCTCCGGCTCCCCAAAGCACAGGGACGAGGTGAGGGGCTTAGACCATGCCTGGGCAATGTTGTTTCTTACACCTGGGTGTGTGGCATTTTGTTGAGCTGGCTACCCCCACTTGGGATAGGTGTTCCACAGCAAGCACCTATTGTTCGTCGGAAGCCGTTATTGCCCCAGGGGTCTCCGGGCTGTGTTTGTTGGGCTTGAACTCCTGCTAGCAAAACCGCCGGGTTGAGGGAAGGGTTCAGACTGTGCCTGGGCCCTGTGGTCTCTTCCAGGTCAGTGTATGGCATTTCCTTCCCCTTGCCACAGGCACCTGGGAGCATGTCTGCACGTGGAGAAAGACTTTCCCGTGGGAAGCCGGTTTTTGTCAAACGGGTCCCAGTGCTCTGCTCCTCTCTTTTCACTCCTGCTGCCAGAAGCCCAGGGAGGATGGGAGGGCTTAGAACATGGCTGGGCACTGTGGTTTCTTCCAGAGAAGTGGAGGGCATTGGCTTTACCTTGCCACAACCACTTGGGAGAGGGTCTGCACCTCAGGAAAACTGTTTCCGTGGGAAGCCGGCTTTTTGCAAAGGGGTCTCAGGGCCATGGGCCTCGGGTGTCCCTCCGGCTCCCCAAAGCACAGGGACGAGGTGAGGGGCTTAGACCATGCCTGGGCAATGTTGTTTCTTACACCTGGGTGTGTGGCATTTTGTTGAGCTGGCTACCCCCACTTGGGATAGGTGTTCCACAGCAAGCACCTATTGTTCGTCGGAAGCCGTTTTTGCCCCAGGGGTCTCCGGGCTGTGTTCGTTGGGGTTGAACTCCTGCTAGCAAAACCGCCGGGTTGAGGGAAGGGTTCAGACTGTGCCAGGGCCCTGTGGTCTCTTCCAGGTCAGTGTATGGCATTTCCTTCCCCTTGCCACAGGCACCTGGGAGCATGTCAGCACGTGGAGAAAGGCTTTCCCGTGGGAAGCCGGTTTTTGTCAAACGGGCCCCAGTGCTCTGCTGCTCTCTTTTCACTCCTGCTGCCAGAAGCCCAGGGAGGATGGGAGGGCTTAGAACATGGCTGGGCACTGTGGTTTCTTCCAGAGAAGTGGAGGGCATTTGCTTTACCTTGCCACAACCACTTGGGATAGGGTCTGCACTTCAGGAAAACTGTTTCCGTGGGAAGCCGGCTTTTTGCAAAGGGGTCTCAGGGCCATGGGCCTCGGGTGTCCCTCCGGCTCCCCAAAGCACAGGGACGAGGTGAGGGGCTTAGACCATGCCTGGGCAATGTTGTTTCTTACACCTGGGTGTGTGGCATTTTGTTGAGCTGGCTACCCCCACTTGGGATAGGTGTTCCACAGCAAGCACCTATTGTTCGTCGGAAGCCGTTTTTGCCCCAGGGGTCTCCGGGCTGTGTTCGTTGGGCTTGAACTCCTGCTAGCAAAACCGCCGGGTTGAGGGAAGGGTTCAGACTGTGCCTGGGCCCTGTGGTCTGTTCCAGGTCAGCGAATGGCATTTCCTTCCCCTTGCCACAGGCACCTGGGAGCATGTCTGCACGTGGAGAAAGACTTTCCCGTGGGAAGCCGGTTTTTGTCAAACGGGTCCCAGTGCTCTGCTCCTCTCTTTTCACTCCTGCTGCCAGAAGCCCAGGGAGGATGGGAGGGCTTAGAACATGCCTGGGCACTGTGGTTTCTTCCAGAGAAGTGGAGGGCATTGGCTTTACCTTGCCACAACCACTTGGGATAGGGTCTGCACCTCAGGACAACTGTTTCCATGGGAAGCCGGCTTTTTGCAAAGGGGTCTCAGGGCCGTGGGCCTCGGGTGTCCCTCCGGCTTCCCAAAGCACAGGGACGAGGTGAGGGGCTTAGACCATGGCTGGACAATGTTGTTTCTTACACCTGGGTGTGTGGCATTTTGTTGAGCTGGCTACCCCCACTTGGGATAGGTGTTCCACAGCAAGCACCTATTGTTCGTCGGAAGCCGTTTTTGCCCCAGGGGTCTCCGGGCTGTGTTCGTTGGGCTTGAACTCCTGCTAGCAAAACCGCCGGGTTGAGGGAAGGGTTCAGACTGTGCCTGGGCCCTGTGGTCTCTTCCAGGTCAGTGTATGGCATTTCCTTCCCCTTGCCACAGGCACCTGGGAGCATGTCAGCACGTGGAGAAAGACTTTGCCGTGGGAAGCCGGTTTTTGTCAAACGGGTCCCAGTGCTCTGCTCCTCTCTTTTCACTCCTGCTGCCAGAAGCCCAGGGAGGATGGGAGGGCTTAGAACATGGCTGGGCACTGTGGTTTCTTCCAGAGAAGTGGAGGGCATTGGCTTTACCTTGCCACAACCCCTTGGGATAGGGTCTGCACCTCAGGAAAACTGTTTCCGTGGGAAGCCGGCTTTTTGCAAAGGGGTCTCAGGGCCGTAGGCCTCGGGTGTCCCTCCGGCTCCCCAAAGCACAGGGACGAGGTGAGGGGCTTAGACCATGGCTGGGCAATGTTGTTTCTTACACCTGGGTGTGTGGCATTTTGTTGAGCTGGCTACCCCCACTTGGGATAGGTGTTCCACAGCAAGCACCTATTGTTCGTCGGAAGCCGTTTTTGCCCCAGGGGTCTCCGGGCTGTGTTCGTTGGGCTTGAACTCCTGCTAGCAAAACCGCCGGGTTGAGGGAAGGGTTCAGACTGTGCCAGGGCCCTGTGGTCTCTTCCAGGTCAGTGTATGGCATTTCCTTCCCCTTGCCACAGGCACCTGGGAGCATGTCAGCACGTGGAGAAAGACTTTCCCGTGGGAAGCCGGTTTTTGTCAAACGGGTCCCAGTGCTCTGCTGCTCTCTTTTCACTCCTGCTGCCAGAAGCCCAGGGAGGATGGGAGGGCTTAGAACATGGCTGGGCACTGTGGTTTCTTCCAGAGAAGTGGAGGGCATTTGCTTTACCTTGCCACAACCACTTGGGATAGGGTCTGCACTTCAGGAAAACTGTTTCCGTGGGAAGCCGGCTTTTTGCAAAGGGGTCTCAGGGCCATGGGCCTCGGGTGTCCCTCCGGCTCCCCAAAGCACAGGGACGAGGTGAGGGGCTTAGACTATGCCTGGGCAATGTTGTTTTTTACACCTGGGTGTGTGGCATTTTGTTGAGCTGGCTACCCCCACTTGGGATAGGTGTTCCACAGCAAGCACCTATTGTTCGTCGGAAGCCGTTTTTGCCCCAGGGGTCTCCGGGCTGTGTTCGTTGGGCTTGAACTCCTGCTAGCAAAACCGCCGGGTTGAGGGAAGGGTTCAGACTGTGCCTGGGCCCTGTGGTCTGTTCCAGGTCAGCGTATGGCATTTCCTTCCCCTTGCCACAGGCACCTGGGAGCATGTCTGCACGTGGAGAAAGACTTTCCCGTGGGAAGCCGGTTTTTGTCAAACGGGTCCCAGTGCTCTGCTCCTCTCTTTTCACTCCTGCTGCCAGAAGCCCAGGGAGGATGGGAGGGCTTAGAACATGCCTGGGCACTGTGGTTTCTTCCAGAGAAGTGGAGGGCATTGGCTTTACCTTGCCACAACCACTTGGGATAGGGTCTGCACCTCAGGACAACTGTTTCCATGGGAAGCCGGCTTTTTGCAAAGGGGTCTCAGGGCCGTGGGCCTCGGGTGTCCCTCCGGCTCCCCAAAGCACAGGGACGAGGTGAGGGGCTTAGACCATGGCTGGACAATGTTGTTTCTTACACCTGGGTGTGTGGCATTTTGTTGAGCTGGCTACCCCCACTTGGGATAGGTGTTCCACAGCAAGCACCTATTGTTCGTCGGAAGCCGTTTTTGCCCCAGGGGTCTCCGGGCTGTGTTCGTTGGGCTTGAACTCCTGCTAGCAAAACCGCCGGGTTGAGGGAAGGGTTCAGACTGTGCCTGGGCCCTGTGGTCTCTTCCAGGTCAGTGTATGGCATTTCCTTCCCCTTGCCACAGGCACCTGGGAGCATGTCAGCACGTGGAGAAAGACTTTGCCGTGGGAAGCCGGTTTTTGTCAAACGGGTCCCAGTGCTCTGCTGCTCTCTTTTCACTCCTGCTTCCAGAAGCCCAGGGAGGATGGGAGGGCTTAGAACATGGCTGGGCACTGTGGTTTCTTCCAGAGAAGTGGAGGGCATTTGCTTTACCTTGCCACAACCACTTGGGATAGGGTCTGCACCTCAGGAAAACTGTTTCCGTGGGAAGCCGGCTTTTTGCAAAGGGGTCTCAGGGCCGTGGGCCTCGGGTGTCCCTCCGGCTCCCCAAAGCACAGGGACGAGGTGAGGGGCTTAGACCATGCCTGGGCAATGTTGTTTCTTACACCTGGCAGTTTGGCATTTTGTAGAGCTGGCTACCCCCACTTGGGATAGGTGTTCCACAGCAAGCACCTATTGTTCGTCGGAAGCCGTTATTGCCCCAGGGGTCTCCGGGCTGTGTTCGTTGGGGTTGAACTCCTGCTAGCAAAACCGCCGGTTTGAGGGAAGGGTTCAGACTGTGCCTGGGCCCTGTGGTCTCTTCCAGGTCAGTGTATGGCATTTCCTTCCCCTTGCCACAGGCACCTGGGAGCATGTCTGCACGTGGAGAAAGACTTTCCCGTGGGAAGCCGGGTTTTGTCAAACGGGTCCCAGTGCTCTGCTCCTCTCTTTTCACTCCTGCTGCCAGAAGCCCAGGGAGGATGGGAGGGCTTAGAACATGGCTGGGCATTGTGGTTTCTTCCAGAGAAGTGGAGGGCATTGGCTTTACCTTGCCACAACCACTTGTGAGAGGGTCTGCACCTCAGGAAAACTGTTTCCGTGGGAAGCCTGCTTTTTGCAAAGGGGTCTCAGGGCCGTGGGCCTCGGGTGTCCCTCCGGCTCCCCAAAGCACAGGGACGAGGTGAGGGGCTTAGACCATGCCTGGGCAATGTTGTTTCTTACACCTGGGTGTGTGGCATTTTGTTGAGCTGGCTACCCCCACTTGGGATAGGTGTTCCACAGCAAGCACCTATTGTTCATCGGAAGCCGTTTTTGCCCCAGCGGTCTCCGGGCTGTGTTCGTTGGGCTTGAACTCCTGCTAGCAAAACCGCCGGGTTGAGGGAAGGGTTCAGACTGTGCCTGGGCCCTGTGGTCTCTTCCAGGTCAGTGTATGGTATTTCCTTCCCCTTGCCACAGGCACCTGGGAGCATGTCTGCACGTGGAGAAAGACTCTCCCGTGGGAAGCCAGTTTTGTCAAACGGGTCCCAGTGCGCTGCTCCTCTCTTTTCACTCCTGCTGCCAGAAGCCCAGGGAGGATGGGAGGGCTTAGAACATGGCTGGGCACTGTGGTTTCTTCCAGAGAAGTGGAGGGCATTTGCTTTACCTTGCCACAACCACTTGGGATAGGGTGTGCACATCAGGAAAACTGTCTCCGTGGGAAGCCGGCTTTTTGCAAAGGGGTCTCAGGCCCGTGTGCCTCGGCTGTCCTTCCGGCTCCCCAAAACACAGGAATGAGGTGAGGGGCTTAGACCATGCCTGGGCAATGTTGTTTCTTACACCTGGGTGTGTGGCATTTTGTTGAGCTGGCTACCCCCACTTGGGATAGGTGTTCCACAGCAAGCACCTATTGTTCGTCGGAAGCCGTTTTTGCCCCAGGGGTCTCCGGGCTGTGTTCGTTGGGGTTGAACTCCTGCTAGCAAAACCGCCGGGTTGAGGGAAGGGTTCAGACTGTGCCTGGGCCCTGTGGTCTCTTCCAGGTCAGTGTATGGCATTTCCTTCCCCTTGCCCCAGGCACCTGGGAACATGTCTGCACGTGGAGAAAGACTTTCCCGTGGGAAGCCGGGTTTTGTCAAACGGGTCCCATTACTCTGCTCCTCTCTTTTCACAACTGCTGCCAGATGCCCAGGGAGGATGGGAGGGCTTAGAACATGGCTGGGCACTGTGGTTTCTTCCAGAGAAGTGGAGGGCATTGGCTTTACCTTGCCACAACCACTTGGCATAGGGTCTGCACCTCAGGAAAACTGTCTCCGTGGGAAGCCGGCTTTTGGCAAAGGGGTCTCTGGGCCCAGTGCTTCGGCTGTCCCTCCGGCTCCCCAAAGCACAGGGATGAGGTGAGGGGCTTAGACCCTGCCTGGGCAATGTTGTTTCTTACACCTGGGTGTGTGGCATTTTGTTGAGCTGGCTACCCCCACTTGGGATAGGTGTTCCACAGCAAGCACCTATTGTTCGTCGGAAGCCGTTTTTGCCCCAGGGGTCTCCGGGCTGTGTTCGTTGGGGTTGAACTCCTGCTAGCAAAACCGCCGGGTTGAGGGAAGCGTTCAGACTGTGCCTGGGCCCTGTGGTCTCTTCCAGGTCAGTGTATGGCATTTCCTTCCCCTTGCCCCAGGCACCTGGGAGCATGTCTGCAAGTGGATAAAGAGTTTCCCGTGGGAAGCCGGGTTTTGTCAAACGGGTCCCAGTGCTCTGCTCCTCTCTTTTCACTCCTGCTGCCAGAAGCCCAGGGAGGATGGGAGGGCTTAGAACATGGCTGGGCACTGTGGTTTCTTCCAGAGAAGTGGAGGGCATTTGCTTTACCTTGCCACAACCACTTGGGATAGGGTCTGCACCTCAGGAAAACTGTCTCCGTGGGAAGCCGGCTTTTGGCAAAGGGGTCTCTGGGCCCAGTGCTTCGGCTGTCCCTCCGGCTCCCCAAAGCACAGGGATGAGGTGAGGGGCTTAGACCCTGCCTGGGCAATGTTGTTTCTTACACCTGGGTGTGTGGCATTTTGTTGAGCTGGCTACCCCCACTTGGGATAGGTGTTCCACAGCGAGCACCTATTGTTCGTCGGAAGCCGTTTTTGCCCCAGGGGTCTCCGGGCTGTGTTCGTTGTGGTTGAACTCCTGCTAGCAAAACCGCCGGGTTGAGGGAAGGGTTCAGACTGTGCCTGGGCCCTGTGGTCTCTTCCAGGTCAGTGTATGGCATTTCCTTCACCTTGCCCCAGGCACCTGGGAACATGTCTGCAAGTGGGAAAGACTCTCCCGTGGGAAGCCGGGTTTTGTCAAACGGGTCCCAGTGCTCTGCTCCTCTCTTTTCACTCCTGCTGCCAGAAGCCCAGGGAGGATGGGAGGGCTTAGAACATGGCTGGGCACTGTGGTTTCTTCCAGAGAAGTGGAGGGCATTTGCTTTACCTTGCCACAACCATTTGGGATAGGGTCTGCACCTCAGGAAAACTGTCTCCGTGGGAAGCCGGCTTTTTGCAAAGGGGTCTCTGGGCCCAGTGCCTCGGCTGTCCCTCCGGCTCCCCAAAGCACAGGGACGAGGTGAGGGGCTTAGACCCTGCCTGGGCAATGTTGTTTCTTACACCTGGGTGTGTGGCATTTTGTTGAGCTGGCTACCCCCACTAGGGATAGGTGTTCCACAGCAAGCACCTATTGTTCGTCGGAAGCCGTTTTTGCCCCAGGGGTCTCCGGGCTGTGTTCGTTGGGGTTGAACTCCTGCTGGCAAAACCGCCGGGTTGAAGGAAGGGTTCAGACTGTGCCTGGGCCCTGTGGTCTCTTCCAGGTCAGTCTATGGCATTTCCTTCCCCTTGCCCCAGGCACCTGGGAACATGTCTGCAAGTGGGAAAGACTCTCCCGTGGGAAGCCGGGTTTTGTCAAACGGGTCCCAGTGCTCTGCTCCTCCCTTTTCACTCCTGCTGCCAGAAGCCCAGGGAGGATGGGAGGGCTTAGAACATGGCTGGGCACTGTGGTTTCTTCCAGAGAAGTGGAGGGCATTTGCTTTACCTTGCCACAACCACTTGGGATAGGGTGTGCACCTCAGGAAAACTGTCTCCGTGGGAAGCCGGCTTTTTGCAAAGGGGTCTCAGGCCCGTGTGCCTCGGCTGTCCTTCCGGTTCCCCAAAACACAGGAACGAGGTGAGGGGCTTAGACCATGCCTGGGCAATGTTGTTTCTTACACCTGGGTGTGTGGCATTTTGTTGAGCTGGCTACCCCCACTTGGGATAGGTGTTCCACAGCAAGCACCTATTGTTCGTCGGAAGCCGTTTTTGCCCCAGGGGTCTCCGGGCTGTGTTCGTTGGGGTTGAACTCCTGCTAGCAAAACCGCCGGGTTGAGGGAAGGGTTCAGACTGTGCCTGGGCCCTGTGGTCTCTTCCAGGTCAGTGTATGGCATTTCCTTCCCCTTGCCCCAGGCACCTGGGAGCATGTCAGCACGTGGAGAAAGACTTTCCCGTGGGAAGCCGGGTTTTGTCAAACGGGTCCCAGTACTCTGCTCCTCTCTTTTCACAACTGCTGCCAGAAGCCCAGGGAGGATGGGAGGGCTTAGAACATGGCTGGGCACTGTGGTTTCTTCCAGAGAAGTGGAGGGCATTGGCTTTACCTTGCCACAACCACTTGGGATAGGGTCTGCACCTCAGGAAAACTGTCTCCGTGGGAAGCCGGCTTTTTGCAAAGGGGTCTCAGGGCCGTGTGCCTCGGCTGTCCCTCCGGCTCCCCAAAGCCCAGGGACGAGGTGAGGGGCTTAGACCATGCCTGGGCAATGTTGTTTCTTACACCTGGGTGTGTGGCATTTTGTTGAGCTGGCTACCCCCACTTGGGATAGGTGTTCCACAGCAAGCACCTATTGTTCGTCGGAAGCCGTTTTTGCCCCAGGGGTCTCCGGGCTGTGTTCGTTGGGGTTGAACTCCTGCTAGCAAAACCGCCGGGTTGAGGGAAGGGTTCAGACTGTGCCTGGGCCCTGTGGTCTCTTCCAGGTCAGTGTATGGCATTTCCTTCCCCTTGCCCCAGGCACCTGGGAGCATGTCTGCACGTGGAGAAAGACTTTCCCGTGGGAAGCCGGGTTTTGTCAAACGGGTCCCAGTGCTCTGCTCCTCTCTTTTCACTCCTGCTGCCAGAAGCCCAGGGAGGATGGGAGGGCTTAGAACATGGCTGGGCACTGTGGTTTCTTCCAGAGAAGTGGAGGGCATTTGCTTTACCTTGCCACAACCACTTGGGATAGGGTCTGCACCTCAGGAAAACTGTCTCCGTGGGAAGACGGCTTTTGGCAAAGGGGTCTCTGGGCCCAGTGCTTCGGCTGTCCCTCCGGCTCCCCAAAGCACAGGGATGAGGTGAGGGGCTTAGACCCTGCCTGGGCAATGTTGTTTCTTACACCTGGGTGTGTGGCATTTTGTTGAGCTGGCTACCCCCACTTGGGATAGGTGTTCCACAGCGAGCACCTATTGTTCGTCGGAAGCCGTTTTTGCCCCAGGGGTCTCCGGGCTGTGTTCGTTGGGCTTGAACTCCTGCTAGCAAAACCGCCGGGTTGAGGGAAGGGTTCAGACTGTGCCTGGGCCCTGTGGTCTCTTCCAGGTCAGTGTATGGCATTTCCTTCCCCTTGCCCCAGGCACCTGGGAGCATGTCTGCACGTGGAGAAAGACTTTCCCGTGGGAAGCCGGGTTTTGTCAAACGGGTCCCAGTGCTCTGCTCCTCTCTTTTCACAACTGCTGCCAGAAGCCCAGGGAGGATGGGAGGGCTTAGAACATGGCTGGGCACTGTGGTTTCTTCCAGAGAAGTGGAGGGCATTGGCTTTACCTTGCCACAACCACTTGGGATAGGGTCTGCACCTCAGGAAAACTGTCTCTGTGGGAAGCCGGCTTTTTGCAAAGGGGTCTCAGGGCCGTGTGCCTCGGCTGTCCCTCCGGCTCCTCAAAGCACAGGGACGAGGTGAGGGGCTTAGACCATGCCTGGGCAATGTTGTTTCTTACACCTGGGTGTGTGGCATTTTGTTGAGCTGGCTACCCCCACTTGGGATAGGTGTTCCACAGCAAGCACCTATTCTTCGTCGGAAGCCGTTTTTGCCCCAGGGGTCTCCGGGCTGTGTTCGTTGGGGTTGAACTCCTGCTAGCAAAACCGCCGGGTTGAGGGAAGGGTTCAGACTGTGCCTGGGCCCTGTGGTCTCTTCCAGGTCAGTGTATGGCATTTCCTTCCCCTTGCCCCAAGCACCTGGGAGCATGTCTGCACGTGGAGAAAGACTTTCCCGTGGGAAGCCGGGTTTTGTCAAACGGGTCCCAGTGCTCTGCTCCTCTCTTTTCACTCCTGCTGCCAGAAGCCCAGGGAGGATGGGAGGGCTTAGAACATGGCTGGGCACTGTGGTTTCTTCCAGAGAAGTGGAGGGCATTTGCTTTACCTTGCCACAACCACTTGGGATAGGGTCTGCACCTCAGGAAAACTGTCTCCGTGGGAAGCCGGCTTTTTGCAAGGGGGTCTCAGGGCCATGTGCCTCGGCTGACCCTCCGGCTCCCCAAAGCACAGGGACGAGGTGAGGGGCTTAGACCATGCCTGGGCAATGTTGTTTCTTACACCTGGGTGTGTGGCATTTTGTTGAGCTGGCTACCCCCACTTGGGATAGGTGTTCCACAGCGAGCACCTATTGTTCGTCGGAAGCCGTTTTTGCCCCAGGGGTCTCCGGGCTGTGTTCGTTGGGCTTGAACTCCTGCTAGCAAAACCGCCGGGTTGAGGGAAGGGTTCAGACTGTGCCTGGGCCCTGTGGTCTCTTCCAGGTCAGTGTATGGCATTTCCTTCACCTTGCCCCAGGCACCTGGGAGCATGTCTGCAAGTGGGAAAGACTCTCCCGTGGGAAGCCGGGTTTTGTCAAACGGGTCCCAGTGCTCTGCTGCTCTCTTTTCACTCCTGCTGCCAGAAGCCCAGGGAGGATGGGAGGGCTTAGAACATGGCTGGGCACTGTGGTTTCTTCCAGAGAAGTGGAGGGCATTTGCTTTACCTTGCCACAACCACTTGGGATAGGGTCTGCACCTCAGGAAAACTGTCTCCGTGGGAAGCCGGCTTTTTGCAAAGGGGTCTCTGGGCCCAGTGCCTCGGCTGTCCCTCCGGCTCCCCAAAGCACAGGGACGAGGTGAGGGGCTTAGACCGTGCCTGGGCAATGTTGTTTCTTACACCTGGGTGTGTGTCATTTTGTTGAGCTGGCTACCCCCACTAGGGATAGGTGTTCCACAGCAAGCACCTATTGTTCGTCGGAAGCCGTTTTTGCCCCAGGGGTCTCCGGGCTGTGTTCGTTGGGGTTGAACTCCTGCTGGCAAAACCGCCGGGTTGAGGGAAGCGTTCAGACTGTGCCTGGGCCCTGTGGTCTCTTCCAGGTCAGTGTATGGCATTTCCTTCCCCTTGCCCCAGGCACCTGGGAGCATGTCTGCAAGTGGATAAAGAGTTTCCCGTGGGAAGCCGGGTTTTGTCAAACGGGTCCCAGTGCTCTGCTCCTCTCTTTTCACTCCTGCTGCCAGAAGCCCAGGGAGGATGGGAGGGCTTAGAACATGGCTGGGCACTGTGGTTTCTTCCAGAGAAGTGGAGGGCATTTGCTTTACCTTGCCACAACCACTTGGGATAGGGTCTGCACCTCAGGAAAACTGTCTCCGTGGGAAGCCGGCTTTTGGCAAAGGGGTCTCTGGGCCCAGTGCTTCGGCTGTCCCTCCGGCTCCCCAAAGCACAGGGATGAGGTGAGGGGCTTAGACCCTGCCTGGGCAATGTTGTTTCTTACACCTGGGTGTGTGGCATTTTGTTGAGCTGGCTACCCCCACTTGGGATAGGTGTTCCACAGCGAGCACCTATTGTTAGTCGGAAGCCGTTTTTGCCCCAGGGGTCTCCGGGCTGTGTTCGTTGGGGTTGAACTCCTGCTAGCAAAACCGCCGGGTTGAGGGAAGGGTTCAGACTGTGCCTGGGCCCTGTGGTCTCTTCCAGGTCAGTGTATGGCATTTCCTTCACCTTGCCCCAGGCACCTGGGAACATGTCTGCAAGTGGGAAAGACTCTCCCGTGGGAAGCCGGGTTTTGTCAAACGGGTCCAAGTGCTCTGCTCCTCTCTTTTCACTCCTGCTGCCAGAAGCCCAGGGAGGATGGGAGGGCTTAGAACATGGCTGGGCACTGTGGTTTCTTCCAGAGAAGTGGAGGGCATTTGCTTTACCTTGCCACAACCACTTGGGATAGGGTGTGCACCTCAGGAAAACTGTCTCCGTGGGAAGCCGGTTTTTTGCAAAGGGGTCTCAGGCCCGTGTGCCTCGGCTGTCCTTCCGGCTCCCCAAAACACAGGAACGAGGTGAGGGGCTTAGACCATGCCTGGGCAATGTTGTTTCTTACACCTGGGTGTGTGGCATTTTGTTGAGCTGGCTACCCCCACTTGGGATAGGTGTTCCACAGCAAGCACCTATTGTTCGTCGGAAGCCGTTTTTGCCCCAGGGGTCTCCGGGCTGTGTTCGTTGGGCTTGAACTCCTGCTAGCAAAACCGCCGGGTTGAGGGAAGGGTTCAGACTGTGCCTGGGCCCTGTGGTCTCTTCCAGGTCAGTGTATGGCATTTCCTTCCCCTTGCCCCAGGCACCTGGGAGCATGTCTGCACGTGGAGAAAGACTTTCCCGTGGGAAGCCGGGTTTTGTCAAACGGGTCCCAGTGCTCTGCTCCTCTCTTTTCACAACTGCTGCCAGAAGCCCAGGGAGGATGGGAGGGCTTAGAACATGGCTGGGCACTGTGGTTTCTTCCAGAGAAGTGGAGGGCATTGGCTTTACCTTGCCACAACCACTTGGGATAGGGTCTGCACCTCAGGAAAACTGTCTCCGTGGGAAGCCGGCTTTTTGCAAAGGGGTCTCAGGGCCGTGTGCCTCGGCTGTCCCTCCGGCTCCCCAAAGCACAGGGACGAGGTGAGGGGCTTAGACCATGCCTGGGCAATGTTGTTTCTTACACCTGGGTGTGTGGCATTTTGTTGAGCTGGCTACCCCCACTTGGGATAGGTGTTCCACAGCAAGCACCTATTGTTCGTCGGAAGCCGTTTTTGCCCCAGGGGTCTCCGGGCTGTGTTCGTTGGGGTTGAACTCCTGCTAGCAAAACCGCCGGGTTGAGGGAAGGGTTCAGACTGTGCCTGGGCCCTGTGGTCTCTTCCAGGTCAGTGTATGGCATTTCCTTCCCCTTGCCCCAGGCACCTGGGAGCATGTCTGCACGTGGAGAAAGACTTTCCCGTGGGAAGCCGGGTTTTGTCAAACGGGTCCCAGTGCTCTGCTCCTCTCTTTTCACTCCTGCTGCCAGAAGCCCAGGGAGGATGGGAGGGCTTAGAACATGGCTGGGCACTGTGGTTTCTTCCAGAGAAGTGGAGGGCATTTGCTTTACCTTGCCACAACCACTTGGGATAGGGTGTGCACCTCAGGAAAACTGTCTCCGTGGGAAGCCGGCTTTTTGCAAGGGGGTCTCAGGGCCATGTGCCTCGGCTGACCCTCCGGCTCCCCAAAGCACAGGGACGAGGTGAGGGGCTTAGACCATACCTGGGCAATGTTGTTTCTTACACCTGGGTGTGTGGCATTTTGTTGAGCTGGCTACCCCCACTTGGGATAGGTGTTCCACAGCAAGCACCTATTGTTCGTCGGAAGCCGTTTTTGCCCCAGGGGTCTCCGGGCTGTGTTCGTTGGGGTTGAACTCCTGCTAGCAAAACCGCCGGGTTGAGGGAAGCGTTCAGACTGTGCCTGGGCCCTGTGGTCTCTTCCAGGTCAGTGTATGGCATTTCCTTCCCCTTGCCCCAGGCACCTGGGAGCATGTCTGCAAGTGGATAAAGAGTTTCCCGTGGGAAGCCGGGTTTTGTCAAACGGGTCCCAGTGCTCTGCTCCTCTCTTTTCACTCCTGCTGCCAGAAGCCCAGGGAGGATGGGAGGGCTTAGAACATGGCTGGGCACTGTGGTTTCTTCCAGAGAAGTGGAGGGCATTTGCTTTACCTTGCCACAACCACTTGGGATAGGGTCTGCACCTCAGGAAAACTGTCTCCGTGGGAAGCCGGCTTTTGGCAAAGGGGTCTCTGGGCCCAGTGCTTCGGCTGTCCCTCCGGCTCCCCAAAGCACAGGGATGAGGTGAGGGGCTTAGACCCTGCCTGGGCAATGTTGTTTCTTACACCTGGGTGTGTGGCATTTTGTTGAGCTGGCTACCCCCACTTGGGATAGGTGTTCCACAGCGAGCACCTATTGTTTGTCGGAAGCCGTTTTTGCCCCAGGGGTCTCCGGGCTGTGTTCGTTGGGCTTGAACTCCTGCTAGCAAAACCGCCGGGTTGAGGGAAGGGTTCAGACTGTGCCTGGGCCCTGTGGTCTCTTCCAGGTCAGTGTATGGCATTTCCTTCACCTTGCCCCAGGCACCTGGGAACATGTCTGCAAGTGGGAAAGACTCTCCCGTGGGAAGCCGGGTTTTGTCAAACGGGTCCCAGTGCTCTGCTCCTCTCTTTTCACTCCTGCTGCCAGAAGCCCAGGGAGGATGGGAGGGCTTAGAACATGGCTGGGCACTGTGGTTTCTTCCAGAGAAGTGGAGGGCATTTGCTTTACCTTGCCACAACCACTTGGGATAGGGTCTGCACCTCAGGAAAACTGTCTCCGTGGGAAGCCGGCTTTTTGCAAAGGGGTCTCTGGGCCCAGTGCCTCGGCTGTCCCTCCGGCTCCCCAAAGCACAGGGACGAGGTGAGGGGCTTAGACCCTGCCTGGGCAATGTTGTTTCTTACACCTGGGTGTGTGGCATTTTGTTGAGCTGGCTACCCCCACTAGGGATAGGTGTTCCACAGCAAGCACCTATTGTTCGTCGGAAGCCGTTTTTGCCCCAGGGGTCTCCGGGCTGTGTTCGTTGGGGTTGAACTCCTGCTGGCAAAACCGCCGGGTTGAAGGAAGGGTTCAGACTGTGCCTGGGCCCTGTGGTCTCTTCCAGGTCAGTCTATGGCATTTCCTTCCCCTTGCCCCAGGCACCTGGGAACATGTCTGCAAGTGGGAAAGACTCTCCCGTGGGAAGCCGGGTTTTGTCAAACGGGTCCCAGTGCTCTGCTCCTCTCTTTTCACTCCTGCTGCCAGAAGCCCAGGGAGGATGGGAGGGCTTAGAACATGGCTGGGCACTGTGGTTTCTTCCAGAGAAGTGGAGGGCATTTGCTTTACCTTGCCACAACCACTTGGGATAGGGTCTGCACCTCAGGAAAACTGTCTCCGTGGGAAGCCGGCTTTTTGCAAAGGGGTCTCTGGGCCCAGTGCCTCGGCTGTCCCTCCGGCTCCCCAAAGCACAGGGACGAGGTGAGGGGCTTAGACCCTGCCTGGGCAATGTTGTTTCTTACACCTGGGTGTGTGGCATTTTGTTGAGCTGGCTACCCCCACTAGGGATAGGTGTTCCACAGCAAGCACCTATTGTTCGTCGGAAGCCGTTTTTGCCCCAGGGGTCTCCGGGCTGTGTTCGTTGGGGTTGAACTCCTGCTGGCAAAACCGCCGGGTTGAAGGAAGGGTTCAGACTGTGCCTGGGCCCTGTGGTCTCTTCCAGGTCAGTCTATGGCATTTCCTTCCCCTTGCCCCAGGCACCTGGGAACATGTCTGCAAGTGGGAAAGACTCTCCCGTGGGAAGCCGGGTTTTGTCAAACGGGTCCCAGTGCTCTGCTCCTCTCTTTTCACTCCTGCTGCCAGAAGCCCAGGGAGGATGGGAGGGCTTAGAACATGGCTGGGCACTGTGGTTTCTTCCAGAGAAGTGGAGGGCATTTGCTTTACCTTGCCACAACCACTTGGGATAGGGTGTGCACCTCAGGAAAACTGTCTCCGTGGGAAGCCGGCTTTTTGCAAAGGGGTCTCAGGCCCGTGTGCCTCGGCTGTCCTTCCGGCTCCCCAAAACACAGGAACGAGGTGAGGGGCTTAGACCATGCCTGGGCAATGTTGTTTCTTACACCTGGGTGTGTGGCATTTTGTTGAGCTGGCTACCCCCACTTGGGATAGGTGTTCCACAGCAAGCACCTATTGTTCGTCGGAAGCCGTTTTTGCCCCAGGGGTCTCCGGGCTGTGTTCGTTGGGGTTGAACTCCTGCTAGCAAAACCGCCGGGTTGAGGGAAGGGTTCAGACTGTGCCTGGGCCCTGTGGTCTCTTCCAGGTCAGTGTATGGCATTTCCTTCCCCTTGCCCCAGGCACCTGGGAGCATGTCTGCACGTGGAGAAAGACTTTCCCGTGGGAAGCCGGGTTTTGTCAAACGGGTCCCAGTACTCTGCTCCTCTCTTTTCACAACTGCTGCCAGAAGCCCAGGGAGGATGGGAGGGCTTAGAACATGGCTGGGCACTGTGGTTTCTTCCAGAGAAGTGGAGGGCATTGGCTTTACCTTGCCACAACCACTTGGGATAGGGTGTGCACCTCAGGAAAACTGTCTCCGTGGGAAGCCGGTTTTTTGCAAAGGGGTCTCAGGCCCGTGTGCCTCGGCTGTCCTTCCGGCTCCCCAAAACACAGGAACGAGGTGAGGGGCTTAGACCATGCCTGGGCAATGTTGTTTCTTACACCTGGGTGTGTGGCATTTTGTTGAGCTGGCTACCCCCACTTGGGATAGGTGTTCCACAGCAAGCACCTATTGTTCGTCGGAAGCCGTTTTTGCCCCAGGGGTCTCCGGGCTGTGTTCGTTGGGCTTGAACTCCTGCTAGCAAAACCGCCGGGTTGAGGGAAGGGTTCAGACTGTGCCTGGGCCCTGTGGTCTCTTCCAGGTCAGTGTATGGCATTTCCTTCCCCTTGCCCCAGGCACCTGGGAGCATGTCTGCACGTGGAGAAAGACTTTCCCGTGGGAAGCCGGGTTTTGTCAAACGGGTCCCAGTGCTCTGCTCCTCTCTTTTCACAACTGCTGCCAGAAGCCCAGGGAGGATGGGAGGGCTTAGAACATGGCTGGGCACTGTGGTTTCTTCCAGAGAAGTGGAGGGCATTGGCTTTACCTTGCCACAACCACTTGGGATAGGGTCTGCACCTCAGGAAAACTGTCTCCGTGGGAAGCCGGCTTTTTGCAAAGGGGTCTCAGGGCCGTGTGCCTCGGCTGTCCCTCCGGCTCCTCAAAGCACAGGGACGAGGTGAGGGGCTTAGACCATGCCTGGGCAATGTTGTTTCTTACACCTGGGTGTGTGGCATTTTGTTGAGCTGGCTACCCCCACTTGGGATAGGTGTTCCACAGCAAGCACCTATTGTTCGTCGGAAGCCGTTTTTGCCCCAGGGGTCTCCGGGCTGTGTTCGTTGGGGTTGAACTCCTGCTAGCAAAACCGCCGGGTTGAGGGAAGCGTTCAGACTGTGCCTGGGCCCTGTGGTCTCTTCCAGGTCAGTGTATGGCATTTCCTTCCCCTTGCCCCAAGCACCTGGGAGCATGTCTGCACGTGGAGAAAGACTTTCCCGTGGGAAGCCGGGTTTTGTCAAACGGGTCCCAGTGCTCTGCTCCTCTCTTTTCACTCCTGCTGCCAGAAGCCCAGGGAGGATGGGAGGGCTTAGAACATGGCTGGGCACTGTGGTTTCTTCCAGAGAAGTGGAGGGCATTTGCTTTACCTAGCCACAACCACTTGGGATAGGGTCTGCACCTCAGGAAAACTGTCTCCGTGGGAAGCCGGCTTTTTGCAAGGGGGTCTCAGGGCCATGTGCCTCGGCTGACCCTCCGGCTCCCCAAAGCACAGGGACGAGGTGAGGGGCTTAGACCATGCCTGGGCAATGTTGTTTCTTACACCTGGGTGTGTGGCATTTTGTTGAGCTGGCTACCCCCACTTGGGATAGGTGTTCCACAGCAAGCACCTATTGTTCGTCGGAAGCCGTTTTTGCCCCAGGGGTCTCCGGGCTGTGTTCGTTGGGGTTGAACTCCTGCTAGCAAAACCGCCGGGTTGAGGGAAGCGTTCAGACTGTGCCTGGGCCCTGTGGTCTCTTCCAGGTCAGTGTATGGCATTTCCTTCCCCTTGCCCCAGGCACCTGGGAGCATGTCTGCAAGTGGATAAAGAGTTTCCCGTGGGAAGCCGGGTTTTGTCAAACGGGTCCCAGTGCTCTGCTCCTCTCTTTTCACTCCTGCTGCCAGAAGCCCAGGGAGGATGGGAGGGCTTAGAACATGGCTGGGCACTGTGGTTTCTTCCAGAGAAGTGGAGGGCATTTGCTTTACCTTGCCACAACCACTTGGGATAGGGTCTGCACCTCAGGAAAACTGTCTCCGTGGGAAGCCGGCTTTTGGCAAAGGGGTCTCTGGGCCCAGTGCTTCGGCTGTCCCTCCGGCTCCCCAAAGCACAGGGATGAGGTGAGGGGCTTAGACCCTGCCTGGGCAATGTTGTTTCTTACACCTGGGTGTGTGGCATTTTGTTGAGCTGGCTACCCCCACTTGGGATAGGTGTTCCACAGCGAGCACCTATTGTTCGTCGGAAGCCGTTTTTGCCCCAGGGGTCTCCGGGCTGTGTTCGTTGGGCTTGAACTCCTGCTAGCAAAACCGCCGGGTTGAGGGAAGGGTTCAGACTGTGCCTGGGCCCTGTGGTCTCTTCCAGGTCAGTGTATGGCATTTCCTTCACCTTGCCCCAGGCACCTGGGAGCATGTCTGCAAGTGGGAAAGACTCTCCCGTGGGAAGCCGGGTTTTGTCAAACGGGTCCCAGTGCTCTGCTCCTCTCTTTTCACTCCTGCTGCCAGAAGCCCAGGGAGGATGGGAGGGCTTAGAACATGGCTGGGCACTGTGGTTTCTTCCAGAGAAGTGGAGGGCATTTGCTTTACCTTGCCACAACCACTTGGGATAGGGTCTGCACCTCAGGAAAACTGTCTCCGTGGGAAGCCGGCTTTTTGCAAAGGGGTCCTGGGCCCAGTGCCTCGGCTGTCCCTCCGGCTCCCCAAAGCACAGGGACGAGGTGAGGGGCTTAGACCGTGCCTGGGCAATGTTGTTTCTTACACCTGGGTGTGTGGCATTTTGTTGAGCTGGCTACCCCCACTAGGGATAGGTGTTCCACAGCAAGCACCTATTGTTCGTCGGAAGCCGTTTTTGCCCCAGGGGTCTCCGGGCTGTGTTCGTTGGGGTTGAACTCCTGCTAGCAAAACCGCCGGGTTGAGGGAAGGGTTCAGACTGTGCCTGGGCCCTGTGGTCTCTTCCAGGTCAGTGTATGGCATTTCCTTCACCTTGCCCCAGGCACCTGGGAACATGTCTGCAAGTGGGAAAGACTCTCCCGTGGGAAGCCGGGTTTTGTCAAACGGGTCCCAGTGCTCTGCTCCTCTCTTTTCACTCCTGCTGCCAGAAGCCCAGGGAGGATGGGAGGGCTTAGAACATGGCTGGGCACTGTGGTTTCTTCCAGAGAAGTGGAGGGCATTTGCTTTACCTTGCCACAACCACTTGGGATAGGGTGTGCACCTCAGGAAAACTGTCTCCGTGGGAAGCCGGTTTTTTGCAAAGGGGTCTCAGGCCCGTGTGCCTCGGCTGTCCTTCCGGCTCCCCAAAACACAGGAACGAGGTGAGGGGCTTAGACCATGCCTGGGCAATGTTGTTTCTTACACCTGGGTGTGTGGCATTTTGTTGAGCTGGCTACCCCCACTTGGGATAGGTGTTCCACAGCAAGCACCTATTGTTCGTCGGAAGCCGTTTTTGCCCCAGGGGTCTCCGGGCTGTGTTCGTTGGGCTTGAACTCCTGCTAGCAAAACCGCCGGGTTGAGGGAAGGGTTCAGACTGTGCCTGGGCCCTGTGGTCTCTTCCAGGTCAGTGTATGGCATTTCCTTCCCCTTGCCCCAGGCACCTGGGAGCATGTCTGCACGTGGAGAAAGACTTTCCCGTGGGAAGCCGGGTTTTGTCAAACGGGTCCCAGTGCTCTGCTCCTCTCTTTTCACAACTGCTGCCAGAAGCCCAGGGAGGATGGGAGGGCTTAGAACATGGCTGGGCACTGTGGTTTCTTCCAGAGAAGTGGAGGGCATTGGCTTTACCTTGCCACAACCACTTGGGATAGGGTCTGCACCTCAGGAAAACTGTCTCCGTGGGAAGCCGGCTTTTTGCAAAGGGGTCTCAGGGCCGTGTGCCTCGGCTGTCCCTCCGGCTCCCCACAGCACAGGGACGAGGTGAGGGGCTTAGACCATGCCTGGGCAATGTTGTTTCTTACACCTGGGTGTGTGGCATTTTGTTGAGCTGGCTACCCCCACTTGGGATAGGTGTTCCACAGCAAGCACCTATTGTTCGTCGGAAGCCGTTTTTGCCCCAGGGGTCTCCGGGCTGTGTTCGTTGGGGTTGAACTCCTGCTAGCAAAACCGCCGGGTTGAGGGAAGGGTTCAGACTGTGCCTGGGCCCTGTGGTCTCTTCCAGGTCAGTGTATGGCATTTTCTTCCCCTTGCCCCAGGCACCTGGGAGCATGTCTGCACGTGGAGAAAGACTTTCCCGTGGGAAGCCGGGTTTTGTCAAACGGGTCCCAGTACTCTGCTCCTCTCTTTTCACTCCTGCTGCCAGAAGCCCTGGGAGGATGGGAGGGCTTAGAACATGGCTGGGCACTGTGGTTTCTTCCAGAGAAGTGGAGGGCATTTGCTTTACCTTGCCACAACCACTTGGGATAGGGTCTGCACCTCAGGAAAACTGTCTCCGTGGGAAGCCGGCTTTTTGCAAGGGGGTCTCAGGGCCATGTGCCTCGGCTGACCCTCCGGCTCCCCAAAGCACAGGGACGAGGTGAGGTGCTTAGACCATGCCTGGGCAATGTTGTTTCTTACACCTGGGTGTGTGGCATTTTGTTGAGCTGGCTACCCCCACTTGGGATAGGTGTTCCACAGCAAGCACCTATTGTTCGTCGGAAGCCGTTTTTGCCCCAGGGGTCTCCGGGCTGTGTTCGTTGGGGTTGAACTCCTGCTAGCAAAACCGCCGGGTTGAGGGAAGGGTTCAGACTGTGCCTGGGCCCTGTGGTCTCTTCCAGGTCAGTGTATGGCATTTCCTTCCCCTTGCCACAGGCACCTGGGAGCATGTCTGCAAGTGGATAAAGAGTTTCCCGTGGGAAGCCGGGTTTTGTCAAACGGGTCCCAGTGCTCTGCTCCTCTCTTTTCACTCCTGCTGCCAGAAGCCCAGGGAGGATGGGAGGGCTTAGAACATGGCTGGGCACTGTGGTTTCTTCCAGAGAAGTGGAGGGCATTTGCTTTACCTTGCCACAACCACTTGGGATAGGGTCTGCACCTCAGGAAAACTGTCTCCGTGGGAAGCCGGCTTTTGGCAAAGGGGTCTCTGGGCCCAGTGCTTCGGCTGTCCCTCCGGCTTCCCAAAGCACAGGGATGAGGTGAGGGGCTTAGACCCTGCCTGGGCAATGTTGTTTCTTACACCTGGGTGTGTGGCATTTTGTTGAGCTGGCTACCCCCACTTGGGATAGGTGTTCCACAGCGAGCACCTATTGTTCGTCGGAAGCCGTTTTTGCCCCAGGGGTCTCCGGGCTGTGTTCGTTGGGCTTGAACTCCTGCTAGCAAAACCGCCGGGTTGAGGGAAGGGTTCAGACTGTGCCTGGGCCCTGTGGTCTCTTCCAGGTCAGTGTATGGCATTTCCTTCACCTTACCCCAGGCACCTGGGAATATGTCTGCAAGTGGGAAAGACTCTCCCGTGGGAAGCCGGGTTTTGTCAAACGGGTCCCAGTGCTCTGCTCCTCTCTTTTCACTCCTGCTGCCAGAAGCCCAGGGAGGATGGGAGGGCTTAGAACATGGCTGGGCACTGTGGTTTCTTCCAGAGAAGTGGAGGGCATTGGCTTTACCTTGCCACAACCACTTGGGAGAGGGTCTGCACCTCAGGAAAACTGTTTCCGTGGGAAGCCGGCTTTTTGCAAAGGGGTCTCAGGGCCATGGGCCTCGGGTGTCCCTCCGGCTCCCCAAAGCACAGGGACGAGGTGAGGGGCTTAGACCATGCCTGGGCAATGTTGTTTCTTACACCTGGGTGTGTGGCATTTTGTTGAGCTGGCTACCCCCACTTGGGATAGGTGTTCCACAGCAAGCACCTATTGTTCGTCGGAAGCCGTTTTTGCCCCAGGGGTCTCCGGGCTGTGTTCGTTGGGCTTGAACTCCTGCTAGCAAAACCGCCGGGTTGAGGGAAGGGTTCAGACTGTGCCTGGGCCCTGTGGTCTCTTCCAGGTCAGTGTATGGCATTTCCTTCCCCTTGCCACAGGCACCTGGGAGCATGTCTGCACGTGGAGAAAGACTTTCCCGTGGGAAGCCGGTTTTTGTCAATCGGGTCCCAGTGCTCTGCTCCTCTCTTTTCACTCCTGCTGCCAGAAGCCCAGGGAGGATGGGAGGGCTTAGAACATGCCTGGGCACTGTGGTTTCTTCCAGAGAAGTGGAGGGCATTTGCTTTACCTTCCCACAACCACTTGGGATAGGGTCTGCACCTCAGGAAAACTGTTTCCGTGGGAAGCCGGCTTTTTGCAAAGGGGTCTCAGGGCCGTGGGCCTCGGGTGTCCCTCCGGCTCCCCAAAGCACAGGGACGAGGTGAGGGGCGTAGACCATGCCTGGGCAATGTTGTTTCTTACACCTGGGTGTGTGGCATTTTGTTGAGCTGGCTACCCCCACTTGGGATAGGTGTTCCACAGCAAGCACGTATTGTTCGTCGGAAGCCGTTTTTGCCCAAGGGGTCTCCGGGCTGTGTTCGTTGGGCTTGAACTCCTGCTACCAAAACCGCCGGGTTGAGGGAAGGGTTCAGACTGTGCCTGGGCCCTGTGGTCTCTTCCAGGTCAGTGTGTGGCATTTCCTTCCCCTTGCTACAGGCACCTGGGAGCATGTCTGCACGTGGAGAAAGACTTTCCCGTGGGAAGCCGGTTTTTGTCAAACGGGTCCCAGTGCTCTGGTCCTCTCTTTTCACTCCTGCTGCCAGAAGCCCAGGGAGGATGGGAGGGCTTAGAACATGGCTGGGCACTGTGGTTTCTTCCAGAGAAGTGGAGGGCATTGGCTTTACCTTGCCACAAACACTTGGGAGAGGGTCTACACCTCAGGAAAACTGTCTCCGTGGGAAGCCGGCTTTTTGCAATGGGGTCTCAGGGCCGTGGGCCTCGGGTGTCCCTCCGGCTACCCAAAGCACAGGGACAAGGTGAGGGGCTTAGACCATGTCTGGGCAATGTTGTTTCTTACACCTGGGTGTGTGGCATTTTGTTGAGCTGCCTACCCCCACTTGGGATAGATGTTCCACAGCAAGCACCTATTGTTCGTCGGAAGCCGTTTTTGCCCCAGGGGTCTCCGGGCTGTGTTCGTTGGGCTTGAACTCCTGCTAGCAAAACCGCCGGGTTGAGGGAAGGGTTCAGACTGTGCCTGGGCCCTGTGGTCTCTTCCAGGTCAGTGTATGGTATTTCCTTCCCCTTGCCACAGGCACCTGGGAGCATGTCTGCACGTGGAGAAAGACTTTCCCGTGGGAAGCCGGTTTTTGTCAAACGGGTCCCAGTGCTCTGCTCCTCTCTTTTCACTCCTGCTGCCAGAAGCCCAGGGAGGATGGGAGGGCTTAGAACATGGCTGGGCACTGGGGTTTCTTCCAGAGAAGTGGAGGGCATTGGCTTTACCTTGCCACAACCACTTGGGAGAGGGTCTACACCTCAGGAAAACTGTCTCCGTGGGAAGCCGGCTTTTTGCAAAGGGGTCTCAGGGCCGTGGGCCTCGGCTGTCCCTCTGGCTCCCCAAAGCACAGGGACGAGGTGAGGGGCTTAGACCATGCCTGGGCAATGTTGTTTCTTACACCTGGGTGTGTGGCATTTTGTTGAGCTGGCTACCCCCACTTGGGATAGGTGTTCCACAGCAAGCACCTATTGTTCGTCAGAAGCCGTTTTTGCCCCAGGGGTCTCCGGGCTGTGTTCGTTGGGCTTGAACTCCTGCTAGCAAAACCGCCGGGTTGAGGGAAGGGTTCAGACTGTGCCTGGGCCCTGTGGTCTCTTCCAGGTCAGTGTATGGCATTTCCTTCCCCTTGCCACAGGCACCTGGGAGCATGTCAGCACGTGGAGAAAGACTTTCCCGTGGGAAGCCGGTTTTTGTCAAACGGGTCCCAGTGCTCTGCTCCTCTCTTTTCACTCCTGCTGCGAGAGGCCCAGGGAGGATGGGAGGGCTTAGAACATGGCTGGGCACTGTGGTTTCTTCCAGAGAAGGGGAGGGCATTGGCTTTACCTTGCCACAACCACTTGGGATAGGGTCTGCACATCAGGTCAACTGTTTCCGTGGGAAGCCGGCTTTTTGCAAAGGGGTCTCAGGGCCGTGGGCCTCGGGTGTCCCTCTGGCTCCCCAAAGCACAGGGACGAGGTGAGGGGCTTAGACCATGGCTGGACAATGTTGTTTCTTACACCTGGGTGTGTGGCATTTTGTTGAGCTGGCTACCCCCACTTGGGATAGGTGTTCCACAGCAAGCACCTATTGTTCGACGGAAGCCGTTTTTGCCCCAGGGGTCTCCGGGCTGTGTTCGTTGGGCTTGAACTCCTGCTAGCAAAACCGCCGGGTTGAGGGAAGGGTTCAGACTGTGCCTGGGCCCTGTGGTCTCTTCCAGGTCAGTGTATGGCATTTCCTTCCCCTTGCCACAGGCACCTGGGAGCATGTCAGCACGTGGAGAAAGACTTTCCCGTGGGAAGCCGGTTTTTGTCAAACGGGTCCCAGTGCTCTGCTGCTCTCTTTTCACTCCTGCTGCCAGAAGCCCAGGGAGGATGGGAGGGCTTAGAACATGGCTGGGCACTGTGGTTTCTTCCAGAGAAGTGGAGGGCATTGGCTTTACCTTGCCACAACCACTTGGGATAGGGTCTGCACCTCAGGAAAACTGTTTCCGTGGGCAGCCGGCTTTTTGCAAAGGGGTCTCAGGGCCGTGGGCCTCGGCTGTCCCTCCGGCTCCCCAAAGCACAGGGACGAGGTGAGGGGCTTAGACCATGCCTGGGCAATGTTGTTTCTTACACCTGGGTGTGTGGCATTTTGTTGAGCTGGCTACCCCCACTTGGGATAGGTGTTCCACAGCAAGCACCTACTGTTCGTCGGAAGCCGTTTTTGCCCCAGGGGTCTCCGGGCTGTGTTCGTTGGGCTTGAACTCCTGCTAGCAAAACCGCCGGGTTGAGGGAAGGGTTCAGACTGTGCCTGGGCCCTGTGGTCTCTTCCAGGTCAGTGTATGGCATTTCCTTCCCCTTGCCACAGGCACCTGGGAGCATGTCTGCATGTGGAGAAAGACTTTCCCGTGGGAAGCCGGTTTTTGTCAAACGGGTCCCAGTGCTCTGCTCCTCTCTTTTCACTCCTGCTGCCAGAAGCCCAGGGAGGATGGGAGGGCTTAGAACATGGCTGGGGACTGTGGTTTCTTCCAGAGAAGTGGAGGGCATTGGCTTTACCTTGTCACAACCACTTGGGAGAGGGTCTACACCTCAGGAAAACTGTTTCCGTGGGAAGCCGGCTTTTTGCAAAGGGGTCTCAGGGCCGTGGGGCTCGGGTGTCCCTCCGGCTCCCCAAAGCACAGGGACGAGGTGAGGGGCTTAGACTATGCCTGGGCAATGTTGTTTCTTACACCTGGGTGTGTGGCATTTTGTTGAGCTGGCTACCCCCACTTGGGATAGGTGTTACACAGCAAGCACCTATTGTTCGTCGGAAGCCGTTTTTGCCCCAGGGGTCTCCGGGCTGTGTTCGTTGGGCTTGAACTCCTGCTAGCAAAACCGCCGGGTTGAGGGAAGGGTTCAGACTGTGCCTGGGCCCTGTGGTCCCTTCCAGGTCAGTGTGTGGCATTTCCTTCCCCTTGCCACAGTCACCTGGGAGCATGTCTGCACGTGGAGAAAGACTTTCCCGTGGGAAGCCGGTTTTTGTCAAACGGGTCCCAGTGCTCTGATCCTCTCTTTTCACTCCTGCTGCCAGAAGCCCAGGGAGGATGGGAGGGCTTAGAACATGGCTGGGCACTGTGGTTTCTTCCAGAGAAGTCTAGGGCATTGGCTTTACCTTGCCACAAACACTTGGGAGAGGGTCTACACCTCAGGAAAACTGTCTCCGTGGGAAGCCGGCTTTTTGCAAAGGGGTCTCAGGGCCGTGGGCCTCGGGTGTCCCTCCGGCTCCCCAAAGCACAGGGACAAGGTGAGGGGCTTAGACCATGTCTGGGCAATGTTGTTTCTTACACCTGGGTGTGTGGCATTTTGTTGAGCTGCCTACCCCCACTTGGGATAGATGTTCCACAGCAAGCACCTATTGTTCGTCGGAAGCCGTTTTTGCCCCAGGTGTCTCCGGGCTGTGTTCGTTGGACTTGAACTCTGCTAGCAAAACCGCCGGGTTGAGGGAAGGGTTCAGACTGTGCCTGGGCCCTGTGGTCTCTTCCAGGTGAGTGTATGGTATTTCCTTCCCCTTGCCACAGGCACCTGGGAGCATGTCTGCACGTGGAGAAAGACTTTCCCGTGGGAAGCCGGTTTTTGTCAAACGGGTCCGAGTGCTCTGCTCCTCTCTTTTCACTCCTGCTGCCAGAAGCCCAGGGAGGATGGGAGGGCTTAGAACATAGCTGGGCACTGGGGTTTCTTCCAGAGAAGTGGAGGGCATTGGCTTTACCTTGCCACAACCACTTGGGAGAGGGTCTACACCTCAGGAAAA
Organism: Ursus americanus; assembly: GCF_024610735.1. Taxonomy (NCBI): domain Eukaryota; kingdom Metazoa; phylum Chordata; class Mammalia; order Carnivora; family Ursidae; genus Ursus; species Ursus americanus. The sequence continues at coordinate 535,126 of NW_028273649.1, forward strand.
CTGTCTCCGTGGGAAGCCGGCTTTTTGCAAAGGGGTCTAAGGGCCGTGGGCCTCGGCTGTCCCTCCGGCTCCCCAAAGCACAGGGACGAGGTGAGGGGCTTAGACCATGCCTGGGCAATGTTGTTTCTTACACCTGGGTGTGTGGCATTTTGTTGAGCTGGCTACCCCCACTTGTTATAGGTGTTCCACAGCAAGCACCTATTGTTCGTCGGAAGCCGTTATTGCCCCAGGGGTCTCCGGGCTGTGTTCGTTGGGCTTGAACTCCTGCTAGCAAAACCGCCGGGTTGAGGGAAGGGTTCAGACTGTGCCTGGGCCCTGTGGTCTCTTCCAGGTCAGTGTATGGCATTTCCTTCCCCTTGCCACAGGCACCTGGGAGCATGTCTGCACGTGGAGAAAGACTTTCCCGTGGGAAGCCGGTTTTTGTCAAACGGGTCCCAGTGCTCTGGTCCTCTCTTTTCACTCCTGCTGCCAGAAGCCCAGGGAGGATGGGAGGGCTTAGAACATGGCTGGGCACTGTGGTTTCTTCCAGAGAAGTGGAGGGCATTGGCTTTACCTTGCCACAACCACTTGGGAGAGGGTCTACACCTCAGGAAAACTGTCTCCGTGGGAAGCCGGCTTTTTGCAAAGGGGTCTCAGGGCCGTGGGCCTCGGCTGTCCCTCCGGCTCCCCAAAGCACAGGGACGAGGTGAGGGGCTTAGACCATGCCTGGGCAATGTTGTTTCTTACACCTGGGTGTGTGGCATTTTGTTGAGCTGGCTACCCCCACTTGGGATAGGTGTTCCACAGCAAGCACCTATTGTTCGTCAGAAGCCGTTTTTGCCCCAGGGGTCTCCGGGCTGTGTTCGTTGGGCTTGAACTCCTGCTAGCAAAACCGCCGGGTTGAGGGAAGGGTTCAGACTGTGCCTGGGCCCTGTGGTCTCTTCCAGGTCAGTGTATGGCATTTCCTTCCCCTTACCACAGGCACCTGGGAGCATGTCAGCACGTGGAGAAAGACTTTCCCGTGGGAAGCCGGTTTTTGTCAAACGGGTCCCAGTGCTCTGCTCCTCTCTTTTCACTCCTGCTGCGAGAAGCCGAGGGAGGATGGGAGGGCTTAGAACATGGCTGGGCACTGTGGTTTCTTCCAGAGAATTGGAGGGCATTGGCTTTACCTTGCCACAACCACTTGGGATAGGGTCTGCACCTCAGGAAAACTGTTTCCGTGGGAAGCCGGCTTTTAGCAAAGGGGTCTCAGGGCCGTGGGCCTCGGGTGTCCCTCCGGCTCCCCAAAGCACAGGGACGAGGTGAGGGGCTTAGACCATGCCTGGGCAATGTTGTTTCTTACACCTGGGTGTGTGGCATTTTGTTGAGCTGGCTACCCCCACTTGTTATAGGTGTTCCACAGCAAGCACCTATTGTTCGTCGGAAGCCGTTATTGCCCCAGGGGTCTCCGGGCTGTGTTCGTTGGGCTTGAACTCCTGCTAGCAAAACCGCCGGGTTGAGGGAAGGGTTCAGACTGTGCCTGGGCCCTGTGGTCCCTTCCAGGTCAGTGTGTGGCATTTCCTTCCCCTTGCCACAGGCACCTGGGAGCATGTCTGCACGTGGAGAAAGACTTTCCCGTGGGAAGCCGGTTTTTGTCAAACGGGTCCCAGTGCTCTGCTCCTCTCTTTTCACTCCTGCTGCCAGAAGCCCAGGGAGGATGGGAGGGCTTAGAACATGGCTGGGCACTGTGGTTTCTTCCAGAGAAGTGGAGGGCATTGGCTTTACCTTGCCACAAACACTTGGGAGAGGGTCTACACCTCAGGAAAACTGTCTCCGTGGGAAGCCGGCTTTTTGCAAAGGGGTCTCAGGGCCGTGGGCCTCGGGTGTCCCTCCGGCTCCCCAAAGCACAGGGACAAGGTGAGGGGCTTAGACCATGTCTGGGCAATGTTGTTTCTTACACCTGGGTGTGTGGCATTTTGTTGAGCTGCCTACCCCCACTTGGGATAGATGTTCCACAGCAAGCACCTATTGTTCGTCGGAAGCCGTTTTTGCCCCAGGGGTCTCCGGGCTGTGTTCGTTGGGCTTGAACTCTGCTAGCAAAACCGCCGGGTTGAGGGAAGGGTTCAGACTGTGCCTGGGCCCTGTGGTCTCTTCCAGGTCAGTGTATGGTATTTCCTTCCCCTTGCCACAGGCACCTGGGAGCATGTCTGCACGTGGAGAAAGACTTTCCCGTGGGAAGCCGGTTTTTGTCAAACGGGTCCGAGTGCTCTGCTCCTCTCTTTTCACTCCTGCTGCCAGAAGCCCAGGGAGGATGGGAGGGCTTAGAACATAGCTGGGCACTGGGGTTTCTTCCAGAGAAGTGGAGGGCATTGGCTTTACCTTGCCACAACCACTTGGGAGAGGGTCTACACCTCAGGAAAACTGTCTCCGTGGGAAGCCGGCTTTTTGCAAAGGGGTCTAAGGGCCGTGGGCCTCGGCTGTCCCTCCGGCTCCCCAAAGCACAGGGACGAGGTGAGGGGCTTAGACCATGCCTGGGCAATGTTGTTTCTTACACCTGGGTGTGTGGCATTTTGTTGAGCTGGCTACCCCCACTTGTTATAGGTGTTCCACAGCAAGCACCTATTGTTCGTCGGAAGCCGTTATTGCCCCAGGGGTCTCCGGGCTGTGTTCGTTGGGCTTGAACTCCTGCTAGCAAAACCGCCGGGTTGAGGGAAGGGTTCAGACTGTGCCTGGGCCCTGTGGTCTCTTCCAGGTCAGTGTATGGCATTTCCTTCCCCTTGCCACAGGCACCTGGGAGCATGTCTGCACGTGGAGAAAGACTTTCCCGTGGGAAGCCGGTTTTTGTCAAACGGGTCCCAGTGCTCTGCTCCTCTCTTTTCACTCCTGCTGCCAGAAGCCCAGGGAGGATGGGAGGGCTTAGAACATGGCTGGGCACTGGGGTTTCTTCCAGAGAAGTGGAGGGCATTGGCTTTACCTTGCCACAACCACTTGTGAGAGGGTCTGCACCTCAGGAAAACTGTTTCCGTGGGAAGCCGGCTTTTTGCAAAGGGGTCTCAGGGCCGTGGGCTTCTTGTGTCCCTCCGGCTCCCCAAAGCACAGGGACGAGGTGAGGGGCTTAGACCATGCCTGGGCAATGTTGTTTCTTACACCTGGGTGTGTGGCATTTTGTTGAGCTGGCTACCCCCACTTGGGATAGGTGTTCCACAGCAAGCACCTATTGTTCGTCGGAAGCCGTTTTTGCCCCAGGGGTCTCCAGGCTGTGTTCCTTCGGCTTGAACTCCTGCTAGCAAAACCGCCGGGTTGAGGGAAGGGTTCAGACTGTGCCTGGGCCCTGTGGTCTCTTCCAGGTCAGTGTATGGCATTTCCTTCCCCTTGCCACAGGCACCTGGGAGCATGTCAGCACGTGGAGAAAGACTTTCCCGTGGGAAGCCGGTTTTTGTCAAACGGGTCCCAGTGCTCTGCTCCTCTCTTTTCACTCCTGCTGCCAGAAGCCCAGGGCGGATGGGAGGGCTTAGAACATGGCTGGGCACTGTGGTTTCTTCTAGAGAAGTGGAGGGCATTGGCTTTACCTTGCCACAACCACTTGGGATAGGGTCTGCACCTCAGGAAAACTGTTTCCGTGGGAAGCCGGCTTTTTGCAAAGGGGTCTCAGGGCCGTGGGCCTCGGGTGTCCCTCCGGCTCCCCAAAGCACAGGGACGAGGTCAGGGGCTTAGACCATGCCTGGGCAATGTTGTTTCTTACACCTGGGTGTGTGGCATTTTGTAGAGCTGGCTACCCCCACTTGGGATAGGTGTTCCACAGCAAGCACCTATTGTTCGTCGGAAGCCGTTATTGCCCCAGGGGTCTCCGGGCTGTGTTCGTTGGGGTTGAACTCCTGCTAGCATAACCGCCGGGTTGAGGGAAGGGTTCAGACTGTGCCTGGGCCCTGTGGTCTCTTCCAGGTCAGTGTATGGCATTTCCTTCCCCTTGCCACAGGCACCTGGGAGCATGTCTGCACGTGGAGAAAGACTTTCCCGTGGGAAGCCGGTTTTTGTCAAACGGGTCCCAGTGCTCTGCTCCTCTCTTTTCACTCCTGCTGCCAGAAGCCCAGGGAGGATGGGAGGGCTTAGAACATGCCTGGGCACTGTGGTTTCTTCCAGAGAAGTGGAGGGCATTGGCTTTACCTTGCCACAACCACTTGGGATAGGGTCTGCACATCAGGTCAACTGTTTCCGTGGGAAGCCGGCTTTTTGCAAAGGGGTCTCAGGGCCGTGGGCCTCGGGTGTCCCTCTGGCTCCCCAAAGCACAGGGACGAGGTGAGGGGCTTAGACCATGGCTGGACAATGTTGTTTCTTACACCTGGGTGTGTGGCATTTTGTTGAGCTGGCTACCCCCACTTGGGATAGGTGTTCCACAGCAAGCACCTATTGTTCGACGGAAGCCGTTTTTGCCCCAGGGGTCTCCGGGCTGTGTTCGTTGGGCTTGAACTCCTGCTAGCAAAACCGCCGGGTTGAGGGAAGGGTTCAGACTGTGCCTGGGCCCTGTGGTCTCTTCCAGGTCAGTGTATGGCATTTCCTTCCCCTTGCCACAGGCACCTGGGAGCATGTCTGCATGTGGAGAAAGACTTTCCCGTGGGAAGCCGGTTTTTGTCAAACGGGTCCCAGTGCTCTGCTCCTCTCTTTTCACTCCTGCTGCCAGAAGCCCAGGGAGGATGGGAGGGCTTAGAACATGGCTGGGGACTGTGGTTTCTTCCAGAGAAGTGGAGGGCATTGGCTTTACCTTGTCACAACCACTTGGGAGAGGGTCTACACCTCAGGAAAACTGTTTCCGTGGGAAGCCGGCTTTTTGCAAAGGGGTCTCAGGGCCGTGGGGCTCGGGTGTCCCTCCGGCTCCCCAAAGCACAGGGACGAGGTGAGGGGCTTAGACTATGCCTGGGCAATGTTGTTTCTTACACCTGGGTGTGTGGCATTTTGTTGAGCTGGCTACCCCCACTTGGGATAGGTGTTCCACAGCAAGCACCTATTGTTCGTCGGAAGCCGTTTTTGCCCCAGGGGTCTCCGGGCTGTGTTCGTTGGGCTTGAACTCCTGCTAGCAAAACCGCCGGGTTGAGGGAAGGGTTCAGACTGTGCCTGGGCCCTGTGGTCCCTTCCAGGTCAGTGTGTGGCATTTCCTTCCCCTTGCCACAGGCACCTGGGAGCATGTCTGCACGTGGAGAAAGACTTTCCCGTGGGAAGCCGGTTTTTGTCAAACGGGTCCCAGTGCTCTGCTCCTCTCTTTTCACTCCTGCTGCCAGAAGCCCAGGGAGGATGGGAGGGCTTAGAACATGGCTGGGCACTGTGGTTTCTTCCAGAGAAGTGGAGGGCATTGGCTTTACCTTGCCACAAACACTTGGGAGAGGGTCTACACCTCAGGAAAACTGTCTCCGTGGGAAGCCGGCTTTTTGCAAAGGGGTCTCAGGGCCGTGGGCCTCGGGTGTCCCTCCGGCTCCCCAAAGCACAGGGACAAGGTGAGGGGCTTAGACCATGTCTGGGCAATGTTGTTTCTTACACCTGGGTGTGTGGCATTTTGTTGAGCTGCCTACCCCCACTTGGGATAGATGTTCCACAGCAAGCACCTATTGTTCGTCGGAAGCCGTTTTTGCCCCAGGGGTCTCCGGGCTGTGTTCGTTGGGCTTGAACTGTGCTAGCAAAACCGCCGGGTTGAGGGAAGGGTTCAGACTGTGCCTGGGCCCTGTGGTCTCTTCCAGGTGAGTGTATGGTATTTCCTTCCCCTTGCCACAGGCACCTGGGAGCATGTCTGCACGTGGAGAAAGACTTTCCCGTGGGAAGCCGGTTTTTGTCAAACGGGTCCGAGTGCTCTGCTCCTCTCTTTTCACTCCTGCTGCCAGAAGCCCAGGGAGGATGGGAGGGCTTAGAACATAGCTGGGCACTGGGGTTTCTTCCAGAGAAGTGGAGGGCATTGGCTTTACCTTGCCACAACCACTTGGGAGAGGGTCTACACCTCAGGAAAACTGTCTCCGTGGGAAGCCGGCTTTTTGCAAAGGGGTCTAAGGGCCGTGGGCCTCGGCTGTCCCTCCGGCTCCCCAAAGCACAGGGACGAGGTGAGGGGCTTAGACCATGCCTGGGCAATGTTGTTTCTTACACCTGGGTGTGTGGCATTTTGTTGAGCTGGCTACCCCCACTTGTTATAGGTGTTCCACAGCAAGCACCTATTGTTCGTCGGAAGCCGTTATTGCCCCAGGGGTCTCCGGGCTGTGTTCGTTGGGCTTGAACTCCTGCTAGCAAAACCGCCGGGTTGAGGGAAGGGTTCAGACTGTGCCTGGGCCCTGTGGTCTCTTCCAGGTCAGTGTATGGCATTTCCTTCCCCTTGCCACAGGCACCTGGGAGCATGTCTGCACGTGGAGAAAGACTTTCCCGTGGGAAGCCGGTTTTTGTCAAACGGGTCCCAGTGCTCTGGTCCTCTCTTTTCACTCCTGCTGCCAGAAGCCCAGGGAGGATGGGAGGGCTTAGAACATGGCTGGGCACTGTGGTTTCTTCCAGAGAAGTGGAGGGCATTGGCTTTACCTTGCCACAACCACTTGGGAGAGGGTCTACACCTCAGGAAAACTGTTTCCGTGGGAAGCCGGCTTTTTGCAAAGGGGTCTCAGGGCCGTGGGCCTCGGCTGTCCCTCCGGCTCCCCAAAGCACAGGGACGAGGTGAGGGGCTTAGACCATGCCTGGGCAATGTTGTTTCTTACACCTGGGTGTGTGGCATTTTGTTGAGCTGGCTACCCCCACTTGGGATAGGTGTTCCACAGCGAGCACCTATTGTTCGTCGGAAGCCGTTATTGCCCCAGGGGTCTCCGGGCTGTGTTCGTTGGGCTTGAACTCCTGCTAGCAAAACCGCCGGGTTGAGGGAAGGGTTCAGACTGTGCCTGGGCCCTGTGGTCCCTTCCAGGTCAGTGTGTGGCATTTCCTTCCCCTTGCCACAGGCACCTGGGAGCATGTCTGCACGTGGAGAAAGACTTTCCCGTGGGAAGCCGGTTTTTGTCAAACGGGTCCCAGTGCTCTGCTCCTCTCTTTTCACTCCTGCTGCCAGAAGCCCAGGGAGGATGGGAGGGCTTAGAACATGGCTGGGCACTGTGGTTTCTTCCAGAGAAGTGGAGGGCATTGGCTTTACCTTGCCACAAACACTTGGGAGAGGGTCTACACCTCAGGAAAACTGTCTCCGTGGGAAGCCGGCTTTTTGCAAAGGGGTCTCAGGGCCGTGGGCCTCGGGTGTCCCTCCGGCTCCCCAAAGCACAGGGACAAGGTGAGGGGCTTAGACCATGCCTGGGCAATGTTGTTTCTTACACCTGGGTGTGTGGCATTTTGTAGAGCTGGCTACCCCCACTTGGGATAGGTGTTCCACAGCAAGCACCTATTGTTCGTCGGAAGCCGTTATTGCCCCAGGGGTCTCCGGGCTGTGTTCGTTGGGGTTGAACTCCTGCTAGCATAACCGCCGGGTTGAGGGAAGGGTTCAGACTGTGCCTGGGCCCTGTGGTCTCTTCCAGGTCAGTGTATGGCATTTCCTTCCCCTTGCCACAGGCACCTGGGAGCATGTCTGCACGTGGAGAAAGACTTTCCCGTGGGAAGCCGGTTTTTGTCAAACGGGTCCCAGTGCTCTGCTCCTCTCTTTTCACTCCTGCTGCCAGAAGCCCAGGGAGGATGGGAGGGCTTAGAACATGCCTGGGCACTGTGGTTTCTTCCAGAGAAGTGGAGGGCATTGGCTTTACCTTGCCACAACCACTTGGGATAGGGTCTGCACATCAGGTCAACTGTTTCCGTGGGAAGCCGGCTTTTTGCAAAGGGGTCTCAGGGCCGTGGGCCTCGGGTGTCCCTCTGGCTCCCCAAAGCACAGGGACGAGGTGAGGGGCTTAGACCATGGCTGGACAATGTTGTTTCTTACACCTGGGTGTGTGGCATTTTGTTGAGCTGGCTACCCCCACTTGGGATAGGTGTTCCACAGCAAGCACCTATTGTTCGACGGAAGCCGTTTTTGCCCCAGGGGTCTCCGGGCTGTGTTCGTTGGGCTTGAACTCCTGCTAGCAAAACCGCCGGGTTGAGGGAAGGGTTCAGACTGTGCCTGGGCCCTGTGGTCTCTTCCAGGTCAGTGTATGGCATTTCCTTCCCCTTGCCACAGGCACCTGGGAGCATGTCAGCACGTGGAGAAAGACTTTCCCGTGGGAAGCCGGTTTTTGTCAAACGGGTCCCAGTGCTCTGCTGCTCTCTTTTCACTCCTGCTGCCAGAAGCCCAGGGAGGATGGGAGGGCTTAGAACATGGCTGGGCACTGTGGTTTCTTCCAGAGAAGTGGAGGGCATTGGCTTTACCTTGCCACAACCACTTGGGATAGGGTCTGCACCTCAGGAAAACTGTTTCCGTGGGAAGCCGGCTTTTTGCAAAGGGGTCTCAGGGCCGTGGGCCTCGGCTGTCCCTCCGGCTCCCCAAAGCACAGGGACGAGGTGAGGGGCTTAGACCATGCCTGGGCAATGTTGTTTCTTACACCTGGGTGTGTGGCATTTTGTTGAGCTGCCTACCCCCACTTGGGATAGATGTTCCACAGCAAGCACCTATTGTTCGTCGGAAGCCGTTTTTGCCCCAGGGGTCTCCGGGCTGTGTTCGTTGGGCTTGAACTGTGCTAGCAAAACCGACGGGTTGAGGGAAGGGTTCAGACTGTGCCTGGGCCCTGTGGTCTCTTCCAGGTGAGTGTATGGTATTTCCTTCCCCTTGCCACAGGCACCTGGGAGCATGTCTGCACGTGGAGAAAGACTTTCCCGTGGGAAGCCGGTTTTTGTCAAACGGGTCCCAGTGCTCTGCTCCTCTCTTTTCACTCCTGCTGCCAGAAGCCCAGGGAGGATGGGAGGGCTTAGAACATAGCTGGGCACTGGGGTTTCTTCCAGAGAAGTGGAGGGCATTGGCTTTACCTTGCCACAACCACTTGGGAGAGGGTCTACACCTCAGTAAAACTGTCTCCGTGGGAAGCCGGCTTTTTGCAAAGGGGTCTAAGGGCCGTGGGCCTCGGCTGTCCCTCCGGCTCCCCAAAGCACAGGGACGAGGTGAGGGGCTTAGACCATGCCTGGGCAATGTTGTGTCTTACACCTGGGTGTGTGGCATTTTGTTGAGCTGGCTACCCCCACTTGTTATAGGTGTTCCACAGCAAGCACCTATTGTTCGTCGGAAGCCGTTATTGCCCCAGGGGTCTCCGGGCTGTGTTCGTTGGGCTTGAACTCCTGCTAGCAAAACCGCCGGGTTGAGGGAAGGGTTCAGACTGTGCCTGGGCCCTGTGGTCTCTTCCAGGTCAGTGTATGGCATTTCCTTCCCCTTGCTACAGGCACCTGGGAGCATGTCTGCACGTGGAGAAAGACTTTCCCGTGGGAAGCCGGTTTTTGTCAAACGGGTCCCAGTGCTCTGCTCCTCTCTTTTCACTCCTGCTGCCAGAAGCCCAGGGAGGATGGGAGGGCTTAGAACATGGCTGGGCACTGGGGTTTCTTCCAGAGAAGTGGAGGGCATTGGCTTTACCTTGCCACAACCACTTGTGAGAGGGTCTGCACCTCAGGAAAACTGTTTCCGTGGGAAGCCGGCTTTTTGCAAAGGGGTCTCAGGGCCGTGGGCCTCGGGTGTCCCTCCAGCTCCCCAAAGCACAGGGACGAGGTGAGGGGCTTAGACCATGCCTGGGCAATGTTGTTTCTTACACCTGGGTGTGTGGCATTTTGTTGAGCTGGCTACCCCCACTTGGGATAGGTGTTCCACAGCAAGCACCTATTGTTCGTCGGAAGCCGTTTTTGCCCCAGGGGTCTCCGGGCTGTGTTCCTTCGGCTTGAACTCCTGCTAGCAAAACCGCCGGGTTGAGGGAAGGGTTCAGACTGTGCCTGGGCCCTGTGGTCTCTTCCAGGTCAGTGTATGGCATTTCCTTCCCCTTGCCACAGGCACCTGGGAGCATGTCAGCACGTGGAGAAAGACTTTCCCGTGGGAAGCCGGTTTTTGTCAAACGGGTCCCAGGGCTCTGCTCCTCTCTTTTCACTCCTGCTGCCAGAAGCCCAGGGAGGATGGGAGGGCTTAGAACATGGCTGGGCACTGTGGTTTCTTCTAGAGAAGTGGAGGGCATTGGCTTTACCTTGCCACAACCACTTGGGATAGGGTCTGCACCTCAGGAAAACTGTTTCCGTGGGAAGCCGGCTTTTTGCAAAGGGGTCTCAGGGCCGTGGGCCTCGGTTGTCCCTCCGGCTCCCCAAAGCACAGGGACGAGGTGAGGGGCTTAGACCATGCCTGGGCAATGTTGTTTCTTACACCTGGGTGTGTGGCATTTTGTAGAGCTGGCTACCCCCACTTGGGATAGGTGTTCCACAGCAAGCACCTATTGTTCGTCGGAAGCCGTTATTGCCCCAGGGGTCTCCGGGCTGTGTTCGTTGGGGTTGAACTCCTGCTAGCATAACCGCCGGGTTGAGGGAAGGGTTCAGACTGTGCCTGGGCCCTGTGGTCTCTTCCAGGTCAGTGTATGGCATTTCCTTCCCCTTGCCACAGGCACCTGGGAGCATGTCTGCACGTGGAGAAAGACTTTCCCGTGGGAAGCCGGTTTTTGTCAAACGGGTCCCAGTGCTCTGCTCCTCTCTTTTCACTCCTGCTGCCAGAAGCCCAGGGAGGATGGGAGGGCTTAGAACATGCCTGGGCACTGTGGTTTCTTCCAGAGAAGTGGAGGGCATTGGCTTTACCTTGCCACAACCACTTGGGATAGGGTCTGCACATCAGGTCAACTGTTTCCGTGGGAAGCCGGCTTTTTGCAAAGGGGTCTCAGGGCCGTGGGCCTCGGGTGTCCCTCTGGCTCCCCAAAGCACAGGGACGAGGTGAGGGGCTTAGACCATGGCTGGACAATGTTGTTTCTTACACCTGGGTGTGTGGCATTTTGTTGAGCTGGCTACCCCCACTTGGGATAGGTGTTCCACAGCAAGCACCTATTGTTCGACGGAAGCCGTTTTTGCCCCAGGGGTCTCCGGGCTGTGTTCGTTGGGCTTGAACTCCTGCTAGCAAAAACGCCGGGTTGAGGGAAGGGTTCAGACTGTGCCTGGGCCCTGTGGTCTCTTCCAGGTCAGTGTATGGCATTTCCTTCCCCTTGCCACAGGCACCTGGGAGCATGTCTGCATGTGGAGAAAGACTTTCCCGTGGGAAGCCGGTTTTTGTCAAACGGGTCCCAGTGCTCTGCTCCTCTCTTTTCACTCCTGCTGCCAGAAGCCCAGGGAGGATGGGAGGGCTTAGAACATGGCTGGGGACTGTGGTTTCTTCCAGAGAAGTGGAGGGCATTGGCTTTACCTTGTCACAACCACTTGGGAGAGGGTCTACACCTCAGGAAAACTGTTTCCGTGGGAAGCCGGCTTTTTGCAAAGGGGTCTCAGGGCCGTGGGGCTCGGGTGTCCCTCCGGCTCCCCAAAGCACAGGGACGAGGTGAGGGGCTTAGACTATGCCTGGGCAATGTTGTTTCTTACACCTGGGTGTGTGGCATTTTGTTGAGCTGGCTACCCCCACTTGGGATAGGTGTTCCACAGCAAGCACCTATTGTTCGTCGGAAGCCGTTTTTGCCCCAGGGGTCTCCGGGCTGTGTTCGTTGGGCTTGAACTCCTGCTAGCAAAACCGCCGGGTTGAGGGAAGGGTTCAGACTGTGCCTGGGCCCTGTGGTCCCTTCCAGGTCAGTGTGTGGCATTTCCTTCCCCTTGCCACAGGCACCTGGGAGCATGTCTGCACGTGGAGAAAGACTTTCCCGTGGGAAGCCGGTTTTTGTCAAACGGGTCCCAGTGCTCTGCTCCTCTCTTTTCACTCCTGCTGCCAGAAGCCCAGGGAGGATGGGAGGGCTTAGAACATGGCTGGGCACTGTGGTTTCTTCCAGAGAAGTGGAGGGCATTGGCTTTACCTTGCCACAAACACTTGGGAGAGGGTCTACACCTCAGGAAAACTGTCTCCGTGGGAAGCCGGCTTTTTGCAAAGGGGTCTCAGGGCCGTGGGCCTCGGGTGTCCCTCCGGCTCCCCAAAGCACAGGGACAAGGTGAGGGGCTTAGACCATGTCTGGGCAATGTTGTTTCTTACACCTGGGTGTGTGGCATTTTGTTGAGCTGCCTACCCCCACTTGGGATAGATGTTCCACAGCAAGCACCTATTGTTCGTCGGAAGCCGTTTTTGCCCCAGGGGTCTCCGGGCTGTGTTCCTTGGGCTTGAACTCTGCTAGCAAAACCGCCGGGTTGAGGGAAGGGTTCAGACTGTGCCTGGGCCCTGTGGTCTCTTCCAGGTGAGTGTATGGTATTTCCTTCCCCTTGCCACAGGCACCTGGGAGCATGTCTGCACGTGGAGAAAGACTTTCCCGTGGGAAGCCGGTTTTTGTCAAACGTGTCCGAGTGCTCTGCTCCTCTCTTTTCACTCCTGCTGCCAGAAGCCCAGGGAGGATGGGAGGGCTTAGAACATAGCTGGGCACTGGGGTTTCTTCCAGAGAAGTGGAGGGCATTGGCTTTACCTTGCCACAACCACTTGGGAGAGGGTCTACACCTCAGGAAAACTGTCTCCGTGGGAAGCCGGCTTTTTGCAAAGGGGTCTAAGGGCCCTTGGCCTCGGCTGTCCCTCCGGCTCCCCAAAGCACAGGGACGAGGTGAGGGGCTTAGACCATGCCTGGGCAATGTTGTTTCTTACACCTGGGTGTGTGGCATTTTGTTGAGCTGGCTACCCCCACTTGTTATAGGTGTTCCACAGCAAGCACCTATTGTTCGTCGGAAGCCGTTATTGCCCCAGGGGTCTCCGGGCTGTGTTCGTTGGGCTTGAACTCCTGCTAGCAAAACCGCCGGGTTGAGGGAAGGGTTCAGACTGTGCCTGGGCCCTGTGGTCTCTTCCAGGTCAGTGTATGGCATTTCCTTCCCCTTGCCACAGGCACCTGGGAGCATGTCTGCACGTGGAGAAAGACTTTCCCGTGGGAAGCCGGTTTTTGTCAAACGGGTCCCAGTGCTCTGCTGCTCTCTTTTCACTCCTGCTGCCAGAAGCCCAGGGAGGATGGGAGGGCTTAGAACATGGCTGGGCACTGGGGTTTCTTCCAGAGAAGTGGAGGGCATTGGCTTTACCTTGCCACAACCACTTGTGAGAGGGTCTGCACCTCAGGAAAACTGTTTCCGTGGGAAGCCGGCTTTTTGCAAAGGGGTCTCAGGGCCGTGGGCCTCGGGTGTCCCTCCAGCTCCCCAAAGCACAGGGACGAGGTGAGGGGCTTAGACCATGCCTGGGCAATGTTGTTTCTTACACCTGGGTGTGTGGCATTTTGTTGAGCTGGCTACCCCCACTTGGGATAGGTGTTCCACAGCAAGCACCTATTGTTCGTCGGAAGCCGTTTTTGCCCCAGGGGTCTCCGGGCTGTGTTCCTTCGGCTTGAACTCCTGCTAGCAAAACCGCCGGGTTGAGGGAAGGGTTCAGACTGTGCCTGGGCCCTGTGGTCTCTTCCAGGTCAGTGTATGGCATTTCCTTCCCCTTGCCACAGGCACCTGGGAGCATGTCAGCACGTGGAGAAAGACTTTCCCGTGGGAAGCCGGTTTTTGTCAAACGGGTCCCAGGGCTCTGCTCCTCTCTTTTCACTCCTGCTGCCAGAAGCCCAGGGAGGATGGGAGGGCTTAGAACATGGCTGGGCACTGTGGTTTCTTCTAGAGAAGTGGAGGGCATTGGCTTTACCTTGCCACAACCACTTGGGATAGGGTCTGCACCTCAGGAAAACTGTTTCCGTGGGAAGCCGGCTTTTTGCAAAGGGGTCTCAGGGCCGTGGGCCTCGGGTGTCCCTCCGGCTCCCCAAAGCACAGGGACGAGGTGAGGGGCTTAGACCATGCCTGGGCAATGTTGTTTCTTACACCTGGGTGTGTGGCATTTTGTAGAGCTGGCTACCCCCACTTGGGATAGGTGTTCCACAGCAAGCACCTATTGTTCGTCGGAAGCCGTTATTGCCCCAGGGGTCTCTGGGCTGTGTTCGTTGGGGTTGAACTCCTGCTAGCATAACCGCCGGGTTGAGGGAAGGGTTCAGACTGTGCCTGGGCCCTGTGGTCTCTTCCAGGTCAGTGTATGGCATTTCCTTCCCCTTGCCACAGGCACCTGGGAGCATGTCTGCACGTGGAGAAAGACTTTCCCGTGGGAAGCCGGTTTTTGTCAAACGGGTCCCAGTGCTCTGCTCCTCTCTTTTCACTCCTGCTGCCAGAAGCCCAGGGAGGATGGGAGGGCTTAGAACATGCCTGGGCACTGTGGTTTCTTCCAGAGAAGTGGAGGGCATTGGCTTTACCTTGCCACAACCACTTGGGATAGGGTCTGCACATCAGGTCAACTGTTTCCGTGGGAAGCCGGCTTTTTGCAAAGGGGTCTCAGGGCCGTGGGCCTCGGGTGTCCCTCTGGCTCCCCAAAGCACAGGGACGAGGTGAGGGGCTTAGACCATGGCTGGACAATGTTGTTTCTTACACCTGGGTGTGTGGCATTTTGTTGAGCTGGCTACCCCCACTTGGGATAGGTGTTCCACAGCAAGCACCTATTGTTCGACGGAAGCCGTTTTTGCCCCAGGGGTCTCCGGGCTGTGTTCGTTGGGCTTGAACTCCTGCTAGCAAAACCGCCGGGTTGAGGGAAGGGTTCAGACTGTGCCTGGGCCCTGTGGTCTCTTCCAGGTCAGTGTATGGCATTTCCTTCCCCTTGCCACAGGCACCTGGGAGCATGTCAGCACGTGGAGAAAGACTTTCCCGTGGGAAGCCGGTTTTTGTCAAACGGGTCCCAGTGCTCTGCTGCTCTCTTTTCACTCCTGCTGCCAGAAGCCCAGGGAGGATGGGAGGGCTTAGAACATGGCTGGGCACTGTGGTTTCTTCTAGAGAAGTGGAGGGCATTGGCTTTACCTTGCCACAACCACTTGGGATAGGGTCTGCACCTCAGGAAAACTGTTTCCGTGGGAAGCCGGCTTTTTGCAAAGGGGTCTCAGGGCCGTGGGCCTCGGGTGTCCCTCCGGCTCCCCAAAGCACAGGGACGAGGTGAGGGGCTTAGACCATGCCTGGGCAATGTTGTTTCTTACACCTGGGTGTGTGGCATTTTGTAGAGCTGGCTACCCCCACTTGGGATAGGTGTTCCACAGCAAGCACCTATTGTTCGTCGGAAGCCGTTATTGCCCCAGGGGTATCCGGGCTGTGTTCGTTGGGGTTGAACTCCTGCTAGCAAAACCGCCGGGTTGAGGGAAGGGTTCAGACTGTGCCTGGGCCCTGTGGTCTCTTCCAGGTCAGTGTATGGCATTTCCTTCCCCTTGCCACAGGCACCTGGGAGCATGTCTGCAGGTGGAGAAAGACTTTCCCGTGGGAAGCCGGTTTTTGTCAAACGGGTCCCAGTGCTCTGCTCCTCTCTTTTCACTCCTGCTGCCAGAAGCCCAGGGAGGATGGTAGGGCTTAGAACATGCCTGGGCACTGTGGTTTCTTCCAGAGAAGTGGAGGGCATTGGCTTTACCTTGCCACAACCACTTGGGTTAGGGTCTGCACCTCAGGAAAACTGTTTCCGTGGGAAGCCGGCTTTTTGCAAAGGGGTCTCAGGGCCGTGGGCCTCGGGTGTCCCTCCGGCTCCCCAAAGCACAGGGACGAGGTGAGGGGCTTAGACCATGCCTGGGCAATGTTGTTTCTTACACCTGGGTGTGTGGCATTTTGTAGAGCTGGCTACCCCCACTTGGGATAGGTGTTCCACAGCAAGCACCTATTGTTCGTCGGAAGCCGTTATTGCCCCAGGGGTCTCCGGGCTGTGTTCGTTGGGGTTGAACTCCTGCTAGCATAACCGCCGGGTTGAGGGAAGGGTTCAGACTGTGCCTGGGCCCTGTGGTCTCTTCCAGGACAGTGTATGGCATTTCCTTCCCCTTGCCACAGGCACCTGGGAGCATGTCTGCACGTGGAGAAAGACTTTCCCGTGGGAAGCCGGTTTTTGTCAAACGGGTCCCAGTGCTCTGCTCCTCTCTTTTCACTCCTGCTGCCAGAAGCCCAGGGAGGATGGGAGGGCTTAGAACATGCCTGGGCACTGTGGTTTCTTCCAGAGAAGTGGAGGGCATTGGCTTTACCTTGCCACAACCACTTGGGATAGGGTCTGCACATCAGGTCAACTGTTTCCGTGGGAAGCCGGCTTTTTGCAAAGGGGTCTCAGGGCCGTGGGCCTCGGGTGTCACTCTGGCTCCCCAAAGCACAGGGACGAGGTGAGGGGCTTAGACCATGGCTGGACAATGTTGTTTCTTACACCTGGGTGTGTGGCATTTTGTTGAGCTGGCTACCCCCACTTGGGATAGGTGTTCCACAGCAAGCACCTATTGTTCGTCGGAAGCCGTTTTTGCCCCAGGGGTCTCCGGGCTGTGTTCGTTGGGCTTGAACTCCTGCTAGCAAAACCGCCGGGTTGAGGGAAGGGTTCAGACTGTGCCTGGGCCCTGTGGTCTCTTCCAGGTCAGTGTATGGCATTTCCTTCCCCTTGCCACAGGCACCTGGGAGCATGTCAGCACGTGGAGAAAGACTTTCCCGTGGGAAGCCGGTTTTTGTCAAACGGGTCCCAGTGCTCTGCTGCTCTCTTTTCACTCCTGCTGCCAGAAGCCCAGGGAGGATGGGAGGGCTTAGAACATGGCTGGGCACTGTGGTTTCTTCCAGAGAAGTGGAGGGCATTGGCTTTACCTTGCCACAACCACTTGGGATAGGGTCTGCACCTCAGGAAAACTGTTTCCGTGGGAAGCCGGCTTTTTGCAAAGGGGTCTCAGGGCCGTGGGCCTCGGGTGTCCCTCCGGCTCCCCAAAGCACAGGGACGAGGTGAGGGGCTTAGACCATGCCTGGGCAATGTTGTTTCTTACACCTGGGTGTGTGGCATTTTGTAGAGCTGGCTACCCCCACTTGGGATAGGTGTTCCACAGCAAGCACCTATTGTTCGTCGGAAGCCGTTATTGCCCCAGGGGTCTCCGGGCTGTGTTCGTTGGGGTTGAACTCCTGCTAGCAAAACCGCCGGGTGGAGGGAAGGGTTCAGACTGTGCCTGGGCCCTGTGGTCTCTTCCAGGTCAGTGTATGGCATTTCCTTCCCCTTGCCACAGGCACCTGGGAGCATGTCTGCATGTGGAGAAAGACTTTCCCGTGGGAAGCCGGTTTTTGTCAAACGGGTCCCAGTGCTCTGCTCCTCTCTTTTCACTCCTGCTGCCAGAAGCCCAGGGAGGATGGGAGGGCTTAGAACATGCCTGGGCACTGTGGTTTCTTCCAGAGAAGTGGAGGGCATTGGCTTTATCTTGCCACAACCACTTGGGATAGGGTCTGCACATCAGGTCAACTGTTTCCGTGGGAAGCCGGCTTTTTGCAAAGGGGTCTCAGGGCCGTGGGGCTCGGGTGTCCCTCTGGCTCCCCAAAGCACAGGGACGAGGTGAGGGGCTTAGACCATGGCTGGACAATGTTGTTTCTTACACCTGGGTGTGTGGCATTTTGTTGAGCTGGCTATCCCCACTTGGGATAGGTGTTCCACAGCAAGCACCTATTGTTCGACGGAAGCCGTTTTTGCCCCAGGGGTCTCCGGGCTGTGTTCGTTGGGCTTGAACTCCTGCTAGCAAAACCGCCGGGTTGAGGGAAGGGTTCAGACTGTGCCTGGGCCCTGTGGTCTCTTCCAGGTCAGTGTATGGCATTTCCTTCCCCTTGCCACAGGCACCTGGGAGCATGTCTGCACGTGGAGAAAGACTTTCCCGTGGGAAGCCGGTTTTTGTCAAACGGGTCCCAGTGCTCTGCTGCTCTCTTTTCACTCCTGCTGCCAGAAGCCCAGGGAGGATGGGAGGGCTTAGAACATGGCTGGGCACTGTGGTTTCTTCCAGAGAAGTGGAGGGCATTGGCTTTACCTTGCCACAACCACTTGGGATAGGGTCTGCACCTCAGGAAAACTGTTTCCGTGGGAAGCCGGCTTTTTGCAAAGGGGTCTCAGGGCCGTGGGCCTCGGGTGTCCCTCCGGCTCCCCAAAGCACAGGGACGAGGTGAGGGGCTTAGACCATGCCTGGGCAATGTTGTTTCTTACACCTGGGTGTGTGGCATTTTGTTGAGCTGGCTACCCCCACTTGGGATAGGTGTTCCACAGCAAGCACCTATTGTTCGTCGGAAGCCGTTTTTGCCCCAGGGGTCTCCGGGCTGTGTTCGTTGGGCTTGAACTCCTGCTAGCAAAACCGCCGGGTTGAGGGAAGGGTTCAGACTGTGCCAGGGCCCTGTGGTCTCTTCCAGGTCAGTGTATGGCATTTCCTTCCCCTTGCCACAGGCACCTGGGAGCATGTCAGCACGTGGAGAAAGACTTTCCCGTGGGAAGCCGGTTTTTTCAAACGGGTCCCAGTGCTCTGCTCCTCTCTTTTCACTCCTGCTGCCAGAAGCCCAGGGAGGATGGGAGGGCTTAGAACATGGCTGGGCACTGTGGTTTCTTCCAGAGAAGTGGAGGGCATTGGCTTTACCTTGCCACAACCACTTGGGATAGGGTCTGCACTTCAGGAAAACTGTTTCCGTGGGAAGCCGGCTTTTTGCAAAGGGGTCTCAGGGCCATGGGCCTCGGGTGTCCCTCCGGCTCCCCAAAGCACAGGGACGAGGTGAGGGGCTTAGACCATGCCTGGGCAATGTTGTTTCTTACACCTGGGTGTGTGGCATTTTGTTGAGCTGGCTACCCCCACTTGGGATAGGTGTTCCACAGCAAGCACCTATTGTTCGTCGGAAGCCGTTTTTGCCCCAGGGGTCTCCGGGCTGTGTTCGTTGGGCTTGAACTCCTGCTAGCAAAACCGCCGGGTTGAGGGAAGGGTTCAGACTGTGCCTGGGCCCTGTGGTCTCTTCCAGGTCAGTGTATGGCATTTCCTTCCCCTTGCCACAGGCACCTGGGAGCATGTCTGCACGTGGAGAAAGACTTTCCCGTGGGAAGCCGGTTTTTGTCAAACGGGTCCCAGTGCTCTGCTCCTCTCTTTTCACTCCTGCTGCCAGAAGCCCAGGGAGGATGGGAGGGCTTAGAACATGCCTGGGCACTGGGGTTTCTTCCAGAGAAGTGGAGGGCATTGGCTTTACCTTGCCACAACCACTTGGGATAGGGTCTGCACCTCAGGACAACTGTTTCCATGGGAAGCCGGCTTTTTGCAAAGGGGTCTCAGGGCCGTGGGCCTCGGCTGTCCCTCCGGCTTCCCAAAGCACAGGGACGAGGTGAGGGGCTTAGACCATGGCTGGACAATGTTGTTTCTTACACCTGGGTGTGTGGCATTTTGTTGAGCTGCCTACCCCCACTTGGGATAGGTGTTCCACAGCAAGCACCTATTGTTCGTCGGAAGCCGTTTTTGCCCCAGGGGTCTCCGGGCTGTGTTCGTTGGGCTTGAACTCCTGCTAGCAAAACCGCCGGGTTGAGGGAAGGGTTCAGACTGTGCCTGGGCCCTGTGGTCTCTTCCAGGTCAGTGTATGGCATTTCCTTCCCCTTGCCACAGGCACCTGGGAGCATGTCAGCACGTGGAGAAAGACTTTGCCGTGGGAAGCCGGTTTTTGTCAAATGGGTCCCAGTGCTCTGCTGCTCTCTTTTCACTCCTGCTTCCAGAAGCCCAGGGAGGATGGGAGGGCTTAGAACATGGCTGGGCACTGTGGTTTCTTCCACAGAAGTGGAGGGCATTGGCTTTACCTTGCCACAACCACTTGGGATAGGGTCTGCACCTCAGGAAAACTGTTTCCGTGGGAAGCCGGCTTTTTGCAAAGGGGTCTCAGGGCCGTGGGCCTCGGGTGTCCCTCCGGCTCCCCAAAGCACAGGGACGAGGTGAGGGGCTTAGACCATGCCTGGGCAATGTTGTTTCTTACACCTGGGTGTGTGGCATTTTGTAGAGCTGGCTACCCCCACTTGGGATAGGTGTTCCACAGCAAGCACCTATTGTTCGTCGGAAGCCGTTATTGCCCCAGGGGTCTCCGGGCTGTGTTCGTTGGGGTTGAACTCCTGCTAGCAAAACCGCCGGGTTGAGGGAAGGGTTCAGACTGTGCCTGGGCCCTGTGGTCTCTTCCAGGTCAGTGTATGGCATTTCCTTCCCCTTGCCACAGGCTCCTGGGAGCATGTCAGCACGTGGAGAAAGACTTTCCCGTGGGAAGCCGGTTTTTGTCAAACGGGTCCCAGTGCTCTGCTGCTCTCTTTTCACTCCTGCTGCCAGAAGCCCAGGGAGGATGGGAGGGCTTAGAACATGGCTGGGCACTGTGGTTTCTTCCAGAGAAGTGGAGGGCATTGGCTTTACCTTGCCACAACCACTTGGGATAGGGTCTGCACCTCAGGAAAACTGTTTCCGTGGGAAGCCGGCTTTTTGCAAAGGGGTCTCAGGGCCGTGGGCCTCGGGTGTCCCTCCGGCTCCCCAAAGCACAGGGACGAGGTGAGGGGCTTAGACCATGCCTGGGCAATGTTGTTTCTTACACCTGGGTGTGTGGCATTTTGTTGAGCTGGCTACCCCCACTTGGGATAGGTGTTCCACAGCAAGCACCTATTGTTCGTCGGAAGCCGTTTTTGCCCCAGGGGTCTCCGGGCTGTGTTCGTTGGGCTTGAACTCCTGCTAGCAAAACCGCCGGGTTGAGGGAAGGGTTCAGACTGTGCCTGGGCCCTGTGGTCTCTTCCAGGTCAGTGTATGGCATTTCCTTCCCCTTGCCACAGGCACCTGGGAGCATGTCTGCATGTGGAGAAAGACTTTCCCGTGGGAAGCCGGTTTTTGTCAAACGGGTCCCAGTGCTCTGCTCCTCTCTTTTCACTCCTGCTGCCAGAAGCCCAGGGAGGATGGGAGGGCTTAGAACATGGCTGGGCACTGTGGTTTCTTCCAGAGAAGTGGAGGGCATTGGCTTTACCTTGCCACAACCACTTGGGATAGGGTCTGCACCTCAGGAAAACTGTTTCCGTGGGAAGCCGGCTTTTTGCAAAGGGGTCTCAGGGCCGTGGGCCTCGGCTGTCCCTCCGGCTCCCCAAAGCACAGGGACGAGGTGAGGGGCTTAGACCATGCCTGGGCAATGTTGTTTCTTACACCTGGGTGTGTGGCATTTTGTTGAGCTGGCTACCCCCACTTGGGATAGGTCTTCCACAGCAAGCACCTATTGTTCGTCGGAAGCCGTTATTGCCCCAGGGGTCTCCGGGCTGTGTTCGTTGGGCTTGAACTCCTGCTAGCAAAACCGCCGGGTTGAGGGAAGGGTTCAGACTGTGCCTGGGCCCTGTGGTCTCTTCCAGGTCAGTGTATGGCATTTCCTTCCCCTTGCCACAGGCACCTGGGAGCATGTCTGCACGTGGTTAAAGACTTTCCCGTGGGAAGCCGGTTTTTGTCAAACGGGTCCCAGTGCTCTGCTCCTCTCTTTTCACTCCTGCTGCCAGAAGCCCAGGGAGGATGGGAGGGCTTAGAACATGGCTGGGCACTGGGGTTTCTTCCAGAGAAGTGGAGGGCATTGGCTTTACCTTGCCACAACCACTTGTGAGAGGGTCTGCACCTCAGGAAAACTGTTTCCGTGGGAAGCCGGCTTTTTGCAAAGGGGTCTCAGGGCCGTGGGCCTCGGGTGTCCCTCCAGCTCCCCAAAGCACAGGGACGAGGTGAGGGGCTTAGACCATGCCTGGGCAATGTTGTTTCTTACACCTGGGTGTGTGGCATTTTGTTGAGCTGGCTACCCCCACTTGGGATAGGTGTTCCACAGCAAGCACCTATTGTTCGTCGGAAGCCGTTTTTGCCCCAGGGGTCTCCGGGCTGTGTTCCTTGGGCTTGAACTCCTGCTAGCAAAACCGCCGGGTTGAGGGAAGGGTTCAGACTGTGCCTGGGCCCTGTGGTCTCTTCCAGGTCAGTGTATGGCATTTCCTTCCCTTTGCCACAGGCACCTGGGAGCATGTCAGCACGTGGAGGAAGACTTTCCCGTGGGAAGCCGGTTTTTGTCAAACGGGTCCCAGTGCTCTGCTGCTCTCTTTTCACTCCTGCTGCCAGAAGCCCAGGGAGGATGGGAGGGCTTAGAACATGGCTGGGCACTGTGGTTTCTTCCAGAGAAGTGGAGGGCATTGGCTTTACCTTGCCACAACCACTTGGGATAGGGTCTGCACCTCAGGAAAACTGTTTCCGTGGGAAGCCGGCTTTTTGCAAAGGGGTCTCAGGGCCATGGGCCTCGGCTGTCCCTCCGGCTCCCCAAAGCACAGGGACGAGGTGAGGGGCTTAGACCATGCCTGGGCAATGTTGTTTCTTACACCTGGGTGTGTGGCATTTTGTTGAGCTGGCTACCCCCACTTGGGATAGGTGTTCCACAGCAAGCACCTATTGTTCGTCGGAAGCCGTTTTTGCCCCAGGGGTCTCCGGGCTGTGTTCGTTGGGCTTGAACTCCTGCTAGCAAAACCGCCGGGTTGAGGGAAGGGTTCAGAGTGTGCCTGGGCCCTGTGGTCTCTTCCAGGTCAGTGTATGGCATTTCCTTCCCCTTGCCACAGGCACCTGGGAGCATGTCTGCACGTGGAGAAATACTTTCCCGTGGGAAGCCGGTTTTTCTCAAACGGGTCCCAGTGCTCTGCTCCTCTCTTTTCACTCCTGCTGCCAGAAGCCCAGGGAGGATGGGAGGGCTTAGAACATGGCTGGGCACTGGGGTTTCTTCTAGAGAAGTGGAGGGCATTGGCTTTACCTTGCCACAACCACTTGGGATAGGGTCTGCACCTCAGGAAAACTGTTTCCGTGGGAAGCCTGCCTTTTGCAAAGGGGTCTCAGGGCCGTGGGCCTCGGGTGTCCCTCCGGCTCCCCAAAGCACAGGGACGAGGTGAGGGGCTTAGACCATGCCTGGGCAATGTTGTTTCTTACACCTGGGTGTGTGGCATTTTGTTGAGCTGGCTACCCCCACTTGGGATAGGTGTTCCACAGCAAGCACCTATTGTTCATCGGAAGCCGTTTTTGCCCCAGGGGTCTCCGGGCTGTGTTCGTTGGGCTTGAACTCCTGCTAGCAAAAGGGCCGGGTTGAGGGAAGGGTTCAGACTGTGCCTGGGCCCTGTGGTCTCTTCCAGGTCAGTGTATGGTATTTCCTTCCCCTTGCCACAGGCACCTGGGAGCATGTCTGCACGTGGAGAAAGACTTTCCCGTGGGAAGCCAGTTTTGTCAAACGGGTCCCAGTGCTCTGCTCCTCTCTTTTCACTCCTGCTGCCAGAAGCCCAGGGAGAATGGGAGGGCTTAGAACATGGCTGGGCACTGTGGTTTCTTCCAGAGAAGTGGAGGGCATTTGCTTTACCTTGCCACAACCCCTTGGGATAGGGTCTGCACCTCAGGAAAACTGTTTCCGTGGGAAGCCGGCTTTTTGCAAAGGGGTCTCAGGGCCGTGGGCCTCGGGTGTCCCTCCGGCTCCCCAAAGCACAGGGACGAGGTGAGGGGCTTAGACCATGCCTGGGCAATGTTGTTTCTTACACCTGGGTGTGTGGCATTTTGTTGAGCTGGCTACCCCCACTTGGGATAGGTGTTCCACAGCAAGCACCTATTGTTCGACGGAAGCCGTTTTTGCCCCAGGGGTCTCCGGGCTGTGTTCGTTGGGCTTGAACTCCTGCTAGCAAAACCGCCGGGTTGAGGGAAGGGTTCAGACTGTGCCTGGGCCCTGTGGTCTCTTCCAGGTCAGTGTATGGCATTTCCTTCCCCTTGCCACAGGCACCTGGGAGCATGTCAGCACGTGGAGAAAGACTTTCCCGTGGGAAGCCGGTTTTTGTCAAACGGGTCCCAGTGCTCTGCTGCTCTCTTTTCACTCCTGCTGCCCGAAGCCCAGGGAGGATGGGAGGGCTTAGAACATGGCTGGGCACTGTGGTTTCTTCCAGAGAAGTGGAGGGCATTGGCTTTACCTTGCCACAACCACTTGGGATAGGGTCTGCACCTCAGGAAAACTGTTTCCGTGGGAAGCCGGCTTTTTGCAAAGGGGTCTCAGGGCCGTGGGCCTCGGGTGTCCCTCCGGCTCCCCAAAGCACAGGGACGAGGTGAGGGGCTTAGACCATGCCTGGGCAATGTTGTTTCTTACACCTGGGTGTGTGGCATTTTGTTGAGCTGGCTATCCCCACTTGGGATAGGTGTTCCACAGCAAGCACCTATTGTTCGTCGGAAGCCGTTTTTGCCCCAGGGGTCTCCGGGCTGTGTTCGTTGGGCTTGAACTCCTGCTAGCAAAACCGCCGGGTTGAGGGAAGGGTTCAGACTGTGCCTGGGCCCTGTGGTCTCTTCCAGGTCAGTGTATGGCATTTCCTTCCCCTAGCCACAGGCACCTGGGAGCATGTCTGCATGTGGAGAAAGACTTTCCCGTGGGAAGCCGGTTTTTGTCAAACGGGTCCCAGTGCTCTGCTCCTCTCTTTTCACTCCTGCTGCCAGAAGCCCAGGGAGGATGGGAGGGCTTAGAACATGGCTGGGCACTGTGGTTTCTTCCAGAGAAGTGGAGGGCATTGGCTTTACCTTGCCACAACCACTTGGGATAGAGTCTGCACCTCAGGAAAACTGTTTCCGTGGGAAGCCGGCTTTTTGCAAAGGGGTCTCAGGGCCGTGGGCCTCGGCTGTCCCTCCGGCTCCCCAAAGCACAGGGACGAGGTGAGGGGCTTAGACCATGCCTGGGCAATGTTGTTTCTTACACCTGGGTGTGTGGCATTTTGTTGAGCTGGCTACCCCCACTTGGGATAGGTGTTCCACAGCAAGCACCTATTGTTCGTCGGAAGCCGTTTTTGCCCCAGGGGTCTCCGGGCTGTGTTCGTTGGGCTTGAACTCCTGCTAGCAAAACCGCCGGGTTGAGGGAAGGGTTCAGAGTGTGCCTGGGCCCTGTGGTCTCTTCCAGGTCAGTGTATGGCATTTCCTTCCCCTTGCCACAGGCACCTGGGAGCATGTCTGCATGTGGAGAAAGACTTTCCCGTGGGAAGCCGGTTTTTGTCAAACGGGTCCCAGTGCTCTGCTCCTCTCTTTTCACTCCTGCTGCCAGAAGCCCAGGGAGGATGGGAGGGCTTAGAACATGGCTGGGGACTGTGGTTTCTTCCAGAGAAGTGGAGGGCATTGGCTTTACCTTGTCACAACCACTTGGGAGAGGGTCTACACCTCAGGAAAACTGTTTCCGTGGGAAGCCGGCTTTTTGCAAAGGGGTCTCAGGGCCGTGGGGCTCGGGTGTCCCTCCGGCTCCCCAAAGCACAGGGACGAGGTGAGGGGCTTAGACTATGCCTGGGCAATGTTGTTTCTTACACCTGGGTGTGTGGCATTTTGTTGAGCTGGCTACCCCCACTTGGGATAGGTGTTCCACAGCAAGCACCTATTGTTCGTCGGAAGCCGTTTTTGCCCCAGGGGTCTCCGGGCTGTGTTCCTTGGGCTTGAACTCCTGCTAGCAAAACCGCCGGGTTGAGGGAAGGGTTCAGACTGTGCCAGGGCCCTGTGGTCTCTTCCAGGTCAGTGTATGGCATTTCCTTCCCCTTGCCACAGGCACCTGGGAGCATGTCAGCACGTGGAGAAAGACTTTCCCGTGGGAAGCCGGTTTTTTCAAACGGGTCCCAGTGCTCTGCTCCTCTCTTTTCACTCCTGCTGCCAGAAGCCCAGGGAGGATGGGAGGGCTTAGAACATGCCTGGGCACTGTGGTTTCTTCCAGAGAAGTGGAGGGCATTGGCTTTACCTTGCCACAACCACTTGGGATAGGGTCTGCACTTCAGGAAAACTGTTTCCGTGGGAAGCCGGCTTTTTGCAAAGGGGTCTCAGGGCCATGGGCCTCGGGTGTCCCTCCGGCTCCCCAAAGCACAGGGACGAGGTGAGGGGCTTAGACCATGCCTGGGCAATGTTGTTTCTTACACCTGGGTGTGTGGCATTTTGTTGAGCTGGCTACCCCCACTTGGGATAGGTGTTCCACAGCAAGCACCTATTGTTCGTCGGAAGCCGTTTTTGCCCCAGGGGTCTCCGGGCTGTGTTCGTTGGGCTTGAACTCCTGCTAGCAAAACCGCCGGGTTGAGGGAAGGGTTCAGACTGTGCCTGGGCCCTGTGGTCTCTTCCAGGTCAGTGTATGGCATTTCCTTCCCCTTGCCACAGGCACCTGGGAGCATGTCTGCACGTGGAGAAAGACTTTCCCGTGGGAAGCCGGTTTTTGTCAAACGGGTCCCAGTGCTCTGCTCCTCTCTTTTCACTCCTGCTGCCAGAAGCCCAGGGAGGATGGGAGGGCTTAGAACATGCCTGGGCACTGGGGTTTCTTCCAGAGAAGTGGAGGGCATTGGCTTTACCTTGCCACAACCACTTGGGATAGGGTCTGCACCTCAGGACAACTGTTTCCATGGGAAGCCGGCTTTTTGCAAAGGGGTCTCAGGGCCGTGGGCCTCGGGTGTCCCTCCGGCTTCCCAAAGCACAGGGACGAGGTGAGGGGCTTAGACCATGGCTGGACAATGTTGTTTCTTACACCTGGGTGTGTGGCATTTTGTTGAGCTGCCTACCCCCACTTGGGATAGGTGTTCCACAGCAAGCACCTATTGTTCGTCGGAAGCCGTTTTTGCCCCAGGGGTCTCCGGGCTGTGTTCGTTGGGCTTGAACTCCTGCTAGCAAAACCGCCGGGTTGAGGGAAGGGTTCAGACTGTGCCTGGGCCCTGTGGTCTCTTCCAGGTCAGTGTATGGCATTTCCTTCCCCTTGCCACAGGCACCTGGGAGCATGTCAGCACGTGGAGAAAGACTTTGCCGTGGGAAGCCGGTTTTTGTCAAATGGGTCCCAGTGCTCTGCTGCTCTCTTTTCACTCCTGCTTCCAGAAGCCCAGGGAGGATGGGAGGGCTTAGAACATGGCTGGGCACTGTGGTTTCTTCCACAGAAGTGGAGGGCATTGGCTTTACCTTGCCACAACCACTTGGGATAGGGTCTGCACCTCAGGAAAACTGTTTCCGTGGGAAGCCGGCTTTTTGCAAAGGGGTCTCAGGGCCGTGGGCCTCGGGTGTCCCTCCGGCTCCCCAAAGCACAGGGACGAGGTGAGGGGCTTAGACCATGCCTGGGCAATGTTGTTTCTTACACCTGGGTGTGTGGCATTTTGTAGAGCTGGCTACCCCCACTTGGGATAGGTGTTCCACAGCAAGCACCTATTGTTCGTCGGAAGCCGTTATTGCCCCAGGGGTCTCCGGGCTGTGTTCGTTGGGGTTGAACTCCTGCTAGCAAAACCGCCGGGTTGAGGGAAGGGTTCAGACTGTGCCTGGGCCCTGTGGTCTCTTCCAGGTCAGTGTATGGCATTTCCTTCCCCTTGCCACAGGCACCTGGGAGCATGTCTGCACGTGGAGAAATACTTTCCCGTGGGAAGCCGGTTTTTCTCAAACGGGTCCCAGTGCTCTGCTCCTCTCTTTTCACTCCTGCTGCCAGAAGCCCAGGGAGGATGGGAGGGCTTAGAACATGGCTGGGCATTGTGGTTTCTTCCAGAGAAGTGGAGGGCATTGGCTTTACCTTGCCACAACCACTTGTGAGAGGGTCTGCACCTCAGGAAAACTGTTTCCGTGGGAAGCCGGCTTTTTGCAAAGGGGTCTCAGGGCCGTGGGCCTCGGGTGTCCCTCCAGCTCCCCAAAGCACAGGGACGAGGTGAGGGGCTTAGACCATGCCTGGGCAATGTTGTTTCTTACACCTGGGTGTGTGGCATTTTGTTGAGCTGGCTACCCCCACTTGGGATAGGTGTTCCACAGCAAGCACCTATTGTTCGTCGGAAGCCGTTTTTGCCCCAGGGGTCTCCAGGCTGTGTTCCTTCGGCTTGAACTCCTGCTAGCAAAACCGCCGGGTTGAGGGAAGGGTTCAGACTGTGCCTGGGCCCTGTGGTCTCTTCCAGGTCAGTGTATGGTATTTCCTTCCCCTTGCCACAGGCACCTGGGAGCATGTCTGCACGTGGAGAAAGACTTTCCCGTGGGAAGCCAGTTTTGTCAAACGGGTCCCAGTGCTCTGCTCCTCTCTTTTCACTCCTGCTGCCAGAAGCCCAGGGAGGATGGGAGGGCTTAGAACATGGCTGGGCACTGTGGTTTCTTCCAGAGAAGTGGAGGGCATTTGCTTTACCTTGCCACAACCCCTTGGGATAGGGTCTGCACCTCAGGAAAACTGTTTCCGTGGGAAGCCGGCTTTTTGCAAAGGGGTCTCAGGGCCGTGGGCCTCGGCTGTCCCTCCGGCTCCCCAAAGCACAGGGACGAGGTGAGGGGCTTAGACCATGCCTGGGCAATGTTGTTTCTTACACCTGGGTGTGTGGCATTTTGTTGAGCTGGCTACCCCCACTTGGGATAGGTGTTCCACAGCAAGCACCTATTGTTCGTCGGAAGCCGTTATTGCCCCAGGGGTCTCCGGGCTGTGTTCGTTGGGCTTGAACTCCTGCTAGCAAAACCGCCGGGTTGAGGGAAGGGTTCAGACTGTGCCTGGGCCCTGTGGTCTCTTCCAGGTCAGTGTATGGCATTTCCTTCCCCTTGCCACAGGCACCTGGGAGCATGTCTGCACGTGGTTAAAGACTTTCCCGTGGGAAGCCGGTTTTTGTCAAACGGGTCCCAGTGCTCTGCTCCTCTCTTTTCACTCCTGCTGCCAGAAGCCCAGGGAGGATGGGAGGGCTTAGAACATGGCTGGGCACTGGGGTTTCTTCCAGAGAAGTGGAGGGCATTGGCTTTACCTTGCCACAACCACTTGTGAGAGGGTCTGCACCTCAGGAAAACTGTTTCCGTGGGAAGCCGGCTTTTTGCAAAGGTGTCTCAGGGCCGTGTTCCTCGGGTGTCCCTCCAGCTCCCCAAAGCACAGGGACGAGGTGAGGGGCTTAGACCATGCCTGGGCAATGTTGTTTCTTACACCTGGGTGTGTGGCATTTTGTTGAGCTGGCTACCCCCACTTGGGATAGGTGTTCCACAGCAAGCACCTATTGTTCGTCGGAAGCCGTTTTTGCCCCAGGGGTCTCCGGGCTGTGTTCCTTGGGCTTGAACTCCTGCTAGCAAAACCGCCGGGTTGAGGGAAGGGTTCAGACTGTGCCTGGGCCCTGTGGTCTCTTCCAGGTCAGTGTATGGCATTTCCTTCCCTTTGCCACAGGCACCTGGGAGCATGTCAGCACGTGGAGGAAGACTTTCCCGTGGGAAGCCGGTTTTTGTCAAACGGGTCCCAGTGCTCTGCTGCTCTCTTTTCACTCCTGCTGCCAGAAGCCCAGGGAGGATGGGAGGGCTTAGAACATGGCTGGGCACTGTGGTTTCTTCCAGAGAAGTGGAGGGCATTGGCTTTACCTTGCCACAACCACTTGGGATAGGGTCTGCACCTCAGGAAAACTGTTTCCGTGGCAAGCCGGCTTTTTGCAAAGGGGTCTCAGGGCCATGGGCCTCGGTTGTCCCTCCGGCTCCCCAAAGCACAGGGACGAGGTGAGGGGCTTAGACCATGCCTGGGCAATGTTGTTTCTTACACCTGGGTGTGTGGCATTTTGTTGAGCTGGCTACCCCCACTTGGGATAGGTGTTCCACAGCAAGCACCTATTGTTCGTCGGAAGCCGTTTTTGCCCCAGGGGTCTCCGGGCTGTGTTCGTTGGGCTTGAACTCCTGCTAGCAAAACCGCCGGGTTGAGGGAAGGGTTCAGACTGTGCCTGGGCCCTGTGGTCTCTTCCAGGTCAGTGTATGGCATTTCCTTCCCCTTGCCACAGGCACCTGGGAGCATGTCTGCACGTGGAGAAATACTTTCCCGTGGGAAGCCGGTTTTTCTCAAACGGGTCCCAGTGCTCTGCTCCTCTCTTTTCACTCCTGCTGCCAGAAGCCCAGGGAGGATGGGAGGGCTTAGAACATGGCTGGGCACTGGGGTTTCTTCCAGAGAAGTGGAGGGCATTGGCTTTACCTTGCCACAACCACTTGGGATAGGGTCTGCACCTCAGGAAAACTGTTTCCGTGGGAAGCCTGCCTTTTGCAAAGGGGTCTCAGGGCCGTGGGCCTCGGGTGTCCCTCCGGCTCCCCAAAGCACAGGGACGAGGTGAGGGGCTTAGACCATGCCTGGGCAATGTTGTTTCTTACACCTGGGTGTGTGGCATTTTGTTGAGCTGGCTACCCCCACTTGGGATAGGTGTTCCACAGCAAGCACCTATTGTTCATCGGAAGCCGTTTTTGCCCCAGGGGTCTCCGGGCTGTGTTCGTTGGGCTTGAACTCCTGCTAGCAAAAGGGCCGGGTTGAGGGAAGGGTTCAGACTGTGCCTGGGCCCTGTGGTCTCTTCCAGGTCAGTGTATGGTATTTCCTTCCCCTTGCCACAGGCACCTGGGAGCATGTCTGCACGTGGAGAAAGACTTTCCCGTGGGAAGCCAGTTTTGTCAAACGGGTCCCAGTGCTCTGCTCCTCTCTTTTCACTCCTGCTGCCAGAAGCCCAGGGAGAATGGGAGGGCTTAGAACATGGCTGGGCACTGTGGTTTCTTCCAGAGAAGTGGAGGGCATTTGCTTTACCTTGCCACAACCCCTTGGGATAGGGTCTGCACCTCAGGAAAACTGTTTCCGTGGGAAGCCGGCTTTTTGAAAGGGGTCTCAGGGCCGTGGGCCTCGGGTGTCCCTCCGGCTCCCCAAAGCACAGGGACGAGGTGAGGGGCTTAGACCATGCCTGGGCAATGTTGTTTCTTACACCTGGGTGTGTGGCATTTTGTTGAGCTGGCTACCCCCACTTGGGATAGGTGTTCCACAGCAAGCACCTATTGTTCGTCGGAAGCCGTTTTTGCCCCAGGGGTCTCCGGGCTGTGTTCGTTGGGCTTGAACTCCTGCTAGCAAAACCGCCGGGTTGAGGGAAGGGTTCAGACTGTGCCTGGGCCCTGTGGTCTCTTCCAGGTCAGTGTATGGCATTTCCTTCCCCTTGCCACAGGCACCTGGGAGCATGTCAGCACGTGGAGAAAGACTTTGCCGTGGGAAGCCGGTTTTTGTCAAATGGGTCCCAGTGCTCTGCTGCTCTCTTTTCACTCCTGCTTCCAGAAGCCCAGGGAGGATGGGAGGGCTTAGAACATGCCTGGGCACTGTGGTTTCTTCCACAGAAGTGGAGGGCATTGGCTTTACCTTGCCACAACCACTTGGGATAGGGTCTGCACCTCAGGAAAACTGTTTCCGTGGGAAGCCGGCTTTTTGCAAAGGGGTCTCAGGGCCGTGGGCCTCGGCTGTCCCTCCGGCTCCCCAAAGCACAGGGACGAGGTGAGGGGCTTAGACCATGCCTGGGCAATGTTGTTTCTTACACCTGGGTGTGTGGCATTTTGTAGAGCTGGCTACCCCCACTTGGGATAGGTGTTCCACAGCAAGCACCTATTGTTCGTCGGAAGCCGTTATTGCCCCAGGGGTCTCCGGGCTGTGTTCGTTGGGGTTGAACTCCTGCTAGCAAAACCGCCGGGTTGAGGGAAGGGTTCAGACTGTGCCTGGGCCCTGTGGTCTCTTCCAGGTCAGTGTATGGCATTTCCTTCCCCTTGCCACAGGCACCTGGGAGCATGTCTGCACGTGGAGAAATACTTTCCCGTGGGAAGCCGGTTTTTCTCAAACGGGTCCCAGTGCTCTGCTCCTCTCTTTTCACTCCTGCTGCCAGAAGCCCAGGGAGGATGGGAGGGCTTAGAACATGGCTGGGCATTGTGGTTTCTTCCAGAGAAGTGGAGGGCATTGGCTTTACCTTGCCACAACCACTTGTGAGAGGGTCTGCACCTCAGGAAAACTGTTTCCGTGGGAAGCGTGCCTTTTGCAAAGGGGTCTTAGGGCCGTGGGCCTCGGGTGTCCCTCCGGCTCCCCAAAGCACAGGGACGAGGTGAGGGGCTTAGACCATGCCTGGGCAATGTTGTTTCTTACACCTGGGTGTGTGGCATTTTGTTGAGCTGGCTACCCCCACTTGGGATAGGTGTTCCACAGCAAGCACCTATTGTTCATCGGAAGCCGTTTTTGCCGCAGGGGTCTCCGGGCTGTGTTCGTTGGGCTTGAATTCCTGCTAGCAAAAGGGCCGGGTTGAGGGAAGGGTTCAGACTGTGCCTGGGCCCTGTGGTCTCTTCCAGGTCAGTGTATGGTATTTCCTTCCCCTTGCCACAGGCACCTGGGAGCATGTCTGCACGTGGAGAAAGACTTTCCCGTGGGAAGCCAGTTTTGTCAAACGGGTCCCAGTGCTCTGCTCCTCTCTTTTCACTCCTGCTGCCAGAAGCCCAGGGAGGATGGGAGGGCTTAGAACATGGCTGGGCACTGTGGTTTCTTCCAGAGAAGTGGTGGGCATTTGCTTTACCTTGCCACAACCACTTGGGATAGGGTCTGCACTTCAGGAAAACTGTTTCCGTGGGAAGCCGGCTTTTTGCAAAGGGGTCTCAGGGCCATGGGCCTCGGGTGTCCCTCCGGCTCCCCAAAGCACAGGGACGAGGTGAGGGGCTTAGACCATGCCTGGGCAATGTTGTTTCTTACACCTGGGTGTGTGGCATTTTGTTGAGCTGGCTACCCCCACTTGGGATAGGTGTTCCACAGCAAGCACCTATTGTTCGTCGGAAGCCGTTTTTGCCCCAGGGGTCTCCGGGCTGTGTTCGTTGGGCTTGAACTCCTGCTAGCAAAACCGCCGGGTTGAGGGAAGGGTTCAGACTGTGCCTGGGCCCTGTGGTCTCTTCCAGGTCAGTGTATGGCATTTCCTTCCCCTTGCCACAGGCACCTGGGAGCATGTCTGCACGTGGAGAAAGACTTTCCCGTGGGAAGCCGGTTTTTGTCAAACGGGTCCCAGTGCTCTGCTCCTCTCTTTTCACTCCTGCTGCCAGAAGCCCAGGGAGGATGGGAGGGCTTAGAACATGGCTGGGCACTGTGGTTTCTTCCAGAGAAGTGGAGGGCATTGGCTTTACCTTGCCACAAACACTTGGGAGAGGGTCTACACCTCAGGAAAACTGTCTCCGTGGGAAGCCGGCTTTTTGCAAAGGGGTCTCAGGGCCGTGGGCCTCGGGTGTCCCTCCGGCTCCCCAAAGCACAGGGACAAGGTGAGGGGCTTAGACCATGTCTGGGCAATGTTGTTTCTTACACCTGGGTGTGTGGCATTTTGTTGAGCTGCCTACCCCCACTTGGGATAGATGTTCCACAGCAAGCACCTATTGTTCGTCGGAAGCCGTTTTTGCCCCAGGGGTCTCCGGGCTGTGTTCCTTGGGCTTGAACTCTGCTAGCAAAACCGCCGGGTTGAGGGAAGGGTTCAGACTGTGCCTGGGCCCTGTGGTCTCTTCCAGGTCAGTGTATGGTATTTCCTTCCCCTTGCCACAGGCACCTGGGAGCATGTCTGCACGTGGAGAAAGACTTTCCCGTGGGAAGCCGGTTTTTGTCAAACGGGTCCGAGTGCTCTGCTCCTCTCTTTTCACTCCTGCTGCCAGAAGCCCAGGGAGGATGGGAGGGCTTAGAACATAGCTGGGCACTGGGGTTTCTTCCAGAGAAGTGGAGGGCATTGGCTTTACCTTGCCACAACCACTTGGGAGAGGGTCTACACCTCAGGAAAACTGTCTCCGTGGGAAGCCGGCTTTTTGCAAAGTGGTCTCAGGGCCGTGGGCCTCGGCTGTCCCTCCGGCTCCCCAAAGCACAGGGACGAGGTGAGGGGCTTAGACCATGGCTGGACAATGTTGTTTCTTACACCTGGGTGTGTGGCATTTTGTTGAGCTGGCTACCCCCACTTGGGATAGGTGTTCCACAGCAACCACCTATTGTTCGACGGAAGCCGTTTTTGCCCCAGGGGTCTCCGGGCTGTGTTCGTTGGGCTTGAACTCCTGCTAGCAAAACCGCCGGGTTGAGGGAAGGGTTCAGACTGTGCCTGGGCCCTGTGGTCTCTTCCAGGTCAGTGTATGGCATTTCCTTCCCCTTGCCACAGGCACCTGGGAGCATGTCAGCACGTGGAGAAAGACTTTCCCGTGGGAAGCCGGTTTTTGTCAAACGGGTCCCAGTGCTCTGCTGCTCTCTTTTCACTCCTGCTGCCAGAAGCCCAGGGAGGATGGGAGGGCTTAGAACATGGCTGGGCACTGTGGTTTCTTCCAGAGAAGTGGAGGGCATTGGCTTTACCTTGCCACAACCACTTGGGATAGGGTCTGCACCTCAGGAAAACTGTTTCCGTGGGAAGCCGGCTTTTTGCAAAGGGGTCTCAGGGCCGTGGGCCTCGGCTGTCCCTCCGGCTCCCCAAAGCACAGGGACGAGGTGAGGGGCTTAGACCATGCCTGGGCAATGTTGTTTCTTACACCTGGGTGTGTGGCATTTTGTTGAGCTGGCTACCCCCACTTGGGATAGGTGTTCCACAGCAAGCACCTATTGTTCGTCGGAAGCCGTTTTTGCCCCAGGGGTCTCCGGGCTGTGTTCGTTGGGCTTGAACTCCTGCTAGCAAAACCGCCGGGTTGAGGGAAGGGTTCAGACTGTGCCTGGGCCCTGTGGTCTCTTCCAGGTCAGTGTATGGCATTTCCTTCCCCTTGCCACAGGCACCTGGGAGCATGTCTGCATGTGGAGAAAGACTTTCCCGTGGGAAGCCGGTTTTTGTCAAACGGGTCCCAGTGCTCTGCTCCTCTCTTTTCACTCCTGCTGCCAGAAGCCCAGGGAGGATGGGAGGGCTTAGAACATGGCTGGGGACTGTGGTTTCTTCCAGAGAAGTGGAGGGCATTGGCTTTACCTTGTCACAACCACTTGGGAGAGGGTCTACACCTCAGGAAAACTGTTTCCGTGGGAAGCCGGCTTTTTGCAAAGGGGTCTCAGGGCCGTGGGGCTCGGGTGTCCCTCCGGCTCCCCAAAGCACAGGGACGAGGTGAGGGGCTTAGACTATGCCTGGGCAATGTTGTTTCTTACACCTGGGTGTGTGGCATTTTGTTGAGCTGGCTACCCCCACTTGGGATAGGTGTTCCACAGCAAGCACCTATTGTTCGTCGGAAGCCGTTTTTGCCCCAGGGGTCTCCGGGCTGTGTTCGTTGGGCTTGAACTCCTGCTAGCAAAACCGCCGGGTTGAGGGAAGTGTTCAGACTGTGCCAGGGCCCTGTGGTCTCTTCCAGGTCAGTGTATGGCATTTCCTTCCCCTTGCCACAGGCACCTCGGAGCATGTCAGCACGTGGAGAAAGACTTTCCCGTGGGAAGACGGTTTTTTCAAACAGGTCCCAGTGCTCTGCTCCTCTCTTTTCACTCCTGCTGCCAGAAGCCCAGGGAGGATGGGAGGGCTTAGAACATGGCTGGGCACTGTGGTTTCTTCCAGAGAAGTGGAGGGCATTGGCTTTACCTTGCCACAACCACTTGGGATAGGGTCTGCACTTCAGGAAAACTGTTTCCGTGGGAAGCCGGCTTTTTGCAAAGGGGTCTCAGGGCCATGGGCCTCGGGTGTCCCTCCGGCTCCCCAAAGCACAGGGACGAGGTGAGGGGCTTAGACCATGCCTGGGCAATGTTGTTTCTTACACCTGGGTGTGTGGCATTTTGTTGAGCTGGCTACCCCCACTTGGGATAGGTGTTCCACAGCAAGCACCTATTGTTCGTCGGAAGCCGTTTTTGCCCCAGGGGTCTCCGGGCTGTGTTCGTTGGGCTTGAACTCCTGCTAGCAAAACCGCCGGGTTGAGGGAAGGGTTCAGACTGTGCCTGGGCCCTGTGGTCTCTTCCAGGTCAGTGTATGGCATTTCCTTCCCCTTGCCACAGGCACCTGGGAGCATGTCTGCACGTGGAGAAAGACTTTCCCGTGGGAAGCCGGTTTTTGTCAAACGGGTCCCAGTGCTCTGCTCCTCTCTTTTCACTCCTGCTGCCAGAAGCCCAGGGAGGATGGGAGGGCTTAGAACATGCCTGGGCACTGGGGTTTCTTCCAGAGAAGTGGAGGGCATTGGCTTTACCTTGCCACAACCACTTGGGATAGGGTCTGCACCTCAGGACAACTGTTTCCGTGCGAAGCCGGCTTTTTGCAAAGGGGTCTCAGGGCCGTGGGGCTCGGGTGTCCCTCCGGCTCCCCAAAGCACAGGGACGAGGTGAGGGGCTTAGACCATGGCTGGGCAATGTTGTTTCTTACGCCTGGGTGTGTGGCATTTTGTTGAGCTGCCTACCCCCACTTGGGATAGGTGTTCCACAGCAAGCACCTATTGTTCGTCGGAAGCCATTTTTGCCCCAGGGGTCTCCGGGCTGTGTTCGTTGGGCTTGAACTCCTGCTAGCAAAACCGCCGGGTTGAGGGAAGGGTTCAGACTGTGCCTGGGCCCTGTGGTCTCTTCCAGGTCAGTGTATGGCATTTCCTTCCCCTTTCCACAGGCACCTGGGAGCATGTCTGCACGTGGAGAAAGACTTTCCCGTGGGAAGCCGGTTTTTGTCAAACGGGTCCCAGTGCTCTGCTCCTCTCTTTTCACTCCTGCTGCCAGAAGCCCAGGGAGGATGGGAGGGCTTAGAACATGGCTGGGCACTGGGGTTTCTTCCAGAGAAGTGGAGGGCATTGGCTTTACCTTGCCACAACCACTTGTGAGAGGGTCTGCACCTCAGGAAAACTGTTTCCGTGGGAAGCCGGCTTTTTGCAAAGGGGTCTCAGGGCCGTGGGCCTCGGGTGTCCCTCCAGCTCCCCAAAGCACAGGGACGAGGTGAGGGGCTTAGACCATGCCTGGGCAATGTTGTTTCTTACACCTGGGTGTGTGGCATTTTGTTGAGCTGGCTACCCCCACTTGGGATAGGTGTTCCACAGCAAGCACCTATTGTTCGTCGGAAGCCGTTTTTGCCCCAGGGGTCTCCAGGCTGTGTTCCTTCGGCTTGAACTCCTGCTAGCAAAACCGCCGGGTTGAGGGAAGGGTTCAGACTGTGCCTGGGCCCTGTGGTCTCTTCCAGGTCACTGTATGGCATTTCCTTCCCCTTGCCACAGGCACCTGGGAGCATGTCAGCACGTGGAGAAAGACTTTCCCGTGGGAAGCCGGTTTTTGTCAAACGGGTCCCAGTGCTCTGCTCCTCTCTTTTCACTCCTGCTGCCAGAAGCCCAGGGAGGATGGGAGGGCTTAGAACATGGCTGGGCACTGTGGTTTCTTCTAGAGAAGTGGAGGGCATTGGCTTTACCTTGCCACAACCACTTGGGATAGGGTCTGCACCTCAGGAAAACTGTTTCCGTGGGAAGCCGGCTTTTTGCAAAGGGGTCTCAGGGCCGTGGGCCTCGGGTGTCCCTCCGGCTCCCCAAAGCACAGGGACGAGGTGAGGGGCTTAGACCATGCCTGGGCAATGTTGTTTCTTACACCTGGGTGTGTGGCATTTTGTAGAGCTGGCTAACCCCACTTGGGATAGGTGTTCCACAGCAAGCACCTATTGTTCGTCGGAAGCCGTTATTGCCCCAGGGGTCTCCGGGCTGTGTTCGTTGGGGTTGAACTCCTGCTAGCATAACCGCCGGGTTGAGGGAAGGGTTCAGACTGTGCCTGGGCCCTGTGGTCTCTTCCAGGTCAGTGTATGGCATTTCCTTCCCCTTGCCACAGGCACCTGGGAGCATGTCTGCACGTGGAGAAAGACTTTCCCGTGGGAAGCCGGTTTTTGTCAAACGGGTCCCAGTGCTCTGCTCCTCTCTTTTCACTCCTGCTGCCAGAAGCCCAGGGAGGATGGGAGGGCTTAGAACATGCCTGGGCACTGTGGTTTCTTCCAGAGAAGTGGAGGGCATTGACTTTACCTTGCCACAACCACTTGGGATAGGGTGTGCACCTCAGGAAAACTGTTTCCGTGGGAAGCCGGCTTTTTGCAAAGTGGTCTCAGGGCCGTGGGGGTCGGCTGTCCCTCCGGCTCCCCAAAGCACAGGGACGAGGTGAGGGGCTTAGACCATGGCTGGACAATGTTGTTTCTTACACCTGGGTGTGTGGCATTTTGTTGAGCTGGCTACCCCCACTTGGGATAGGTGTTCCACAGCAACCACCTATTGTTCGACGGAAGCCGTTTTTGCCCCAGGGGTCTCCGGGCTGTGTTCGTTGGGCTTGAACTCCTGCTAGCAAAACCGCCGGGTTGAGGGAAGGGTTCAGACTGTGCCTGGGCCCTGTGGTCTCTTCCAGGTCAGTGTATGGCATTTCCTTCCCCTTGCCACAGGCACCTGGGAGCATGTCAGCACGTGGAGAAAGACTTTCCCGTGGGAAGCCGGTTTTTGTCAAACGGGTCCCAGTGCTCTGCTGCTCTCTTTTCACTCCTGCTGCCAGAAGCCCAGGGAGGATGGGAGGGCTTAGAACATGGCTGGGCACTGTGGTTTCTTCCAGAGAAGTGGAGGGCATTGGCTTTACCTTGCCACAACCACTTGGGATAGGGTCTGCACCTCAGGAAAACTGTTTCCGTGGGAAGCCGGCTTTTTGCAAAGGGGTCTCAGGGCCGTGGGCCTCGGCTGTCCCTCCGGCTCCCCAAAGCACAGGGACGAGGTGAGGGGCTTAGACCATGCCTGGGCAATGTTGTTTCTTACACCTGGGTGTGTGGCATTTTGTTGAGCTGGCTACCCCCACTTGGGATAGGTGTTCCACAGCAAGCACCTATTGTTCGTCGGAAGCCGTTTTTGCCCCAGGGGTCTCCGGGCTGTGTTCGTTGGGCTTGAACTCCTGCTAGCAAAACCGCCGGGTTGAGGGAAGGGTTCAGACTGTGCCTGGGCCCTGTGGTCTCTTCCAGGTCAGTGTATGGCATTTCCTTCCCCTTGCCACAGGCACCTGGGAGCATGTCTGCATGTGGAGAAAGACTTTCCCGTGGGAAGCCGGTTTTTGTCAAACGGGTCCCAGTGCTCTGCTCCTCTCTTTTCACTCCTGCTGCCAGAAGCCCAGGGAGGATGGGAGGGCTTAGAACATGGCTGGGGACTGTGGTTTCTTCCAGAGAAGTGGAGGGCATTGGCTTTACCTTGTCACAACCACTTGGGAGAGGGTCTACACCTCAGGAAAACTGTTTCCGTGGGAAGCCGGCTTTTTGCAAAGGGGTCTCAGGGCCGTGGGGCTCGGGTGTCCCTCCGGCTCCCCAAAGCACAGGGACGAGGTGAGGGGCTTAGACTATGCCTGGGCAATGTTGTTTCTTACACCTGGGTGTGTGGCATTTTGTTGAGCTGGCTACCCCCACTTGGGATAGGTGTTCCACAGCAAGCACCTATTGTTCGTTGGAAGCCGTTTTTGCCCCAGGGGTCTCCGGGCTGTGTTCGTTGGGCTTGAACTCCTGCTAGCAAAACCGCCGGGTTGAGGGAAGTGTTCAGACTGTGCCAGGGCCCTGTGGTCTCTTCCAGGTCAGTGTATGGCATTTCCTTCCCCTTGCCACAGGCACCTCGGAGTATGTCAGCACGTGGAGAAAGACTTTCCCGTGGGAAGCCGGTTTTTTCAAACAGGTCCCAGTGCTCTGCTCCTCTCTTTTCACTCCTGCTGCCAGAAGCCCAGGGAGGATGGGAGGGCTTAGAACATGGCTGGGCACTGTGGTTTCTTCCAGAGAAGTGGAGGGCATTGGCTTTACCTTGCCACAACCACTTGGGATAGGGTCTGCACTTCAGGAAAACTGTTTCCGTGGGAAGCCGGCTTTTTGCAAAGGGGTCTCAGGGCCATGGGCCTCGGGTGTCCCTCCGGCTCCCCAAAGCACAGGGACGAGGTGAGGGGCTTAGACCATGCCTGGGCAATGTTGTTTCTTACACCTGGGTGTGTGGCATTTTGTTGAGCTGGCTACCCCCACTTGGGATAGGTGTTCCACAGCAAGCACCTATTGTTCGTCGGAAGCCGTTTTTGCCCCAGGGGTCTCCGGGCTGTGTTCCTTGGGCTTGAACTCCTGCTAGCAAAACCGCCGGGTTGAGGGAAGGGTTCAGACTGTGCCTGGGCCCTGTGGTCTCTTCCAGGTCAGTGTATGGCATTTCCTTCCCCTTGCCACAGGCACCTGGGAGCATGTCTGCACGTGGAGAAAGACTTTCCCGTGGGAAGCCGGTTTTTGTCAAACGGGTCCCAGTGCTCTGCTCCTCTCTTTTCACTCCTGCTGCCAGAAGCCCAGGGAGGATGGGAGGGCTTAGAACATGCCTGGGCACTGGGGTTTCTTCCAGAGAAGTGGAGGGCATTGGCTTTACCTTGCCACAACCACTTGGGATAGGGTCTGCACCTCAGGACAACTGTTTCCATGGGAAGCCGGCTTTTTGCAAAGGGGTCTCAGGGCCGTGGGCCTCGGGTGTCCCTCCGGCTTCCCAAAGCACAGGGACGAGGTGAGGGGCTTAGACCATGGCTGGACAATGTTGTTTCTTACACCTGGGTGTGTGGCATTTTGTTGAGCTGGCTACCCCCACTTGGGATAGGTGTTCCACAGCAAGCACCTATTGTTCGTCGGAAGCCGTTTTTGCCCCAGGGGTCTCCGGGCTGTGTTCGTTGGGCTTGAACTCCTGCTAGCAAAACCGCCGGGTTGAGGGAAGGGTTCAGACTGTGCCTGGGCCCTGTGGTCTCTTCCAGGTCAGTGTATGGCATTTCCTTCCCCTTGCCACAGGCACCTGGGAGCATGTCAGCACGTGGAGAAAGACTTTGCCGTGGGAAGCCGGTTTTTGTCAAATGGGTCCCAGTGCTCTGCTGCTCTCTTTTCACTCCTGCTTCCAGAAGCCCAGGGAGGATGGGAGGGCTTAGAACATGGCTGGGCACTGTGGTTTCTTCCAGAGAAGTGGAGGGCATTGGCTTTTCCTTGCCACAACCACTTGGGATAGGGTCTGCACCTCAGGAAAACTGTTTCCGTGGGAAGCCGGCTTTTTGCAAAGGGGTCTCAGGGCCGTGGGGCTCGGGTGTCCCTCCGGCTCCCCAAAGCACAGGGACGAGGTGAGGGGCTTAGACCATGCCTGGGCAATCTTGTTTCTTACACCTGGGTGTGTGGCATTTTGTAGAGCTGGCTACCCCCACTTGGGATAGGTGTTCCACAGCAAGCACCTATTGTTCGTCGGAAGCCGTTATTGCCCCAGGGGTCTCCGGGCTGTGTTCGTTGGGGTTGAACTCCTGCTAGCAAAACCGCCGGGTTGAGGGAAGGGTTCAGACTGTGCCTGGGCCCTGTGGTCTCTTCCAGGTCAGTGTATGGCATTTCCTTCCCCTTGCCACAGGCACCTGGGAGCATGTCTGCACGTGGAGAAATACTTTCCCGTGGGAAGCCGGTTTTTCTCAAACGGGTCCCAGTGCTCTGCTCCTCTCTTTTCACTCCTGCTGCCAGAAGCCCAGGGAGGATGGAAGGGCTTAGAACATGGCTGGGCATTGTGGTT
This sequence comes from Ursus americanus, assembly GCF_024610735.1. Classification (NCBI taxonomy): domain Eukaryota; kingdom Metazoa; phylum Chordata; class Mammalia; order Carnivora; family Ursidae; genus Ursus; species Ursus americanus. The sequence goes on from NW_028273649.1 coordinate 576,093, forward strand.
TCTTCCAGAGAAGTGGAGGGCATTGGCTTTACCTTGCCACAACCACTTGTGAGAGGGTCTGCACCTCAGGAAAACTGTTTCCGTGGGAAGCCTGCCTTTTGCAAAGGGGTCTCAGGGCCGTGGGCCTCGGGTGTCCCTCCGGCTCCCCAAAGCACAGGGACGAGGTGAGGGGCTTAGACCATGCCTGGGCAATGTTGTTTCTTACACCTGGGTGTGTGGCATTTTGTTGAGCTGGCTACCCCCACTTGGGATAGGTGTTCCACAGCAAGCACCTATTGTTCGTCGGAAGCCGTTTTTGCCCCAGGGGTCTCCGGGCTGTGTTCGTTGGGCTTGAACTCCTGCTAGCAAAACCGCCGGGTTGAGGGAAGGGTTCAGACTGTGCCTGGGCCCTGTGGTCTCTTCCAGGTCAGTGTATGGCATTTCCTTACCCTTGCCACAGGCACCTGGGAGCATGTCTGCACGTGGAGAAAGACTTTCCCGTGGGAAGCCGGTTTTTGTCAAACGGGTCCCAGTGCTCTGCTCCTCTCTTTTCACTCCTGCTGCCAGAAGCCCAGGGAGGATGGGAGGGCTTACAACATGCCTGGGCACTGTGGTTTCTTCCAGAGAAGTGGAGGGCATTGGCTTTACCTTGCCACAACCACTTGGGATAGGGTCTGCACCTCAGGACAACTGTTTCCGTGGGAAGCCGGCTTTTTGCAAAGGGGTCTCAGGGCCGTGGGGCTCGGGTGTCCCTCCGGCTCCCCAAAGCACAGGGACGAGGTGAGGGGCTTAGACCATGGCTGGGCAATGTTGTTTCTTACGCCTGGGTGTGTGGCATTTTGTTGAGCTGGCTACCCCCACTTGGGATAGGTGTTCCACAGCAAGCACCTATTGTTCGTCGGAAGCCATTTTTGCCCCAGGGGTCTCCGGGCTGTGTTCGTTGGGCTTGAACTCCTGCTAGCAAAACCGCCGGGTTGAGGGAAGGGTTCAGACTGTGCCTGGGCCCTGTGGTCTCTTCCAGGTCAGTGTATGGCATTTCCTTCCCCTTTCCACAGGCACCTGGGAGCATGTCTGCACGTGGAGAAAGACTTTCCCGTGGGAAGCCGGTTTTTGTCAAACGGGTCCCAGTGCTCTGCTCCTCTCTTTTCACTCCTGCTGCCAGAAGCCCAGGGAGGATGGGAGGGCTTAGAACATGGCTGGGCACTGGGGTTTCTTCCAGAGAAGTGGAGGGCATTGGCTTTACCTTGCCACAACCACTTGTGAGAGGGTCTGCACCTCAGGAAAACTGTTTCCGTGGGAAGCCGGCTTTTTGCAAAGGGGTCTCAGGGCCGTGGGCCTCGGGTGTCCCTCCAGCTCCCCAAAGCACAGGGACGAGGTGAGGGGCTTAGACCATGCCTGGGCAATGTTGTTTCTTACACCTGGGTGTGTGGCATTTTGTTGAGCTGGCTACCCCCACTTGGGATAGGTGTTCCACAGCAAGCACCTATTGTTCGTCGGAAGCCGTTTTTGCCCCAGGGGTCTCCAGGCTGTGTTCCTTCGGCTTGAACTCCTGCTAGCAAAACCGCCGGGTTGAGGGAAGGGTTCAGACTGTGCCTGGGCCCTGTGGTCTCTTCCAGGTCACTGTATGGCATTTCCTTCCCCTTGCCACAGGCACCTGGGAGCATGTCAGCACGTGGAGAAAGACTTTCCCGTGGGAAGCCGGTTTTTGTCAAACGGGTCCCAGTGCTCTGCTCCTCTCTTTTCACTCCTGCTGCCAGAAGCCCAGGGAGGATGGGAGGGCTTAGAACATGGCTGGGCACTGTGGTTTCTTCTAGAGAAGTGGAGGGCATTGGCTTTACCTTGCCACAACCACTTGGGATAGGGTCTGCACCTCAGGAAAACTGTTTCCGTGGGAAGCCGGCTTTTTGCAAAGGGGTCTCAGGGCCGTGGGCCTCGGGTGTCCCTCCGGCTCCCCAAAGCACAGGGACGAGGTGAGGGGCTTAGACCATGCCTGGGCAATGTTGTTTCTTACACCTGGGTGTGTGGCATTTTGTAGAGCTGGCTACCCCCACTTGGGATAGGTGTTCCACAGCAAGCACCTATTGTTCGTCGGAAGCCGTTATTGCCCCAGGGGTCTCCGGGCTGTGTTCGTTGGGGTTGAACTCCTGCTAGCATAACCGCCGGGTTGAGGGAAGGGTTCAGACTGTGCCTGGGCCCTGTGGTCTCTTCCAGGTCAGTGTATGGCATTTCCTTCCCCTTGCCACAGGCACCTGGGAGCATGTCTGCACGTGGAGAAAGACTTTCCCGTGGGAAGCCGGTTTTTGTCAAACGGGTCCCAGTGCTCTGCTCCTCTCTTTTCACTCCTGCTGCCAGAAGCCCAGGGAGGATGGGAGGGCTTAGAACATGCCTGGGCACTGTGGTTTCTTCCAGAGAAGTGGAGGGCATTGGCTTTACCTTGCCACAACCACTTGGGATAGGGTGTGCACCTCAGGAAAACTGTTTCCGTGGGAAGCCGGCTTTTTGCAAAGTGGTCTCAGGGCCGTGGGGGTCGGCTGTCCCTCCGGCTCCCCAAAGCACAGGGACGAGGTGAGGGGCTTAGACCATGGCTGGACAATGTTGTTTCTTACACCTGGGTGTGTGGCATTTTGTTGAGCTGGCTACCCCCACTTGGGATAGGTGTTCCACAGCAACCACCTATTGTTCGACGGAAGCCGTTTTTGCCCCAGGGGTCTCCGGGCTGTGTTCGTTGGGCTTGAACTCCTGCTAGCAAAACCGCCGGGTTGAGGTAAGGGTTCAGACTGTGCCTGGGCCCTGTGGTCTCTTCCAGGTCAGTGTATGGCATTTCCTTCCCCTTGCCACAGGCACCTGGGAGCATGTCAGCACGTGGAGAAAGACTTTCCCGTGGGAAGCCGGTTTTTGTCAAACGGGTCCCAGTGCTCTGCTGCTCTCTTTTCACTCCTGCTGCCAGAAGCCCAGGGAGGATGGGAGGGCTTAGAACATGGCTGGGCACTGTGGTTTCTTCCAGAGAAGTGGAGGGCATTGGCTTTACCTTGCCACAACCACTTGGGATAGGGTCTGCACCTCAGGAAAACTGTTTCCGTGGGAAGCCGGCTTTTTGCAAAGGGGTCTCAGGGCCGTGGGCCTCGGCTGTCCCTCCGGCTCCCCAAAGCACAGGGACGAGGTGAGGGGCTTAGACCATGCCTGGGCAATGTTGTTTCTTACACCTGGGTGTGTGGCATTTTGTTGAGCTGGCTACCCCCACTTGGGATAGGTGTTCCACAGCAAGCACCTATTGTTCGTCGGAAGCCGTTTTTGCCCCAGGGGTCTCCGGGCTGTGTTCGTTGGGCTTGAACTCCTGCTAGCAAAACCGCCGGGTTGAGGGAAGGGTTCAGACTGTGCCTGGGCCCTGTGGTCTCTTCCAGGTCAGTGTATGGCATTTCCTTCCCCTTGCCACAGGCACCTGGGAGCATGTCTGCATGTGGAGAAAGACTTTCCCGTGGGAAGCCGGTTTTTGTCAAACGGGTCCCAGTGCTCTGCTCCTCTCTTTTCACTCCTGCTGCCAGAAGCCCAGGGAGGATGGGAGGGCTTAGAACATGGCTGGGGACTGTGGTTTCTTCCAGAGAAGTGGAGGGCATTGGCTTTACCTTGTCACAACCACTTGGGAGAGGGTCTACACCTCAGGAAAACTGTTTCCGTGGGAAGCCGGCTTTTTGCAAAGGGGTCTCAGGGCCGTGGGGCTCGGGTGTCCCTCCGGCTCCCCAAAGCACAGGGACGAGGTGAGGGGCTTAGTCTATGCCTGGGCAATGTTGTTTCTTACACCTGGGTGTGTGGCATTTTGTTGAGCTGGCTACCCCCACTTGGGATAGGTGTTCCACAGCAAGCACCTATTGTTCGTCGGAAGCCGTTTTTGCCCCAGGGGTCTCCGGGCTGTGTTCGTTGGGCTTCAACTCCTGCTAGCAAAACCGCCGGGTTGAGGGAAGTGTTCAGACTGTGCCAGGGCCCTGTGGTCTCTTCCAGGTCAGTGTATGGCATTTCCTTCCCCTTGCCACAGGCACCTCGGAGCATGTCAGCACGTGGAGAAAGACTTTCCCGTGGGAAGCCGGTTTTTTCAAACAGGTCCCAGTGCTCTGCTCCTCTCTTTTCACTCCTGCTGCCAGAAGCCCAGGGAGGATGGGAGGGCTTAGAACATGGCTGGGCACTGTGGTTTCTTCCAGAGAAGTGGAGGGCATTGGCTTTACCTTGCCACAACCACTTGGGATAGGGTCTGCACTTCAGGAAAACTGTTTCCGTGGGAAGCCGGCTTTTTGCAAAGGGGTCTCAGGGCCATGGGCCTCGGGTGTCCCTCCGGCTCCCCAAAGCACAGGGACGAGGTGAGGGGCTTAGACCATGCCTGGGCAATGTTGTTTCTTACACCTGGGTGTGTGGCATTTTGTTGAGCTGGCTACCCCCACTTGGGATAGGTGTTCCACAGCAAGCACCTATTGTTCATCGGAAGCCGTTTTTGCCCCAGGGGTCTCCGGGCTGTGTTCGTTGGGCTTGAACTCCTGGTAGCAAAACCGCCGGGTTGAGGGAAGGGTTCAGACTGTGCCTGGGCCCTGTGGTCTCTTCCAGGTCAGTGTATGGCATTTCCTTCCCCTTGCCACAGGCACCTGGGAGCATGTCTGCACGTGGAGAAAGACTTTCCCGTGGGAAGCCGGTTTTTGTCAAACGGGTCCCAGTGCTCTGCTCCTCTCTTTTCACTCCTGCTGCCAGAAGCCCAGGGAGGATGGGAGGGCTTAGAACATGCCTGGGCACTGGGGTTTCTTCCAGAGAAGTGGAGGGCATTGGCTTTACCTTGCCACAACCACTTGGGATAGGGTCTGCACCTCAGGACAACTGTTTCCATGGGAAGCCGGCTTTTTGCAAAGGGGTCTCAGGGCCGTGGGCCTCGGGTGTCCCTCCGGCTTCCCAAAGCACAGGGACGAGGTGAGGGGCTTAGACCATGGCTGGACAATGTTGTTTCTTACACCTTGGTGTGTGGCATTTTGTTGAGCTGGCTACCCCCACTTGGGATAGGTGTTCCACAGCAAGCACCTATTGTTCGTCGGAAGCCGTTTTTGCCCCAGGGGTCTCCGGGCTGTGTTCGTTGGGCTTGAACTCCTGCTAGCAAAACCGCCGGGTTGAGGGAAGGGTTCAGACTGTGCCTGGGCCCTGTGGTCTCTTCCAGGTCAGTGTATGGCATTTCCTTCCCCTTGCCACAGGCACCTGGGAGCATGTCAGCACGTGGAGAAAGACTTTGCCGTGGGAAGCCGGTTTTTGTCAAATGGGTCCCAGTGCTCTGCTGCTCTCTTTTCACTCCTGCTTCCAGAAGCCCAGGGAGGATGGGAGGGCTTAGAACATGGCTGGGCACTGTGGTTTCTTCCACAGAAGTGGAGGGCATTGGCTTTACCTTGCCACAACCACTTGGGATAGGGTCTGCACCTCAGGAAAACTGTTTCCGTGGGAAGCCGGCTTTTTGCAAAGGGGTCTCAGGGCCGTGGGCCTCGGGTGTCCCTCCGGCTCCCCAAAGCACAGGGACGAGGTGAGGGGCTTAGACCATGCCTGGGCAATGTTGTTTCTTACACCTGGGTGTGTGGCATTTTGTAGAGCTGGCTACCCCCACTTGGGATAGGTGTTCCACAGCAAGCACCTATTGTTCGTCGGAAGCCGTTATTGCCCCAGGGGTCTCCGGGCTGTGTTCGTTGGGCTTGAACTCCTGCTAGCAAAACCGCCGGGTTGAGGGAAGTGTTCAGACTGTGCCAGGGCCCTGTGGTCTCTTCCAGGTCAGTGTATGGCATTTCCTTCCCCTTGCCACAGGCACCTGGGAGCATGTCAGCACGTGGAGAAAGACTTTCCCGTGGGAAGCCGGTTTTTTCAAACAGGTCCCAGTGCTCTGCTCCTCTCTTTTCACTCCTGCTGCCAGAAGCCCAGGGAGGATGGGAGGGCTTAGAACATGGCTGGGCACTGTGGTTTCTTCCAGAGAAGTGGAGGGCATTGGCTTTACCTTGCCACAACCACTTGGGATAGGGTCTGCACTTCAGGAAAACTGTTTCCGTGGGAAGCCGGCTTTTTGCAAAGGGGTCTCAGGGCCATGGGCTTCGGGTGTCCCTCCGGCTCCCCAAAGCACAGGGACGAGGTGAGGGGCTTAGACCATGCCTGGGCAATGTTGTTTCTTACACCTGGGTGTGTGGCATTTCGTTGAGCTGGCTACCCCCACTTGGGATAGGTGTTCCACAGCAAGTACCTATTGTTCGTCGGAAGCCGTTTTTGCCCCAGGGGTCTCCGGGCTGTGTTCGTTGGGCTTGAACTCCTGCTAGCAAAACCGCCGGGTTGAGGGAAGGGTTCAGACTGTGCCTGGGCCCTGTGGTCTCTTCCAGGTCAGTGTATGGCATTTCCTTCCCCTTGCCACAGGCACCTGGGAGCATGTCTGCACGTGGAGAAAGACTTTCCCGTGGGAAGCCGGTTTTTGTCAAACGGGTCCCAGTGCTCTGCTCCTCTCTTTTCACTCCTGCTGCCAGAAGCCCAGGGAGGATGGGAGGGCTTAGAACATGGCTGGGCACTGTGGTTTCTTCCACAGAAGTGGAGGGCATTGGCTTTTCCTTGCCACAACCACTTGGGATAGGGTCTGCACCTCAGGAAAACTGTTTCCGTGGGAAGCCGGCTTTTTGCAAAGGGGTCTCAGGGCCGTGGGGCTCGGGTGTCCCTCCGGCTCCCCAAAGCACAGGGACGAGGTGAGGGGCTTAGACCATGCCTGGGCAATCTTGTTTCTTACACCTGGGTGTGTGGCATTTTGTAGAGCTGGCTACCCCCACTTGGGATAGGTGTTCCACAGCAAGCACCTATTGTTCGTCGGAAGCCGTTATTGCCCCAGGGGTCTCCGGGCTGTGTTCGTTGGGGTTGAACTCCTGCTAGCAAAACCGCCGGGTTGAGGGAAGGGTTCAGACTGTGCCTGGGCCCTGTGGTCTCTTCCAGGTCAGTGTATGGCATTTCCTTCCCCTTGCCACAGGCACCTGGGAGCATGTCTGCACGTGGAGAAATACTTTCCCGTGGGAAGCCGGTTTTTCTCAAACGGGTCCCAGTGCTCTGCTCCTCTCTTTTCACTCCTGCTGCCAGAAGCCCAGGGAGGATGGAAGGGCTTAGAACATGGCTGGGCATTGTGGTTTCTTCCAGAGAAGTGGAGGGCATTGGCTTTACCTTGCCACAACCACTTGTGAGAGGGTCTGCACCTCAGGAAAACTGTTTCCGTGGGAAGCCTGCCTTTTGCAAAGGGGTCTCAGGGCCGTGGGCCTCGGGTGTCCCTCCGGCTCCCCAAAGCACAGGGACGAGGTGAGGGGCTTAGACCATGCCTGGGCAATGTTGTTTCTTACACCTGGGTGTGTGGCATTTTGTTGAGCTGGCTACCCCCACTTGGGATAGGTGTTCCACAGCAAGCACCTATTGTTCGTCGGAAGCCGTTTTTGCCCCAGGGGCCTCCGGGCTCTGTTCCTTGGGCTTGAACTCCTGCTAGCAAAACCGCCGGGTTGAGGGAAGGGTTCAGACTGTGCCTGGGCCCTGTGGTCTCTTCCAGGTCAGTGTATGGCATTTCCTTCCCCTTGCCACAGGCACCTGGGAGCATGTCAGCACGTGGAGGAAGACTTTCCCGTGGGAAGCCGGTTTTTGTCAAACGGGTCCCAGTGCTCTGCTGCTCTCTTTTCACTCCTGCTGCCAGAAGCCCAGGGAGGATGGGAGGGCTTAGAACATGGCTGGGCACTGTGGTTTCTTCCAGAGAAGTGGAGGGCATTGGCTTTACCTTGCCACAACCACTTGGGATAGGGACTGCACCTCAGGAAAACTGTTTCCGTGGGAAGCCGGCTTTTTGCAAAGGGGTCTCAGGGCCGTGGGGCTCGGGTGTCCCTCCGGCTCCCCAAAGCACAGGGACGAGGTGAGGGGCTTAGACCATGCCTGGGCAATGTTGTTTCTTACACCTGGGTGTGTGGCATTTTGTTGAGCTGGCTACCCCCACTTGGGATAGGTGTTCCACAGCAAGCACCTATTGTTCGTCGGAAGCCGTTTTTGCCCCAGGGGTCTCCGGGCTGTGTTCGTTGGGCTTGAACTCCTGCTAGCAAAACCGCCGGGTTGAGGGAAGGGTTCAGACTGTGCCTGGGCCCTGTGGTCTCTTCCAGGTCAGTGTATGGCATTTCCTTCCCCTTGCCACAGGCACCTGGGAGCATGTCTGCACGTGGAGAAAGACTTTCCCGTGGGAAGCCGGTTTTTGTCAAACGGGTCCCAGTGCTCTGCTCCTCTCTTTTCACTCCTGCTGCCAGAAGCCCAGGGAGGATGGGAGGGCTTAGAACATGGCTGGGGACTGTGGTTTCTTCCAGAGAAGTGGAGGGCATTGGCTTTACCTTGCCACAACCACTTGGGATAGCGTCTGCACCTCAGGACAACTGTTTCCGTGGGAAGCCGGCTTTTTGCAAAGGGGTCTCAGGGCTGTGGGGCTCGGGTGTCCCTCCGGCTCCCCAAAGCACAGGGACGAGGTGAGGGGCTTAGACCATGGCTGGGCAATGTTGTTTCTTACGCCTGGGTGTGTGGCATTTTGTTGAGCTGGCTACCCCCACTTGGGATAGGTGTTCCACAGCAAGCACCTATTGTTCGTCGGAAGCCGTTTTTGCCCCAGGGGTCTCCGGGCTGTGTTCGTTGGGCTTGAACTCCTGCTAGCAAAACCGCCGGGTTGAGGGAAGGGTTCAGACTGTGCCTGGGCCCTGTGGTCTCTTCCAGGTCAGTGTATGGCATTTCCTTCCCCTTTCCACAGGCACCTGGGAGCATGTCTGCACGTGGAGAAAGACTTTCCCGTGGGAAGCCGGTTTTTGTCAAACGGGTCCCAGTGCTCTGCTCCTCTCTTTTCACTCCTGCTGCCAGAAGGCCAGGGAGGATGGGAGGGCTTAGAACATGGCTGGGCACTGTGGTTTCTTCCAGAGAAGTGGAGGGCATTGGCTTTACCTTGCCACAACCACTTGGGAGAGGGTCTGCACCTCAGGAAAACTGTTTCCGTGGGAAGCCGGCTTTTTGCAAAGGGGTCTCAGGGCCATGGGCCTCGGGTGTCCCTCCGGCTCCCCAAAGCACAGGGACGAGGTGAGTGGCTTAGACCATGCCTGGGCAATGTTGTTTCTTACACCTGGGTGTGTGGCATTTTGTTGAGCTGGCTACCCCCACTTGGGATAGGTGTTCCACAGCAAGCACCTATTGTTCGTCGGAAGCCGTTTTTGCCCCAGGGGTCTCCGGGCTGTGTTCGTTGGGCTTGAACTCCTGCTAGCAAAACCGCCGGGTTGAGGGAAGGGTTCAGACTGTGCCAGGGCCCTGTGGTCTCTTCCAGGTCAGTGTATGGCATTTCCTTCCCCTTGCCACAGGCACCTGGGAGCATGTCAGCACGTGGAGAAAGACTTTCCCGTGGGAAGCCGGGTTTTGTCAAACGGGTCCCAGTGCTCTGCTGCTCTCTTTTCACTCCTGCTGCCAGAAGCCCAGGGAGGATGGGAGGGCTTAGAACATGGCTGGGCACTGTGGTTTCTTCCAGAGAAGTGGAGGGCATTTGCTTTACCTTGCCACAACCACTTGGGATAGGGTCTGCACTTCAGTAAAACTGTTTCCGTGGGAAGCCGGCTTTTTGCAAAGGGGTCTCAGGGCCATGGGCCTCGGGTGTCCCTCCGGCTCCCCAAAGCACAGGGACGAGGTGAGGGGCTTAGACCATGCCTGGGCAATGTTGTTTCTTACACCTGGGTGTGTGGCATTTTGTTGAGCTGGCTACCCCCACTTGGGATAGGTGTTCCACAGCAAGCACCTATTGTTCGTCGGAAGCCGTTTTTGCCCCAGGGGTCTCCGGGCTGTGTTCGTTGGGCTTGAACTCCTGCTAGCAAAACCGCCGGGTTGAGGGAAGGGTTCAGACTGTGCCTGGGCCCTGTGGTCTCTTCCAGGTCAGTGTATGGCATTTCCTTCCCCTTGCCACAGGCACCTGGGAGCATGTCTGCACGTGGAGAAAGACTTTCCCGTGGGAAGCCGGTTTTTGTCAAACGGGTCCCAGTGCTCTGCTCCTCTCTTTTCACTCCTGCTGCCAGAAGCCCAGGGAGGATGGGAGGGCTTAGAACATGCCTGGGCACTGTGGTTTCTTCCAGAGAAGTGGAGGGCATTGGCTTTACCTTGCCACAACCACTTGGGATAGGGTCTGCACCTCAGGACAACTGTTTCCATGGGAAGCCGGCTTTTTGCAAAGGGGTCTCAGGGCCGTGGGCCTCGGGTGTCCCTCCGGCTTCCCAAAGCACAGGGACGAGGTGAGGGGCTTAGACCATGGCTGGACAATGTTGTTTCTTACACCTGGGTGTGTGGCATTTTGTTGAGCTGGCTACCCCCACTTGGGATAGGTGTTCCACAGCAAGCACCTATTGTTCGTCGGAAGCCGTTTTTGCCCCAGGGGTCTCCGGGCTGTGTTCGTTGGGCTTAAACTCCTGCTAGCAAAACCGCCGGGTTGAGGGAAGGGTTCAGACTGTGCCTGGGCCCTGTGGTCTCTTCCAGGTCAGTGTATGGCATTTCCTTCCCCTTGCCACAGGCACCTGGGAGCATGTCAGCACGTGGAGAAAGACTTTGCCGTGGGAAGCCGGTTTTTGTCAAATGGGTCCCAGTGCTCTGCTGCTCTCTTTTCACTCCTGCTTCCAGAAGCCCAGGGAGGATGGGAGGGCTTAGAACATGGCTGGGCACTGTGGTTTCTTCCACAGAAGTGGAGGGCATTGGCTTTACCTTGCCACAACCACTTGGGATAGGGTCTGCACCACAGGAAAACTGTTTCCGTGGGAAGCCGGCTTTTTGCAAAGGGGTCTCAGGGCCGTGGGCCTCGGGTGTCCCTCCGGCTCCCCAAAGCACAGGGACGAGGTGAGGGGCTTAGACCATGCCTGGGCAATGTTGTTTCTTACACCTGGGTGTGTGGCATTTTGTTGAGCTGGCTACCCCCACTTGGGATAGGTGTTCCACAGCAAGCACCTATTGTTCGTCGGAAGCCGTTTTTGCCCCAGGGGTCTCCGGGCTGTGTTCGTTGGGCTTGAACTCCTGCTAGCAAAACCGCCGGGTTGAGGGAAGGGTTCAGACTGTGCCTGGGCCCTGTGGTCTGTTCCAGGTCAGCGTATGGCATTTCCTTCCCCTTGCCACAGGCACCTGGGAGCATGTCTGCACGTGGAGAAAGACTTTCCCGTGGGAAGCCGGTTTTTGTCAAACGGGTCCCAGTGCTCTGCTCCTCTCTTTTCACTCCTGCTGCCAGAAGCCCAGGGAGGATGGGAGGGCTTAGAACATGCCTGGGCACTGTGGTTTCTTCCAGAGAAGTGGAGGGCATTGGCTTTACCTTGCCACAACCACTTGGGATAGGGTCTGCACCTCAGGACAACTGTTTCCATGGGAAGCCGGCTTTTTGCAAAGGGGTCTCAGGGCCGTGGGCCTCGGGTGTCCCTCCGGCTTCCCAAAGCACAGGGACGAGGTGAGGGGCTTAGACCATGGCTGGACAATGTTGTTTCTTACACCTGGGTGTGTGGCATTTTGTTAAGCTGGCTACCCCCACTTGGGATAGGTGTTCCACAGCAAGCACCTATTGTTCGTCGGAAGCCGTTTTTTCCCCAGGGGTCTTCGGGCTGTGTTCGTTGGGCTTGAACTCCTGCTAGCAAAACCGCCGGGTTGAGGGAAGGGTTCAGACTGTGCCTGGGCCCTGTGGTCTCTTCCAGGTCAGTGTATGGCATTTCCTTCCCCTTGCCACAGGCACCTGGGAGCATGTCAGCACGTGGAGAAAGACTTTGCCGTGGGAAGCCGGTTTTTGTCAAATGGGTCCCAGTGCTCTGCTGCTCTCTTTTCACTCCTGCTTCCAGAAGCCCAGGGAGGATGGGAGGGCTTAGAACATGGCTGGGCACTGTGGTTTCTTCCAGAGAAGTGGAGGGCATTGGCTTTACCTTGCCACAACCACTTGGGATAGGGTCTGCACCTCAGGAAAACTGTTTCCGTGGGAAGCCGGCTTTTTGCAAAGGGGTCTCAGGGCCGTGGGCCTCGGGTGTCCCTCCGGCTCCCCAAAGCACAGGGACGAGGTGAGGGGCTTAGACCATGCCTGGGCAATGTTGTTTCTTACACCTGGGTGTGTGGCATTTTGCTGAGCTGGCTACCCCCACTTGGGATAGGTGTTCCACAGCAAGCACCTATTGTTCATCGGAAGCCGTTTTTGCCCCAGCGGTCTCCGGGCTGTGTTCGTTGGGCTTGAACTCCTGCTAGCAAAAGGGCCGGGTTGAGGGAAGGGTTCAGACTGTGCCTGGGCCCTGTGGTCTCTTCCAGGTCAGTGTATGGTATTTCCTTCCCCTTGCCACAGGCACCTGGGAGCATGTCTGCACGTGGAGAAAGACTTTCCCGTGGGAAGCCAGTTTTGTCAAACGGGTCCCAGTGCTCTGCTCCTCTCTTTTCACTCCTGCTGCCAGAAGCCCAGGGAGGATGGGAGGGCTTAGAACATGGCTGGGCACTGTGGTTTCTTCCAGAGAAGTGGAGGGCATTTGCTTTACCTTGCCACAACCCCTTGGGATAGGGTCTGCACCTCAGGAAAACTGTTTCCGTGGGAAGCCGGCTTTTTGCAAAGGGGTCTCAGGGCCGTGGGCCTCGGGTGTCCCTCCGGCTCCCCAAAGCACAGGGACGAGGTGAGGGGCTTAGACCATGCCTGGGCAATGTTGTTTCTTACACCTGGGTGTGTGGCATTTTGTTGAGCTGGCTAGCCCCACTTGGGATAGGTGTTCCACAGCAAGCACCTATTGTTCGTCGGAAGCCGTTATTGCCCCAGGGGTCTCCGGGCTGTGTTTGTTGGGCTTGAACTCCTGCTAGCAAAACCGCCGGGTTGAGGGAAGGGTTCAGACTGTGCCTGGGCCCTGTGGTCTCTTCCAGGTCAGTGTATGGCATTTCCTTCCCCTTTCCACAGGCACCTGGGAGCATGTCTGCACGTGGAGAAAGACTTTCCCGTGGGAAGCCGGTTTTTGTCAAACGGGTCCCAGTGCTCTGCTCCTCTCTTTTCACTCCTGCTGCCAGAAGCCCAGGGAGGATGGGAGGGCTTAGAACATGGCTGGGCACTGGGGTTTCTTCCAGAGAAGTGGAGGGCATTGGCTTTACCTTGCCACAACCACTTGTGAGAGGGTCTGCACCTCAGGAAAACTGTTTCCGTGGGAAGCCGGCTTTTTGCAAAGGGGTCTCAGGGCCATGGGCCTCGGGTGTCCCTCCGGCTCCCCAAAGCACAGGGACGAGGTGAGTGGCTTAGACCATGCCTGGGCAATGTTGTTTCTTACACCTGGGTGTGTGGCATTTTGTTGAGCTGGCTACCCCCACTTGGGATAGGTGTTCCACAGCAAGCACCTATTGTTCGTCGGAAGCCGTTTTTGCCCCAGGGGTCTCCGGGCTGTGTTCCTTGGGCTTGAACTCCTGCTAGCAAAACCGCCGGGTTGAGGGAAGGGTTCAGACTGTGCCTGGGCCCTGTGGTCTCTTCCAGGTCAGTGTATGGCATTTCCTTCCCCTTGCCACAGGCACCTGGGAGCATGTCAGCACGTGGAGGAAGACTTTCCCGTGGGAAGCCGGTTTTTGTCAAACGGGTCACAGTGCTCTGCTGCTCTCTTTTCACTCCTGCTGCCAGAAGCCCAGGGAGGATGGGAGGGCTTAGAACATGGCTGGGCACTGTGGTTTCTTCCAGAGAAGTGGAGGGCATTGGCTTTACCTTGCCACAACCCCTTGGGATAGGGTCTGCACCTCAGGAAAACTGTTTCCGTGGGAAGCCGGCTTTTTGCAAAGGGGTCTCAGGGCCATGGGCCTCGGCTGTCCCTCCGGCTCCCCAAAGCACAGGGACGAGGTGAGGGGCTTAGACCATGCCTGGGCAATGTTGTTTCTTACACCTGGGTGTGTGGCATTTTGTTGAGCTGGCTACCCCCACTTGTTATAGGTGTTCCACAGCAAGCACCTATTGTTCGTCGGAAGCCGTTTTTGCCCCAGGGGTCTCCGGGCTGTGTTCGTTGGGCTTGAACTCCTGCTAGCAAAACCGCCGGGTTGAGGGAAGGGTTCAGACTGTGCCTGGGCCCTGTGGTCTCTTCCAGGTCAGTGTATGGCATTTCCTTCCCCTTGCCACAGGCACCTGGGAGCATGTCTGCACGTGGAGAAAGACTTTCCCGTGGGAAGCCGGTTTTTGTGAAACGGGTCCCAGTGCTCTGCTCCTCTCTTTTCACTCCTGCTGCCAGAAGCCCAGGGAGGATGGGAGGGCTTAGAACATGGCTGGGCACTGTGGTTTCTTCCAGAGAAGTGGAGGGCATTTGCTTTACCTTGCCACAACCCCTTGGGATAGGGTCTGCACCTCAGGAAAACTGTTTCCGTGGGAAGCCGGCTTTTTGCAAAGGGGTCTCAGGGCCGTGGGCCTCGGGTGTCCCTCCGGCTCCCCAAAGCACAGGGACGAGGTGAGGGGCTTAGACCATGCCTGGGCAATGTTGTTTCTTACACCTGGGTGTGTGGCATTTTGTTGAGCTGGCTACCCCCACTTGGGATAGGTGTTCCACAGCAAGCACCTATTGTTCGTCGGAAGCCGTTATTGCCCCAGGGGTCTCCGGGCTGTGTTCGTTGGGCTTGAACTCCTGCTAGCAAAACCGCCGGGTTGAGGGAAGGGTTCAGACTGTGCCTGGGCCCTGTGGTCTCTTCCAGGTCAGTGTATGGCATTTCCTTCCCCTTGCCACAGGCACCTGGGAGCATGTCTGCACGTGGAGAAAGACTTTCCCGTGGGAAGCCGGTTTTTGTCAAACGGGTCCCAGTGCTCTGCTCCTCTCTTTTCACTCCTGCTGCCAGAAGCCCAGGGAGGATGGGAGGGCTTAGAACATGGCTGGGCACTGGGGTTTCTTCCAGAGAAGTGGAGGGCATTGGCTTTACCTTGCCACAACCACTTGTGAGAGGGTCTGCACCTCAGGAAAACTGTTTCCGTGGGAAGCCGGCTTTTTGCAAAGGGGTCTCAGGGCCGTGGGCCTCGGGTGTCCCTCCAGCTCCCCAAAGCACAGGGACGAGGTGAGGGGCTTAGACCATGCCTGGGCAATGTTGTTTCTTACACCTGGGTGTGTGGCATTTTGTTGAGCTGGCTACCCCCACTTGGGATAGGTGTTCCACAGCAAGCACCTATTGTTCGTCGGAAGCCGTTTTTGCCCCAGGGGTCTCCGGGCTGTGTTCCTTGGGCTTGAACTCCTGCTAGCAAAACCGCCGGGTTGAGGGAAGGGTTCAGACTGTGCCTGGGCCCTGTGGTCTCTTCCAGGTCAGTGTATGGCATTTCCTTCCCCTTGCCACAGGCACCTGGGAGCATGTCAGCACGTGGAGGAAGACTTTCCCGTGGGAAGCCGGTTTTTGTCAAACGGGTCCCAGTGCTCTGCTGCTCTCTTTTCACTCCTGCTGCCAGAAGCCCAGGGAGGATGGGAGGGCTTAGAACATGGCTGGGCACTGTGGTTTCTTCCAGAGAAGAGGAGGGCATTGGCTTTACCTTGCCACAACCACTTGGGATAGGGTCTGCACCTCAGGAAAACTGTTTCCGTGGGAAGCCGGCTTTTTGCAAAGGGGTCTCAGGGCCATGGGCCTCGGTTGTCCCTCCGGCTCCCCAAAGCACAGGGACGAGGTGAGGGGCTTAGACCATGCCTGGGCAATGTTGTTTCTTACACCTGGGTGTGTGGCATTTTGTTGAGCTGGCTACCCCCACTTGGGATAGGTGTTCCACAGCAAGCACCTATTGTTCATCGGAAGCCGTTTTTGCCCCAGGGGTCTCCGGGCTGTGTTCGTTGGGCTTGAACTCCTGCTAGCAAAAGGGCCGGGTTGAGGGAAGGGTTCAGACTGTGCCTGGGCCCTGTGGTCTCTTCCAGGTCAGTGTATGGCATTTCCTTCCCCTTGCCACAGGCACCTGGGAGCATGTCAGCACGTGGAGAAAGACTTTGCCATGGGAAGCCGGTTTTTGTCAAATGGGTCCCAGTGCTCTGCTGCTCTCTTTTCACTCCTGCTTCCAGAAGCCCAGGGAGGATGGGAGGGCTTAGAACATGGCTGGGCACTGTGGTTTCTTCCACAGAAGTGGAGGGCATTGGCTTTACCTTGCCACAACCACTTGGGATAGGGTCTGCACCTCAGGAAAACTGTTTCCGTGGGAAGCCGGCTTTTTGCAAAGGGGTCTCAGGGCCGTGGGCCTCGGGTGTCCCTCCGGCTCCCCAAAGCACAGGGACGAGGTGAGGGGCTTAGACCATGCCTGGGCAATGTTGTTTCTTACACCTGGGTGTGTGGCATTTTGTAGAGCTGGCTACCCCCACTTGGGATAGGTGTTCCACAGCAAGCACCTATTGTTCGTCGGAAGCCGTTATTGCCCCAGGGGTCTCCGGGCTGTGTTCGTTGGGGTTGAACTCCTGCTAGCAAAACCGCCGGGTTGAGGGAAGGGTTCAGACTGTGCCTGGGCCCTGTGGTCTCTTCCAGGTCAGTGTATGGCATTTCCTTCCCCTTGCCACATGCACCTGGGAGCATGTCTGCACGTGGAGAAATACTTTCCCGTGGGAAGCCGGTTTTTCTCAAACGGGTCCCAGTGCTCTGCTCCTCTCTTTTCACTCCTGCTGCCAGAAGCCCAGGGAGGATGGGAGGGCTTAGAACATGGCTGGGCATTGTGGTTTCTTCCAGAGAAGTGGAGGGCATTGGCTTTACCTTGCCACAACCACTTGTGAGAGGGTCTGCACCTCAGGAAAACTGTTTCCGTGGGAAGCCTGCCTTTTGCAAAGGGGTCTCAGGGCCGTGGGCCTCGGCTGTCCCTCCGGCTCCCCAAAGCACAGGGACGAGGTGAGGGGCTTAGACCATGCCTGGGCAATGTTGTTTCTTACACCTGGGTGTGTGGCATTTTGTTGAGCTGGCTACCCCCACTTGGGATAGGTGTTCCACAGCAAGCACCTATTGTTCGTCGGAAGCCGTTATTGCCCCAGGGGTCTCCGGGCTGTGTTCGTTGGGCTTGAACTCCTGCTAGCAAAACCGCCGGGTTGAGGGAAGGGTTCAGACTGTGCCTGGGCCCTGTGGTCTCTTCCAGGTCAGTGTATGGCATTTCCTTCCCCTTGCCACAGGCACCTGGGAGCATGTCTGCACGTGGAGAAAGACTTTCCCGTGGGAAGCCGGTTTTTGTCAAACGGGTCCCAGTGCTCTGCTCCTCTCTTTTCACTCCTGCTGCCAGAAGCCCAGGGAGGATGGGAGGGCTTAGAACATGGCTGGGCACTGGGGTTTCTTCCAGAGAAGTGGAGGGCATTGGCTTTACCTTGCCACAACCACTTGTGAGAGGGTCTGCACCTCAGGAAAACTGTTTCCGTGGGAAGCCGGCTTTTTGCAAAGGGGTCTAAGGGCCGTGGGACTCGGGTGTCCCTCCAGCTCCCCAAAGCACAGGGACGAGGTGAGGGGCTTAGACCATGCCTGGGCAATGTTGTTTTTTACACCTGGGTGTGTGGCATTTTGTTGAGCTGGCTACCCCCACTTGGGATAGGTGTTCCACAGCAAGCACCTATTGTTCGTCGGAAGCCGTTTTTGCCCCAGGGGTCTCCGGGCTGTGTTCCTTGGGCTTGAACTCCTGCTAGCAAAACCGCCGGGTTGAGGGAAGGGTTCAGACTGTGCCTGGGCCCTGTGGTCTCTTCCAGGTCAGTGTATGGCATTTCCTTCCCCTTGCCACAGGCACCTGGGAGCATGTCAGCACGTGGAGGAAGACTTTCCCGTGGGAAGCCGGTTTTTGTCAAACGGGTCCCAGTGCTCTGCTGCTCTCTTTTCACTCCTGCTGCCAGAAGCCCAGGGAGGATGGGAGGGCTTAGAACATGGCTGGGCACTGTGGTTTCTTCCAGAGAAGTGGAGGGCATTGGCTTTACCTTGCCACAACCACTTGGGATAGGGTCTGCACCTCAGGAAAACTGTTTCCGTGGGAAGCCGGCTTTTTGAAAAGGGGTCTCAGGGCCATGGGCCTCGGGTGTCCCTCCGGCTCCCCAAAGCACAGGGACGAGGTGAGGGGCTTAGACCATGCCTGCGCAATGTTGTTTCTTACACCTGGGTGTGTGGCATTTTGTTGAGCTGGCTACCCCCACTTGGGATAGGTGTTCCACAGCAAGCACCTATTGTTCGTCGGAAGCCGTTTTTGCCCCAGGGGTCTCCGGGCTGTGTTCGTTGGGCTTGAACTCCTGCTAGCAAAACCGCCGGGTTGAGGGAAGGGTTCAGACTGTGCCTGGGCCCTGTGGTCTCTTCCAGGTCAGTGTATGGCATTTCCTTCCCCTTGCCACAGGCACCTGGGAGCATGTCTGCACGTGGAGAAAGACTTTCCCGTGAGAAGCCGGTTTTTGTCAAACGGGTCCCAGTGCTCTGCTCCTCTCTTTTCACTCCTGCTGCCAGAAGCCCAGGGAGGATGGGAGGGCTTAGAACATGGCTGGGCACTGGGGTTTCTTCCAGAGAAGTGGAGGGCATTGGCTTTACCTTGCCACAACCACTTGTGAGAGGGTCTGCACCTCAGGAAAACTGTTTCCGTGGGAAGCCGGCTTTTTGCAAAGGGGTCTAAGGGCCGTGGGACTCGGGTGTCCCTCCAGCTCCCCAAAGCACAGGGACGAGGTGAGGGGCTTAGACCATGCCTGGGCAATGTTGTTTTTTACACCTGGGTGTGTGGCATTTTGTTGAGCTGGCTACCCCCACTTGGGATAGGTGTTCCACAGCAAGCACCTATTGTTCGTCGGAAGCCGTTTTTGCCCCAGGGGTCTCCGGGCTGTGTTCCTTGGGCTTGAACTCCTGCTAGCAAAACCGCCGGGTTGAGGGAAGGGTTCAGACTGTGCCTGGGCCCTGTGGTCTCTTCCAGGTCAGTGTATGGCATTTCCTTCCCCTTGCCACAGGCACCTGGGAGCATGTCAGCACGTGGAGGAAGACTTTCCCGTGGGAAGCCGGTTTTTGTCAAACGGGTCCCAGTGCTCTGCTGCTCTCTTTTCACTCCTGCTGCCAGAAGCCCAGGGAGGATGGGAGGGCTTAGAACATGGCTGGGCACTGTGGTTTCTTCCAGAGAAGTGGAGGGCATTGGCTTTACCTTGCCACAACCACTTGGGATAGGGTCTGCACCTCAGGAAAACTGTTTCCGTGGGAAGCCGGCTTTTTGAAAAGGGGTCTCAGGGCCATGGGCCTCGGGTGTCCCTCCGGCTCCCCAAAGCACAGGGACGAGGTGAGGGGCTTAGACCATGCCTGCGCAATGTTGTTTCTTACACCTGGGTGTGTGGCATTTTGTTGAGCTGGCTACCCCCACTTGGGATAGGTGTTCCACAGCAAGCACCTATTGTTCGTCGGAAGCCGTTTTTGCCCCAGGGGTCTCCGGGCTGTGTTCGTTGGGCTTGAACTCCTGCTAGCAAAACCGCCGGGTTGAGGGAAGGGTTCAGACTGTGCCAGGGCCCTGTGGTCTCTTCCAGGTCAGTGTATGGCATTTCCTTCCCCTTGCCACAGGCACCTGGGAGCATGTCAGCACGTGGAGAAAGACTTTCCCGTGGGAAGCCGGTTTTTGTCAAACGGGTCCCAGTGCTCTGCTGCTCTCTTTTCACTCCTGCTGCCAGAAGCCCAGGGAGGATGGGAGGGCTTAGAACATGGCTGGGCACTGTGGTTTCTTCCAGAGAAGTGGAGGGCATTTGCTTTACCTTGCCACAACCACTTGGGATAGGGTCTGCACTTCAGGAAAACTGTTTCCGTGGGAAGCCGGCTTTTTGCAAAGGGGTCTCAGGGCCATGGGCCTCGGGTGTCCCTCCGGCTCCCCAAAGCACAGGGACGAGGTGAGGGGCTTAGACCATGCCTGGGCAATGTAGTTTCTTACACCTGGGTGTGTGGCATTTTGTTGAGCTGGCTACTCCCACTTGGGATAGGTGTTCCACAGCAAGCACCTATTGTTCGTCGGAAGCCGTTTTTGCCCAAGGGGTCTCCGGGCTGTGTTCGTTGGGCTTGAACTCCTGCTAGCAAAACCGCCGGGTTGAGGGAAGGGTTCAGACTGTGCCTGGGCCCTGTGGTCTCTTCCAGGTCAGTGTATGGCATTTCCTTCCCCTTGCCACAGGCACCTGGGAGCATGTCTGCACGTGGAGAAAGACTTTCCCGTGGGAAGCCGGTTTTTGTCAATCGGGTCCCAGTGCTCTGCTCCTCTCTTTTCACTCCTGCTGCCAGAAGCCCAGGGAGGATGGGAGGGCTTAGAACATGGCTGGGCACTGTGGTTTCTTCCAGAGAAGTGGAGGGCATTGGCTTTACCTTGCCACAACCACTTGGGATAGGGTCTGCACCTCAGGACAACTGTTTCCGTGGGAAGCCGGCTTTTTGCAAAGGGGTCTCAGGGCCGTGGGGCTCGGGTGTCCCTCCGGCTCCCCAAAGCACAGGGACGAGGTGAGGGGCTTAGACCATGGCTGGGCAATGTTGTTTCTTACGCCTGGGTGTGTGGCATTTTGTTGAGCTGGCTACCCCCACTTGGGATAGGTGTTCCACAGCAAGCACCTATTGTTCGTCGGAAGCCGTTTTTGCCCCAGGGATCTCCGGGCTGTGTTCGTTGGGCTTGAACTCCTGCTAGCAAAACCGCCGGGTTGAGGGAAGTGTTCAGACTGTGCCTGGGCCCTGTGGTCTCTTCCAGGTCAGTGTATGGCATTTCCTTCCCCTTGCCACAGGCACCTAGGAGCATGGCTGCGCGTGGAGAAAGACTTTCCCGTGGGAAGCCGGTTTTTGTCAAACGGGACCCAGTGCTCTGCTCCTCTCTTTTCGCTCCTGCTGCCAGAAGCCCAGGGAGGATGGGAGGGCTTAGAACATGGCTGGGCACTGTGGTTTCTTCCAGAGAAGTGGAGGGCATTGGCTTTACCTTGCCACAACCACTTGTGAGAGGGTCTGTACCACAGCAGAACTGTTTCCGTGGGAAGCCTGCTGTTTGCAAAGGTGTCTCAGGGCCGTGGGCCTCGGGTGTCCCTCCGGCTCCCCAAAGCACAGGGACGAGGTGAGGGGCTTAGACCATGTCTGGGCAATGTTGTTTCTTACACCTGGGTGTGTGGCATTTTGTTGAGCTGGCTACCCCCAGTTGGGATAAGTTTTCCACAGCAAGCACCTATTGTTCGTCGGAAGCCGTTATTGCCCCAGGGGTCTCCGGGCTGTGTTCGTTGGTGTTGAACTCCTGCTAGCAAAACCGCTGGGTTGAGGGAAGGGTTCAGACTGTGCCTGGGCCCTGTGGTCTGTTCCAGGTCAGTGTATGGCATTTCCTTCCCCTTGCCACAGGCACCTGGGAGCATGTCTGCACGTGGAGAAACACTTTCCCGTGGGAAGCCGGTTTTTCTCAAACGGGTCCCAGTGCTCTGCTCCTCTCTTTTCACTCCTGCTGCCAGAAGCCCAGGGGGGATGGGAGGGCTTAGAACATGGCTGGGCATTGTGGTTTCTTGCAGAGAAGTGGAGGGCATTGGCTTTACCTTGCCACAACCACTTGTGAGAGGGTCTGCACCTCAGGAAAACTGTTTCCGTGGGAAGCCTGCTTTTTGCAAAGGGGTCTCAGGGCCGTGGGCTTCTTGTGTCCCTCCGGCTCCCCAAAGCACAGGGACGAGGTGAGGGGCTTAGACCATGCCTGGGCAATGTTGTTTCTTACACCTGGGTCTGTGGCATTTTGTTGAGCTGGCTACCCCCACTTGGGATAGGTGTTCCACAGCAAGCACCTATTGTTCGTCGGAAGCCGTTTTTGCCCCAGGGGTCTCCGGGCTGTGTTCGTTGGGCTTGAACTCCTGCTAGCAAAACCGCCGGGTTGAGGGAAGGGTTCAGACTGTGCCTGGGCCCTGTGGTCTCTTCCAGGTCAGTGTATGGCATTTCCTTCCCCTTGCCACAGGCACCTGGGAGCATGTCTGCACGTGGAGAAAGAATTTCCCGTGGGAAGCCAGTTTTGTCAAACGGGTCCCAGTGCGCTGCTCCTCTCTTTTCACTCCTGCTGCCAGAAGCCCAGGGAGGATGGGAGGGCTTAGAACATGGCTGGGCACTGTGGTTTCTTCCAGAGAAGTGGAGGGCATTTGCTTTACCTTGCCACAACCCCTTGGGATAGGGTCTGCACCTCAGGAAAACTGTTTCCGTGGGAAGCCGGCTTTTTGCAAAGGGGTCTCAGGGCCGTGGGCCTCGGGTGTCCCTCCGGCTCCCCAAAGCACAGGGACGAGGTGAGGGGCTTAGACCATGCCTGGGCAATGTTGTTTCTTACACCTGGGTGTGTGGCATTTTGTTGAGCTGGCTACCCCCACTTGGGATAGGTGTTCCACAGCAAGCACCTATTGTTCGTCAGAAGCCGTTTTTGCCCCAGGGGTCTCCGGGCTGTGTTCGTTGGGCTTGAACTCCTGCTAGCAAAACCGCCGGGTTGAGGGAAGGGTTCAGACTGTGCCTGGGCCCTGTGGTCTCTTCCAGGTCAGTGTATGGCATTTCCTTCCCCTTGCCACAGGCACCTGGGAGCATGTCTGCACGTGGAGAAAGACTTTCCCGTGGGAAGCCGGTTTTTGTCAAACGGGTCCCAGGGCTCTGCTCCTCTCTTTTCACTCCTGCTGCCAGAAGCCCAGGGAGGATGGGAGGGCTTAGAACATGGCTGGGCACTGTGGTTTCTTCTAGAGAAGTGGAGGGCATTGGCTTTACCTTGCCACAACCACTTGGGATAGGGTCTGCACCTCAGGAAAACTGTTTCCGTGGGAAGCCGGCTTTTTGCAAAGGGGTCTCAGGGCCGTGGGCCTCGGGTGTCCCTCCGGCTCCCCAAAGCACAGGGACGAGGTGAGGGGCTTAGACCATGCCTGGGCAATGTTGTTTCTTACACCTGGGTGTGTGGCATTTTGTAGAGCTGGCTACCCCCACTTGGGATAGGTGTTCCACAGCAAGCACCTATTGTTCGTCGGAAGCCGTTATTGCCCCAGGGGTCTCCGGGCTGTGTTCGTTGGGGTTGAACTCCTGGTAGCATAACCGCCGGGTTGAGGGAAGGGTTCAGACTGTGCCTGGGCCCTGTGGTCTCTTCCAGGTCAGTGTATGGCATTTCCTTCCCCTTGCCACAGGCACCTGGGAGCATGTCTGCACGTGGAGAAAGACTTTACCGTGGGAAGCCGGTTTTTGTCAAACGGGTCCCAGTGCTCTGCTCCTCTCTTTTCACTCCTGCTGCCAGAAGCCCAGGGAGGATGGGAGGGCTTAGAACATGGCTGGGCACTGTGGTTTCTTCCAGAGAAGTGGAGGGCATTGGCTTTACCTTGCCACAAACACTTGGGAGAGGGTCTACACCTCAGGAAAACTGTCTCCGTGGGAAGCCGGCTTTTTGCAAAGGGGTCTCAGGGCCGTGGGCCTCGGGTGTCCCTCCGGCTCCCCAAAGCACAGGGACAAGGTGAGGGGCTTAGACCATGTCTGGGCAATGTTGTTTCTTACACCTGGGTGTGTGGCATTTTGTTGAGCTGCCTACCCCCACTTGGGATAGATGTTCCACAGCAAGCACCTATTGTTCGTCGGAAGCCGTTTTTGCCCCAGGTGTCTCCGGGCTGTGTTCGTTGGACTTGAACTCTGCTAGCAAAACCGCCGGGTTGAGGGAAGGGTTCAGACTGTGCCTGGGCCCTGTGGTCTCTTCCAGGTGAGTGTATGGTATTTCCTTCCCCTTGCCACAGGCACCTGGGAGCATGTCTGCACGTGGAGAAAGACTTTCCCGTGGGAAGCAGGTTTTTGTCAAACGGGTCCGAGTGCTCTGCTCCTCTCTTTTCACTCCTGCTGCCAGAAGCCCAGGGAGGATGGGAGGGCTTAGAACATAGCTGGGCACTGGGGTTTCTTCCAGAGAAGTGGAGGGCATTGGCTTTACCTTGCCACAACCACTTGGGAGAGGGTCTACACCTCAGGAAAACTGTCTCCGTGGGAAGCCGGCTTTTTGCAAAGGGGTCTAAGGGCCGTGGGCCTCGGCTGTCCCTCCGGCTCCCCAAAGCACAGGGACGAGGTGAGGGGCTTAGACCATGCCTGGGCAATGTTGTTTCTTACACCTGGGTGTGTGGCATTTTGTTGAGCTGGCTACCCCCACTTGGGATAGGTGTTCCACAGCAAGCACCTATTGTTCGTCGGAAGCCGTTTTTGCCCCAGGGGTCTCCGGGCTGTGTTCGTTGGGCTTGAACTCCTGCTAGCAAAACCGCCGGGTTGAGGGAAGGGTTCAGACTGTGCCTGGGCCCTGTGGTCTCTTCCAGGTCAGTGTATGGCATTTCCTTCCCCTTGCCACAGGCACCTGGGAGCATGTCTGCACGTGGAGAAAGACTTTCCCGTGGGAAGCCGGTTTTTGTCAAACGGGTCCCAGTGCTCTGCTCCTCTCTTTTCACTCCTGCTGCCAGAAGCCCAGGGAGGATGGGAGGGCTTAGAACATGCCTGGGCACTGTGGTTTCTTCCAGAGAAGTGGAGGGCATTGGCTTTACCTTGCCACAACCACTTGGGATAGGGTCTGCACCTCAGGACAACTGTTTCCGTGGGAAGCCGGCTTTTTGCAAAGGGGTCTCTGGGCCGTGGGCCTCGGCTGTCCCTCCGGCTCCCCAAAGCACAGGGACGAGGTGAGGGGCTTAGACCATGCCTGGGCAATGTTGTTTCTTACACCTGGGTGTGTGGCATTTTGTTGAGCTGGCTACCCCCACTTGGGATAGGTGTTCCACAGCAAGCACCTATTGTTCGTTCGAAGCCGTTTTTGCCCCAGGGGTCAACGGGCTGTGTTCGTTGGGCTTGAACTCCTGCTAGCAAAACCGCCGGGTTGAGGGAAGGGTTCAGACTGTGCCAGGGCCCTGTGGTCTCTTCCAGGTCAGTGTATGGCATTTCCTTCCCCTTGCCACAGGCACCTGGGAGCATGTCAGCACGTGGAGAAAGACTTTCCCGTGGGAAGCCGGTTTTTGTCAAACGGGTCCCAGTGCTCTGCTGCTCTCTTTTCACTCCTGCTGCCAGAAGCCCAGGGAGGATGGGAGGGCTTAGAACATGGCTGGGCACTGTGGTTTCTTCCAGAGAAGTGGAGGGCATTTGCTTTACCTTGCCACAACCACTTGGGATAGGGTCTGCACTTCAGGAAAACTGTTTCCGTGGGAAGCCGGCTTTTTGCAAAGGGGTCTCAGGGCCATGGGCCTCGGGTGTCCCTCCGGCTCCCCAAAGCACAGGGACGAGGTGAGGGGCTTAGACCATGCCTGGGCAATGTTGTTTCTTACACCTGGGTGTGTGGCATTTTGTTGAGCTGGCTACCCCCACTTGGGATAGGTGTTCCACAGCAAGCACCTATTGTTCGTCGGAAGCCGTTTTTGCCCCAGGGGTCTCCGGGCTGTGTTCGTTGGGCTTGAACTCCTGCTAGCAAAACCGCCGGGTTGAGGGAAGGGTTCAGACTGTGCCTGGGCCCTGTGGTCTCTTCCAGGTCAGTGTATGGCATTTCCTTCCCCTTGCCACAGGCACCTGGGAGCATGTCTGCACGTGGAGAAAGACTTTCCCGTGGGAAGCCGGTTTTTGTCAATCGGGTCCCAGTGCTCTGCTCCTCTCTTTTCACTCCTGCTGCCAGAAGCCCAGGGAGGATGGGAGGGCTTAGAACATGGCTGGGCACTGTGGTTTCTTCCAGAGAAGTGGAGGGCATTGGCTTTACCTTGCCACAACCACTTGGGATAGGGTCTGCACCTCAGGAAAACTGTTTCCGTGGGAAGCCGGCTTTTTGCAAAGGGGTCTCAGGGCCATGGGCCTCGGTTGTCCCTCCGGCTCCCCAAAGCACAGGGACGAGGTGAGGGGCTTAGACCATGCCTGGGCAATGTTGTTTCTTACACCTGGGTGTGTGGCATTTTGTTGAGCTGGCTACCCCCACTTGGGATAGGTGTTCCACAGCAAGCACCTATTGTTCGTCGGAAGCCGTTTTTGCCCCAGGGGTCTCCGGGCTGTGTTCGTTGGGCTTGAACTCCTGCTAGCAAAACCGCCGGGTTGAGGGAAGGGTTCAGACTGTGCCTGGGCCCTGTGGTCTCTTCCAGGTCAGTGTATGGCATTTCCTACCCCTTGCCACAGGCACCTGGGAGCATGTCTGCACGTGGAGAAAGACTTTCCCGTGGGAAGCCGGTTTTTGTCAAACGGGTCCCAGTGCTCTGCTCCTCTCTTTTCACTCCTGCTGCCAGAAGCCCAGGGAGGATGGGAGGGCTTAGAACATGCCTGGGCACTGTGGTTTCTTCCAGAGAAGTGGAGGGCATTGGCTTTACCTTGCCACAACCACTTGGGATAGGGTCTGCACCTCAGGACAACTGTTTCCGTGGGAAGCCGGCTTTTTGCAAAGGGGTCTCAGGGCCGTGGGGCTCGGGTGTCCCTCCGGCTCCCCAAAGCACAGGGACGAGGTGAGGGGCTTAGACCATGGCTGGGCAATGTTGTTTCTTACGCCTGGGTGTGTGGCATTTTGTTGAGCTGGCTACCCCCACTTGGGATAGGTGTTCCACAGCAAGCACCTATTGTTCGTCGGAAGCCGTTTTTGCCCCAGGGGTCTCCGGGCTGTGTTCGTTGGGCTTGAACTCCTGCTAGCAAAACCGCCGGGTTGAGGGAAGGGTTCAGACTGTGCCTGGGCCCTGTGGTCTCTTCCATGTCAGTGTATGGCATTTCCTTCCCCTTTCCACAGGCACCAGGGAGCATGTCTGCACGTGGAGAAAGACTTTCCCGTGGGAAGCCGGTTTTTGTCAATCGGGTCCCAGTGCTCTGCTCCTCTCTTTTCACTCCTGCTGCCAGAAGCCCAGGGAGGATGGGAGGGCTTAGAACATGGCTGGGCACTGTGGTTTCTTCCAGAGAAGTGGAGGGCATTGGCTTTACCTTGCCACAACCACTTGGGAGAGGGTCTGCACCTCAGGAAAACTGTTTCCGTGGGAAGCCGGCTTTTTGCAAAGGGGTCTCAGGGCCATGGGCCTCGGGTGTCCCTCCGGCTCCCCAAAGCACAGGGACGAGGTGAGGGGCTTAGACCATGCCTGGGCAATGTTGTTTCTTACACCTGGGTGTGTGGCATTTTGTTGAGCTGGCTACCCCCACTTGGGATAGGTGTTCCACAGCAAGCACCTATTGTTCATCGGAAGCCGTTTTTGCCCCAGGGGTCTCCGGGCTGTGTTCGTTGGGCTTGAACTCCTGCTAGCAAAACCGCCGGGTTGAGGGAAGGGTTCAGACTGTGCCTGGGCCCTGTGGTCTCTTCCAGGTCAGTGTATGGCATTTCCTTCCCCTTGCCACAGGCACCTGGGAGCATGTCTGCACGTGGAGAAAGACTTTCCCGTGGGAAGCCGGTTTTTGTCAATCGGGTCCCAGTGCTCTGCTCCTCTCTTTTCAATCCTGCTGCCAGAAGCCCAGGGAGGATGGGAGGGCTTAGAACATGGCTGGGCACTGTGGTTTCTTCCAGAGAAGTGGAGGGCATTGGCTTTACCTTGCCACAACCACTTGGGAGAGGGTCTGCACCTCAGGAAAACTGTTTCCGTGGGAAGCCGGCTTTTTGCAAAGGGGTCTCAGGGCCATGGGCCTCGGGTGTCCCTCCGGCTCCCCAAAGCACAGGGACGAGGTGAGGGGCTTAGACCATGCCTGGGCAATGTTGTTTCTTACACCTGGGTGTGTGGCATTTTGTTGAGCTGGCTACCCCCACTTGGGATAGGTGTTCCACAGCAAGCACCTATTGTTCGTCGGAAGCCGTTTTTGCCCCAGGGGTCTCCGGGCTGTGTTCGTTGGGCTTGAACTCCTGCTAGCAAAACCGCCGGGTTGAGGGAAGGGTTCAGACTGTGCCTGGGCCCTGTGGTCTCTTCCAGGTCAGTGTATGGCATTTCCTTCCCCTTGCCACAGGCACCTGGGAGCATGTCTGCACGTGGAGAAAGACTTTCCCGTGGGAAGCCGGTTTTTGTCAATCGGGTCCCAGTGCTCTGCTCCTCTCTTTTCACTCCTGCTGCCAGAAGCCCAGGGAGGATGGGAGGGCTTAGAACATGCCTGGGCACTGTGGTTTCTTCCAGAGAAGTGGAGGGCATTTGCTTTACCTTCCCACAACCACTTGGGATAGGGTCTGCACCTCAGGAAAACTGTTTCCGTGGGAAGCCGGCTTTTTGCAAAGGGGTCTCAGGGCCGTGGGCCTCGGGTGTCCCTCCGGCTCCCCAAAGCACAGGGACGAGGTGAGGGGCGTAGACCATGCCTGGGCAATGTTGTTTCTTACACCTGGGTGTGTGGCATTTTGTTGAGCTGGCTACCCCCACTTGGGATAGGTGTTCCACAGCAAGCACCTATTGTTCGTCGGAAGCCGTTTTTGCCCAAGGGGTCTCCGGGCTGTGTTCGTTGGGCTTGAACTCCTGCTACCAAAACCGCCGGGTTGAGGGAAGGGTTCAGACTGTGCCTGGGCCCTGTGGTCTCTTCCAGGTCAGTGTGTGGCATTTCCTTCCCCTTGCTACAGGCACCTGGGAGCATGTCTGCACGTGGAGAAAGACTTTCCCGTGGGAAGCCGGTTTTTGTCAAACGGGTCCCAGTGCTCTGGTCCTCTCTTTTCACTCCTGCTGCCAGAAGCCCAGGGAGGATGGGAGGGCTTAGAACATGGCTGGGCACTGTGGTTTCTTCCAGAGAAGTGGAGGGCATTGGCTTTACCTTGCCACAAACACTTGGGAGAGGGTCTACACCTCAGGAAAACTGTCTCCGTGGGAAGCCGGCTTTTTGCAATGGGGTCTCAGGGCCGTGGGCCTCGGGTGTCCCTCCGGCTCCCCAAAGCACAGGGACAAGGTGAGGGGCTTAGACCATGTCTGGGCAATGTTGTTTCTTACACCTGGGTGTGTGGCATTTTGTTGAGCTGCCTACCCCCACTTGGGATAGATGTTCCACAGCAAGCACCTATTGTTCGTCGGAAGCCGTTTTTGCCCCAGGGGTCTCCGGGCTGTGTTCGTTGGGCTTGAACTCCTGCTAGCAAAACCGCCGGGTTGAGGGAAGGGTTCAGACTGTGCCTGGGCCCTGTGGTCTCTTCCAGGTCAGTGTATGGTATTTCCTTCCCCTTGCCACAGGCACCTGGGAGCATGTCTGCACGTGGAGAAAGACTTTCCCGTGGGAAGCCGGTTTTTGTCAAACGGGTCCCAGTGCTCTGCTCCTCTCTTTTCACTCCTGCTGCCAGAAGCCCAGGGAGGATGGGAGGGCTTAGAACATGGCTGGGCACTGGGGTTTCTTCCAGAGAAGTGGAGGGCATTGGCTTTACCTTGCCACAACCACTTGGGAGAGGGTCTACACCTCAGGAAAACTGTCTCCGTGGGAAGCCGGCTTTTTGCAAAGGGGTCTCAGGGCCGTGGGCCTCGGCTGTCCCTCTGGCTCCCCAAAGCACAGGGACGAGGTGAGGGGCTTAGACCATGCCTGGGCAATGTTGTTTCTTACACCTGGGTGTGTGGCATTTTGTTGAGCTGGCTACCCCCACTTGGGATAGGTGTTCCACAGCAAGCACCTATTGTTCGTCAGAAGCCGTTTTTGCCCCAGGGGTCTCCGGGCTGTGTTCGTTGGGCTTGAACTCCTGCTAGCAAAACCGCCGGGTTGAGGGAAGGGTTCAGACTGTGCCTGGGCCCTGTGGTCTCTTCCAGGTCAGTGTATGGCATTTCCTTCCCCTTGCCACAGGCACCTGGGAGCATGTCAGCACGTGGAGAAAGACTTTCCCGTGGGAAGCCGGTTTTTGTCAAACGGGTCCCAGTGCTCTGCTCCTCTCTTTTCACTCCTGCTGCGAGAGGCCCAGGGAGGATGGGAGGGCTTAGAACATGGCTGGGCACTGTGGTTTCTTCCAGAGAAGGGGAGGGCATTGGCTTTACCTTGCCACAACCACTTGGGATAGGGTCTGCACATCAGGTCAACTGTTTCCGTGGGAAGCCGGCTTTTTGCAAAGGGGTCTCAGGGCCGTGGGCCTCGGGTGTCCCTCTGGCTCCCCAAAGCACAGGGACGAGGTGAGGGGCTTAGACCATGGCTGGACAATGTTGTTTCTTACACCTGGGTGTGTGGCATTTTGTTGAGCTGGCTACCCCCACTTGGGATAGGTGTTCCACAGCAAGCACCTATTGTTCGACGGAAGCCGTTTTTGCCCCAGGGGTCTCCGGGCTGTGTTCGTTGGGCTTGAACTCCTGCTAGCAAAACCGCCGGGTTGAGGGAAGGGTTCAGACTGTGCCTGGGCCCTGTGGTCTCTTCCAGGTCAGTGTATGGCATTTCCTTCCCCTTGCCACAGGCACCTGGGAGCATGTCAGCACGTGGAGAAAGACTTTCCCGTGGGAAGCCGGTTTTTGTCAAACGGGTCCCAGTGCTCTGCTGCTCTCTTTTCACTCCTGCTGCCAGAAGCCCAGGGAGGATGGGAGGGCTTAGAACATGGCTGGGCACTGTGGTTTCTTCCAGAGAAGTGGAGGGCATTGGCTTTACCTTGCCACAACCACTTGGGATAGGGTCTGCACCTCAGGAAAACTGTTTCCGTGGGCAGCCGGCTTTTTGCAAAGGGGTCTCAGGGCCGTGGGCCTCGGCTGTCCCTCCGGCTCCCCAAAGCACAGGGACGAGGTGAGGGGCTTAGACCATGCCTGGGCAATGTTGTTTCTTACACCTGGGTGTGTGGCATTTTGTTGAGCTGGCTACCCCCACTTGGGATAGGTGTTCCACAGCAAGCACCTACTGTTCGTCGGAAGCCGTTTTTGCCCCAGGGGTCTCCGGGCTGTGTTCGTTGGGCTTGAACTCCTGCTAGCAAAACCGCCGGGTTGAGGGAAGGGTTCAGACTGTGCCTGGGCCCTGTGGTCTCTTCCAGGTCAGTGTATGGCATTTCCTTCCCCTTGCCACAGGCACCTGGGAGCATGTCTGCATGTGGAGAAAGACTTTCCCGTGGGAAGCCGGTTTTTGTCAAACGGGTCCCAGTGCTCTGCTCCTCTCTTTTCACTCCTGCTGCCAGAAGCCCAGGGAGGATGGGAGGGCTTAGAACATGGCTGGGGACTGTGGTTTCTTCCAGAGAAGTGGAGGGCATTGGCTTTACCTTGTCACAACCACTTGGGAGAGGGTCTACACCTCAGGAAAACTGTTTCCGTGGGAAGCCGGCTTTTTGCAAAGGGGTCTCAGGGCCGTGGGGCTCGGGTGTCCCTCCGGCTCCCCAAAGCACAGGGACGAGGTGAGGGGCTTAGACTATGCCTGGGCAATGTTGTTTCTTACACCTGGGTGTGTGGCATTTTGTTGAGCTGGCTACCCCCACTTGGGATAGGTGTTACACAGCAAGCACCTATTGTTCGTCGGAAGCCGTTTTTGCCCCAGGGGTCTCCGGGCTGTGTTCGTTGGGCTTGAACTCCTGCTAGCAAAACCGCCGGGTTGAGGGAAGGGTTCAGACTGTGCCTGGGCCCTGTGGTCCCTTCCAGGTCAGTGTGTGGCATTTCCTTCCCCTTGCCACAGTCACCTGGGAGCATGTCTGCACGTGGAGAAAGACTTTCCCGTGGGAAGCCGGTTTTTGTCAAACGGGTCCCAGTGCTCTGATCCTCTCTTTTCACTCCTGCTGCCAGAAGCCCAGGGAGGATGGGAGGGCTTAGAACATGGCTGGGCACTGTGGTTTCTTCCAGAGAAGTCTAGGGCATTGGCTTTACCTTGCCACAAACACTTGGGAGAGGGTCTACACCTCAGGAAAACTGTCTCCGTGGGAAGCCGGCTTTTTGCAAAGGGGTCTCAGGGCCGTGGGCCTCGGGTGTCCCTCCGGCTCCCCAAAGCACAGGGACAAGGTGAGGGGCTTAGACCATGTCTGGGCAATGTTGTTTCTTACACCTGGGTGTGTGGCATTTTGTTGAGCTGCCTACCCCCACTTGGGATAGATGTTCCACAGCAAGCACCTATTGTTCGTCGGAAGCCGTTTTTGCCCCAGGTGTCTCCGGGCTGTGTTCGTTGGACTTGAACTCTGCTAGCAAAACCGCCGGGTTGAGGGAAGGGTTCAGACTGTGCCTGGGCCCTGTGGTCTCTTCCAGGTGAGTGTATGGTATTTCCTTCCCCTTGCCACAGGCACCTGGGAGCATGTCTGCACGTGGAGAAAGACTTTCCCGTGGGAAGCCGGTTTTTGTCAAACGGGTCCGAGTGCTCTGCTCCTCTCTTTTCACTCCTGCTGCCAGAAGCCCAGGGAGGATGGGAGGGCTTAGAACATAGCTGGGCACTGGGGTTTCTTCCAGAGAAGTGGAGGGCATTGGCTTTACCTTGCCACAACCACTTGGGAGAGGGTCTACACCTCAGGAAAACTGTCTCCGTGGGAAGCCGGCTTTTTGCAAAGGGGTCTAAGGGCCGTGGGCCTCGGCTGTCCCTCCGGCTCCCCAAAGCACAGGGACGAGGTGAGGGGCTTAGACCATGCCTGGGCAATGTTGTTTCTTACACCTGGGTGTGTGGCATTTTGTTGAGCTGGCTACCCCCACTTGTTATAGGTGTTCCACAGCAAGCACCTATTGTTCGTCGGAAGCCGTTATTGCCCCAGGGGTCTCCGGGCTGTGTTCGTTGGGCTTGAACTCCTGCTAGCAAAACCGCCGGGTTGAGGGAAGGGTTCAGACTGTGCCTGGGCCCTGTGGTCTCTTCCAGGTCAGTGTATGGCATTTCCTTCCCCTTGCCACAGGCACCTGGGAGCATGTCTGCACGTGGAGAAAGACTTTCCCGTGGGAAGCCGGTTTTTGTCAAACGGGTCCCAGTGCTCTGGTCCTCTCTTTTCACTCCTGCTGCCAGAAGCCCAGGGAGGATGGGAGGGCTTAGAACATGGCTAGGCACTGTGGTTTCTTCCAGAGAAGTGGAGGGCATTGGCTTTACCTTGCCACAACCACTTGGGAGAGGGTCTACACCTCAGGAAAACTGTCTCCGTGGGAAGCCGGCTTTTTGCAAAGGGGTCTCAGGGCCGTGGGCCTCGGCTGTCCCTCCGGCTCCCCAAAGCACAGGGACGAGGTGAGGGGCTTAGACCATGCCTGGGCAATGTTGTTTCTTACACCTGGGTGTGTGGCATTTTGTTGAGCTGGCTACCCCCACTTGGGATAGGTGTTCCACAGCAAGCACCTATTGTTCGTCAGAAGCCGTTTTTGCCCCAGGGGTCTCCGGGCTGTGTTCGTTGGGCTTGAACTCCTGCTAGCAAAACCGCCGGGTTGAGGGAAGGGTTCAGACTGTGCCTGGGCCCTGTGGTCTCTTCCAGGTCAGTGTATGGCATTTCCTTCCCCTTACCACAGGCACCTGGGAGCATGTCAGCACGTGGAGAAAGACTTTCCCGTGGGAAGCCGGTTTTTGTCAAACGGGTCCCAGTGCTCTGCTCCTCTCTTTTCACTCCTGCTGCGAGAAGCCGAGGGAGGATGGGAGGGCTTAGAACATGGCTGGGCACTGTGGTTTCTTCCAGAGAATTGGAGGGCATTGGCTTTACCTTGCCACAACCACTTGGGATAGGGTCTGCACCTCAGGAAAACTGTTTCCGTGGGAAGCCGGCTTTTAGCAAAGGGGTCTCAGGGCCGTGGGCCTCGGGTGTCCCTCCGGCTCCCCAAAGCACAGGGACGAGGTGAGGGGCTTAGACCATGCCTGGGCAATGTTGTTTCTTACACCTGGGTGTGTGGCATTTTGTTGAGCTGGCTACCCCCACTTGTTATAGGTGTTCCACAGCAAGCACCTATTGTTCGTCGGAAGCCGTTATTGCCCCAGGGGTCTCCGGGCTGTGTTCGTTGGGCTTGAACTCCTGCTAGCAAAACCGCCGGGTTGAGGGAAGGGTTCAGACTGTGCCTGGGCCCTGTGGTCCCTTCCAGGTCAGTGTGTGGCATTTCCTTCCCCTTGCCACAGGCACCTGGGAGCATGTCTGCACGTGGAGAAAGACTTTCCCGTGGGAAGCCGGTTTTTGTCAAACGGGTCCCAGTGCTCTGCTCCTCTCTTTTCACTCCTGCTGCCAGAAGCCCAGGGAGGATGGGAGGGCTTAGAACATGGCTGGGCACTGTGGTTTCTTCCAGAGAAGTGGAGGGCATTGGCTTTACCTTGCCACAAACACTTGGGAGAGGGTCTACACCTCAGGAAAACTGTCTCCGTGGGAAGCCGGCTTTTTGCAAAGGGGTCTCAGGGCCGTGGGCCTCGGGTGTCCCTCCGGCTCCCCAAAGCACAGGGACAAGGTGAGGGGCTTAGACCATGCCTGGGCAATGTTGTTTCTTACACCTGGGTGTGTGGCATTTTGTTGAGCTGCCTACCCCCACTTGGGATAGATGTTCCACAGCAAGCACCTATTGTTCGTCGGAAGCCGTTTTTGCCCCAGGGGTCTCCGGGCTGTGTTCGTTGGGCTTGAACTGTGCTAGCAAAACCGACGGGTTGAGGGAAGGGTTCAGACTGTGCCTGGGCCCTGTGGTCTCTTCCAGGTGAGTGTATGGTATTTCCTTCCCCTTGCCACAGGCACCTGGGAGCATGTCTGCACGTGGAGAAAGACTTTCCCGTGGGAAGCCGGTTTTTGTCAAACGGGTCCGAGTGCTCTGCTCCTCTCTTTTCACTCCTGCTGCCAGAAGCCCAGGGAGGATGGGAGGGCTTAGAACATAGCTGGGCACTGGGGTTTCTTCCAGAGAAGTGGAGGGCATTGGCTTTACCTTGCCACAACCACTTGGGAGAGGGTCTACACCTCAGTAAAACTGTCTCCGTGGGAAGCCGGCTTTTTGCAAAGGGGTCTAAGGGCCGTGGGCCTCGGCTGTCCCTCCGGCTCCCCAAAGCACAGGGACGAGGTGAGGGGCTTAGACCATGCCTGGGCAATGTTGTGTCTTACACCTGGGTGTGTGGCATTTTGTTGAGCTGGCTACCCCCACTTGTTATAGGTGTTCCACAGCAAGCACCTATTGTTCGTCGGAAGCCGTTATTGCCCCAGGGGTCTCCGGGCTGTGTTCGTTGGGCTTGAACTCCTGCTAGCAAAACCGCCGGGTTGAGGGAAGGGTTCAGACTGTGCCTGGGCCCTGTGGTCTCTTCCAGGTCAGTGTATGGCATTTCCTTCCCCTTGCTACAGGCACCTGGGAGCATGTCTGCACGTGGAGAAAGACTTTCCCGTGGGAAGCCGGTTTTTGTCAAACGGGTCCCAGTGCTCTGCTCCTCTCTTTTCACTCCTGCTGCCAGAAGCCCAGGGAGGATGGGAGGGCTTAGAACATGGCTGGGCACTGGGGTTTCTTCCAGAGAAGTGGAGGGCATTGGCTTTACCTTGCCACAACCACTTGTGAGAGGGTCTGCACCTCAGGAAAACTGTTTCCGTGGGAAGCCGGCTTTTTGCAAAGGGGTCTCAGGGCCGTGGGCCTCGGGTGTCCCTCCAGCTCCCCAAAGCACAGGGACGAGGTGAGGGGCTTAGACCATGCCTGGGCAATGTTGTTTCTTACACCTGGGTGTGTGGCATTTTGTTGAGCTGGCTACCCCCACTTGGGATAGGTGTTCCACAGCAAGCACCTATTGTTCGTCGGAAGCCGTTATTGCCCCAGGGGTCTCCGGGCTGTGTTCGTTGGGCTTGAACTCCTGCTAGCAAAACCGCCGGGTTGAGGGAAGGGTTCAGACTGTGCCTGGGCCCTGTGGTCTCTTCCAGGTCAGTGTATGGCATTTCCTTCCCCTTGCCACAGGCACCTGGGAGCATGTCTGCACGTGGAGAAAGACTTTCCCGTGGGAAGCCGGTTTTTGTCAAACGGGTCCCAGTGCTCTGCTCCTCTCTTTTCACTCCTGCTGCCAGAAGCCCAGGGAGGATGGGAGGGCTTAGAACATGGCTGG
This sequence comes from Ursus americanus, assembly GCF_024610735.1. Classification (NCBI taxonomy): domain Eukaryota; kingdom Metazoa; phylum Chordata; class Mammalia; order Carnivora; family Ursidae; genus Ursus; species Ursus americanus. The sequence continues at coordinate 611,775 of NW_028273649.1, forward strand.
GCACTGGGGTTTCTTCCAGAGAAGTGGAGGGCATTGGCTTTACCTTGCCACAACCACTTGTGAGAGGGTCTGCACCTCAGGAAAACTGTTTCCGTGGGAAGCCGGCTTTTTGCAAAGGGGTCTCAGGGCCGTGGGCCTCGGGTGTCCCTCCAGCTCCCCAAAGCACAGGGACGAGGTGAGGGGCTTAGACCATGCCTGGGCAATGTTGTTTCTTACACCTGGGTGTGTGGCATTTTGTTGAGCTGGCTACCCCCACTTGGGATAGGTGTTCCACAGCAAGCACCTATTGTTCGTCGGAAGCCGTTTTTGCCCCAGGGGTCTCCGGGCTGTGTTCCTTGGGCTTGAACTCCTGCTAGCAAAACCGCCGGGTTGAGGGAAGGGTTCAGACTGTGCCTGGGCCCTGTGGTCTCTTCCAGGTCAGTGTATGGCATTTCCTTCCCCTTGCCACAGGCACCTGGGAGCATGTCAGCACGTGGAGGAAGACTTTCCCGTGGGAAGCCGGTTTTTGTCAAACGGGTCCCAGTGCTCTGCTGCTCTCTTTTCACTCCTGCTGCCAGAAGCCCAGGGAGGATGGGAGGGCTTAGAACATGGCTGGGCACTGTGGTTTCTTCCAGAGAAGAGGAGGGCATTGGCTTTACCTTGCCACAACCACTTGGGATAGGGTCTGCACCTCAGGAAAACTGTTTCCGTGGGAAGCCGGCTTTTTGCAAAGGGGTCTCAGGGCCATGGGCCTCGGTTGTCCCTCCGGCTCCCCAAAGCACAGGGACGAGGTGAGGGGCTTAGACCATGCCTGGGCAATGTTGTTTCTTACACCTGGGTGTGTGGCATTTTGTTGAGCTGGCTACCCCCACTTGGGATAGGTGTTCCACAGCAAGCACCTATTGTTCATCGGAAGCCGTTTTTGCCCCAGGGGTCTCCGGGCTGTGTTCGTTGGGCTTGAACTCCTGCTAGCAAAAGGGCCGGGTTGAGGGAAGGGTTCAGACTGTGCCTGGGCCCTGTGGTCTCTTCCAGGTCAGTGTATGGCATTTCCTTCCCCTTGCCACAGGCACCTGGGAGCATGTCAGCACGTGGAGAAAGACTTTGCCATGGGAAGCCGGTTTTTGTCAAATGGGTCCCAGTGCTCTGCTGCTCTCTTTTCACTCCTGCTTCCAGAAGCCCAGGGAGGATGGGAGGGCTTAGAACATGGCTGGGCACTGTGGTTTCTTCCACAGAAGTGGAGGGCATTGGCTTTACCTTGCCACAACCACTTGGGATAGGGTCTGCACCTCAGGAAAACTGTTTCCGTGGGAAGCCGGCTTTTTGCAAAGGGGTCTCAGGGCCGTGGGCCTCGGGTGTCCCTCCGGCTCCCCAAAGCACAGGGACGAGGTGAGGGGCTTAGACCATGCCTGGGCAATGTTGTTTCTTACACCTGGGTGTGTGGCATTTTGTAGAGCTGGCTACCCCCACTTGGGATAGGTGTTCCACAGCAAGCACCTATTGTTCGTCGGAAGCCGTTATTGCCCCAGGGGTCTCCGGGCTGTGTTCGTTGGGGTTGAACTCCTGCTAGCAAAACCGCCGGGTTGAGGGAAGGGTTCAGACTGTGCCTGGGCCCTGTGGTCTCTTCCAGGTCAGTGTATGGCATTTCCTTCCCCTTGCCACATGCACCTGGGAGCATGTCTGCACGTGGAGAAATACTTTCCCGTGGGAAGCCGGTTTTTCTCAAACGGGTCCCAGTGCTCTGCTCCTCTCTTTTCACTCCTGCTGCCAGAAGCCCAGGGAGGATGGGAGGGCTTAGAACATGGCTGGGCATTGTGGTTTCTTCCAGAGAAGTGGAGGGCATTGGCTTTACCTTGCCACAACCACTTGTGAGAGGGTCTGCACCTCAGGAAAACTGTTTCCGTGGGAAGCCTGCCTTTTGCAAAGGGGTCTCAGGGCCGTGGGCCTCGGCTGTCCCTCCGGCTCCCCAAAGCACAGGGACGAGGTGAGGGGCTTAGACCATGCCTGGGCAATGTTGTTTCTTACACCTGGGTGTGTGGCATTTTGTTGAGCTGGCTACCCCCACTTGGGATAGGTGTTCCACAGCAAGCACCTATTGTTCGTCGGAAGCCGTTATTGCCCCAGGGGTCTCCGGGCTGTGTTCGTTGGGCTTGAACTCCTGCTAGCAAAACCGCCGGGTTGAGGGAAGGGTTCAGACTGTGCCTGGGCCCTGTGGTCTCTTCCAGGTCAGTGTATGGCATTTCCTTCCCCTTGCCACAGGCACCTGGGAGCATGTCTGCACGTGGAGAAAGACTTTCCCGTGGGAAGCCGGTTTTTGTCAAACGGGTCCCAGTGCTCTGCTCCTCTCTTTTCACTCCTGCTGCCAGAAGCCCAGGGAGGATGGGAGGGCTTAGAACATGGCTGGGCACTGGGGTTTCTTCCAGAGAAGTGGAGGGCATTGGCTTTACCTTGCCACAACCACTTGTGAGAGGGTCTGCACCTCAGGAAAACTGTTTCCGTGGGAAGCCGGCTTTTTGCAAAGGGGTCTAAGGGCCGTGGGACTCGGGTGTCCCTCCAGCTCCCCAAAGCACAGGGACGAGGTGAGGGGCTTAGACCATGCCTGGGCAATGTTGTTTTTTACACCTGGGTGTGTGGCATTTTGTTGAGCTGGCTACCCCCACTTGGGATAGGTGTTCCACAGCAAGCACCTATTGTTCGTCGGAAGCCGTTTTTGCCCCAGGGGTCTCCGGGCTGTGTTCCTTGGGCTTGAACTCCTGCTAGCAAAACCGCCGGGTTGAGGGAAGGGTTCAGACTGTGCCTGGGCCCTGTGGTCTCTTCCAGGTCAGTGTATGGCATTTCCTTCCCCTTGCCACAGGCACCTGGGAGCATGTCAGCACGTGGAGGAAGACTTTCCCGTGGGAAGCCGGTTTTTGTCAAACGGGTCCCAGTGCTCTGCTGCTCTCTTTTCACTCCTGCTGCCAGAAGCCCAGGGAGGATGGGAGGGCTTAGAACATGGCTGGGCACTGTGGTTTCTTCCAGAGAAGTGGAGGGCATTGGCTTTACCTTGCCACAACCACTTGGGATAGGGTCTGCACCTCAGGAAAACTGTTTCCGTGGGAAGCCGGCTTTTTGAAAAGGGGTCTCAGGGCCATGGGCCTCGGGTGTCCCTCCGGCTCCCCAAAGCACAGGGACGAGGTGAGGGGCTTAGACCATGCCTGCGCAATATTGTTTCTTACACCTGGGTGTGTGGCATTTTGTTGAGCTGGCTACCCCCACTTGGGATAGGTGTTCCACAGCAAGCACCTATTGTTCGTCGGAAGCCGTTTTTGCCCCAGGGGTCTCCGGGCTGTGTTCGTTGGGCTTGAACTCCTGCTAGCAAAACCGCCGGGTTGAGGGAAGGGTTCAGACTGTGCCTGGGCCCTGTGGTCTCTTCCAGGTCAGTGTATGGCATTTCCTTCCCCTTGCCACAGGCACCTGGGAGCATGTCTGCACGTGGAGAAAGACTTTCCCGTGAGAAGCCGGTTTTTGTCAAACGGGTCCCAGTGCTCTGCTCCTCTCTTTTCACTCCTGCTGCCAGAAGCCCAGGGAGGATGGGAGGGCTTAGAACATGGCTGGGCACTGGGGTTTCTTCCAGAGAAGTGGAGGGCATTGGCTTTACCTTGCCACAACCACTTGTGAGAGGGTCTGCACCTCAGGAAAACTGTTTCCGTGGGAAGCCGGCTTTTTGCAAAGGGGTCTAAGGGCCGTGGGACTCGGGTGTCCCTCCAGCTCCCCAAAGCACAGGGACGAGGTGAGGGGCTTAGACCATGCCTGGGCAATGTTGTTTTTTACACCTGGGTGTGTGGCATTTTGTTGAGCTGGCTACCCCCACTTGGGATAGGTGTTCCACAGCAAGCACCTATTGTTCGTCGGAAGCCGTTTTTGCCCCAGGGGTCTCCGGGCTGTGTTCCTTGGGCTTGAACTCCTGCTAGCAAAACCGCCGGGTTGAGGGAAGGGTTCAGACTGTGCCTGGGCCCTGTGGTCTCTTCCAGGTCAGTGTATGGCATTTCCTTCCCCTTGCCACAGGCACCTGGGAGCATGTCAGCACGTGGAGGAAGACTTTCCCGTGGGAAGCCGGTTTTTGTCAAACGGGTCCCAGTGCTCTGCTGCTCTCTTTTCACTCCTGCTGCCAGAAGCCCAGGGAGGATGGGAGGGCTTAGAACATGGCTGGGCACTGTGGTTTCTTCCAGAGAAGTGGAGGGCATTGGCTTTACCTTGCCACAACCACTTGGGATAGGGTCTGCACCTCAGGAAAACTGTTTCCGTGGGAAGCCGGCTTTTTGAAAAGGGGTCTCAGGGCCATGGGCCTCGGGTGTCCCTCCGGCTCCCCAAAGCACAGGGACGAGGTGAGGGGCTTAGACCATGCCTGCGCAATGTTGTTTCTTACACCTGGGTGTGTGGCATTTTGTTGAGCTGGCTACCCCCACTTGGGATAGGTGTTCCACAGCAAGCACCTATTGTTCGTCGGAAGCCGTTTTTGCCCCAGGGGTCTCCGGGCTGTGTTCGTTGGGCTTGAACTCCTGCTAGCAAAACCGCCGGGTTGAGGGAAGGGTTCAGACTGTGCCAGGGCCCTGTGGTCTCTTCCAGGTCAGTGTATGGCATTTCCTTCCCCTTGCCACAGGCACCTGGGAGCATGTCAGCACGTGGAGAAAGACTTTCCCGTGGGAAGCCGGTTTTTGTCAAACGGGTCCCAGTGCTCTGCTGCTCTCTTTTCACTCCTGCTGCCAGAAGCCCAGGGAGGATGGGAGGGCTTAGAACATGGCTGGGCACTGTGGTTTCTTCCAGAGAAGTGGAGGGCATTTGCTTTACCTTGCCACAACCACTTGGGATAGGGTCTGCACTTCAGGAAAACTGTTTCCGTGGGAAGCCGGCTTTTTGCAAAGGGGTCTCAGGGCCATGGGCCTCGGGTGTCCCTCCGGCTCCCCAAAGCACAGGGACGAGGTGAGGGGCTTAGACCATGCCTGGGCAATGTAGTTTCTTACACCTGGGTGTGTGGCATTTTGTTGAGCTGGCTACTCCCACTTGGGATAGGTGTTCCACAGCAAGCACCTATTGTTCGTCGGAAGCCGTTTTTGCCCAAGGGGTCTCCGGGCTGTGTTCGTTGGGCTTGAACTCCTGCTAGCAAAACCGCCGGGTTGAGGGAAGGGTTCAGACTGTGCCTGGGCCCTGTGGTCTCTTCCAGGTCAGTGTATGGCATTTCCTTCCCCTTGCCACAGGCACCTGGGAGCATGTCTGCACGTGGAGAAAGACTTTCCCGTGGGAAGCCGGTTTTTGTCAATCGGGTCCCAGTGCTCTGCTCCTCTCTTTTCACTCCTGCTGCCAGAAGCCCAGGGAGGATGGGAGGGCTTAGAACATGGCTGGGCACTGTGGTTTCTTCCAGAGAAGTGGAGGGCATTGGCTTTACCTTGCCACAACCACTTGGGATAGGGTCTGCACCTCAGGACAACTGTTTCCGTGGGAAGCCGGCTTTTTGCAAAGGGGTCTCAGGGCCGTGGGGCTCGGGTGTCCCTCCGGCTCCCCAAAGCACAGGGACGAGGTGAGGGGCTTAGACCATGGCTGGGCAATGTTGTTTCTTACGCCTGGGTGTGTGGCATTTTGTTGAGCTGGCTACCCCCACTTGGGATAGGTGTTCCACAGCAAGCACCTATTGTTCGTCGGAAGCCGTTTTTGCCCCAGGGATCTCCGGGCTGTGTTCGTTGGGCTTGAACTCCTGCTAGCAAAACCGCCGGGTTGAGGGAAGTGTTCAGACTGTGCCTGGGCCCTGTGGTCTCTTCCAGGTCAGTGTATGGCATTTCCTTCCCCTTGCCACAGGCACCTAGGAGCATGGCTGCGCGTGGAGAAAGACTTTCCCGTGGGAAGCCGGTTTTTGTCAAACGGGACCCAGTGCTCTGCTCCTCTCTTTTCGCTCCTGCTGCCAGAAGCCCAGGGAGGATGGGAGGGCTTAGAACATGGCTGGGCACTGTGGTTTCTTCCAGAGAAGTGGAGGGCATTGGCTTTACCTTGCCACAACCACTTGTGAGAGGGTCTGTACCACAGCAGAACTGTTTCCGTGGGAAGCCTGCTGTTTGCAAAGGTGTCTCAGGGCCGTGGGCCTCGGGTGTCCCTCCGGCTCCCCAAAGCACAGGGACGAGGTGAGGGGCTTAGACCATGTCTGGGCAATGTTGTTTCTTACACCTGGGTGTGTGGCATTTTGTTGAGCTGGCTACCCCCAGTTGGGATAAGTTTTCCACAGCAAGCACCTATTGTTCGTCGGAAGCCGTTATTGCCCCAGGGGTCTCCGGGCTGTGTTCGTTGGTGTTGAACTCCTGCTAGCAAAACCGCTGGGTTGAGGGAAGGGTTCAGACTGTGCCTGGGCCCTGTGGTCTGTTCCAGGTCAGTGTATGGCATTTCCTTCCCCTTGCCACAGGCACCTGGGAGCATGTCTGCACGTGGAGAAACACTTTCCCGTGGGAAGCCGGTTTTTCTCAAACGGGTCCCAGTGCTCTGCTCCTCTCTTTTCACTCCTGCTGCCAGAAGCCCAGGGGGGATGGGAGGGCTTAGAACATGGCTGGGCATTGTGGTTTCTTGCAGAGAAGTGGAGGGCATTGGCTTTACCTTGCCACAACCACTTGTGAGAGGGTCTGCACCTCAGGAAAACTGTTTCCGTGGGAAGCCTGCTTTTTGCAAAGGGGTCTCAGGGCCGTGGGCTTCTTGTGTCCCTCCGGCTCCCCAAAGCACAGGGACGAGGTGAGGGGCTTAGACCATGCCTGGGCAATGTTGTTTCTTACACCTGGGTCTGTGGCATTTTGTTGAGCTGGCTACCCCCACTTGGGATAGGTGTTCCACAGCAAGCACCTATTGTTCGTCGGAAGCCGTTTTTGCCCCAGGGGTCTCCGGGCTGTGTTCGTTGGGCTTGAACTCCTGCTAGCAAAACCGCCGGGTTGAGGGAAGGGTTCAGACTGTGCCTGGGCCCTGTGGTCTCTTCCAGGTCAGTGTATGGCATTTCCTTCCCCTTGCCACAGGCACCTGGGAGCATGTCTGCACGTGGAGAAAGAATTTCCCGTGGGAAGCCAGTTTTGTCAAACGGGTCCCAGTGCGCTGCTCCTCTCTTTTCACTCCTGCTGCCAGAAGCCCAGGGAGGATGGGAGGGCTTAGAACATGGCTGGGCACTGTGGTTTCTTCCAGAGAAGTGGAGGGCATTTGCTTTACCTTGCCACAACCCCTTGGGATAGGGTCTGCACCTCAGGAAAACTGTTTCCGTGGGAAGCCGGCTTTTTGCAAAGGGGTCTCAGGGCCGTGGGCCTCGGGTGTCCCTCCGGCTCCCCAAAGCACAGGGACGAGGTGAGGGGCTTAGACCATGCCTGGGCAATGTTGTTTCTTACACCTGGGTGTGTGGCATTTTGTTGAGCTGGCTACCCCCACTTGGGATAGGTGTTCCACAGCAAGCACCTATTGTTCGTCAGAAGCCGTTTTTGCCCCAGGGGTCTCCGGGCTGTGTTCGTTGGGCTTGAACTCCTGCTAGCAAAACCGCCGGGTTGAGGGAAGGGTTCAGACTGTGCCTGGGCCCTGTGGTCTCTTCCAGGTCAGTGTATGGCATTTCCTTCCCCTTGCCACAGGCACCTGGGAGCATGTCTGCACGTGGAGAAAGACTTTCCCGTGGGAAGCCGGTTTTTGTCAAACGGGTCCCAGGGCTCTGCTCCTCTCTTTTCACTCCTGCTGCCAGAAGCCCAGGGAGGATGGGAGGGCTTAGAACATGGCTGGGCACTGTGGTTTCTTCTAGAGAAGTGGAGGGCATTGGCTTTACCTTGCCACAACCACTTGGGATAGGGTCTGCACCTCAGGAAAACTGTTTCCGTGGGAAGCCGGCTTTTTGCAAAGGGGTCTCAGGGCCGTGGGCCTCGGGTGTCCCTCCGGCTCCCCAAAGCACAGGGACGAGGTGAGGGGCTTAGACCATGCCTGGGCAATGTTGTTTCTTACACCTGGGTGTGTGGCATTTTGTAGAGCTGGCTACCCCCACTTGGGATAGGTGTTCCACAGCAAGCACCTATTGTTCGTCGGAAGCCGTTATTGCCCCAGGGGTCTCCGGGCTGTGTTCGTTGGGGTTGAACTCCTGGTAGCATAACCGCCGGGTTGAGGGAAGGGTTCAGACTGTGCCTGGGCCCTGTGGTCTCTTCCAGGTCAGTGTATGGCATTTCCTTCCCCTTGCCACAGGCACCTGGGAGCATGTCTGCACGTGGAGAAAGACTTTACCGTGGGAAGCCGGTTTTTGTCAAACGGGTCCCAGTGCTCTGCTCCTCTCTTTTCACTCCTGCTGCCAGAAGCCCAGGGAGGATGGGAGGGCTTAGAACATGGCTGGGCACTGTGGTTTCTTCCAGAGAAGTGGAGGGCATTGGCTTTACCTTGCCACAAACACTTGGGAGAGGGTCTACACCTCAGGAAAACTGTCTCCGTGGGAAGCCGGCTTTTTGCAAAGGGGTCTCAGGGCCGTGGGCCTCGGGTGTCCCTCCGGCTCCCCAAAGCACAGGGACAAGGTGAGGGGCTTAGACCATGTCTGGGCAATGTTGTTTCTTACACCTGGGTGTGTGGCATTTTGTTGAGCTGCCTACCCCCACTTGGGATAGATGTTCCACAGCAAGCACCTATTGTTCGTCGGAAGCCGTTTTTGCCCCAGGTGTCTCCGGGCTGTGTTCGTTGGACTTGAACTCTGCTAGCAAAACCGCCGGGTTGAGGGAAGGGTTCAGACTGTGCCTGGGCCCTGTGGTCTCTTCCAGGTGAGTGTATGGTATTTCCTTCCCCTTGCCACAGGCACCTGGGAGCATGTCTGCACGTGGAGAAAGACTTTCCCGTGGGAAGCAGGTTTTTGTCAAACGGGTCCGAGTGCTCTGCTCCTCTCTTTTCACTCCTGCTGCCAGAAGCCCAGGGAGGATGGGAGGGCTTAGAACATAGCTGGGCACTGGGGTTTCTTCCAGAGAAGTGGAGGGCATTGGCTTTACCTTGCCACAACCACTTGGGAGAGGGTCTACACCTCAGGAAAACTGTCTCCGTGGGAAGCCGGCTTTTTGCAAAGGGGTCTAAGGGCCGTGGGCCTCGGCTGTCCCTCCGGCTCCCCAAAGCACAGGGACGAGGTGAGGGGCTTAGACCATGCCTGGGCAATGTTGTTTCTTACACCTGGGTGTGTGGCATTTTGTTGAGCTGGCTACCCCCACTTGGGATAGGTGTTCCACAGCAAGCACCTATTGTTCGTCGGAAGCCGTTTTTGCCCCAGGGGTCTCCGGGCTGTGTTCGTTGGGCTTGAACTCCTGCTAGCAAAACCGCCGGGTTGAGGGAAGGGTTCAGACTGTGCCTGGGCCCTGTGGTCTCTTCCAGGTCAGTGTATGGCATTTCCTTCCCCTTGCCACAGGCACCTGGGAGCATGTCTGCACGTGGAGAAAGACTTTCCCGTGGGAAGCCGGTTTTTGTCAAACGGGTCCCAGTGCTCTGCTCCTCTCTTTTCACTCCTGCTGCCAGAAGCCCAGGGAGGATGGGAGGGCTTAGAACATGCCTGGGCACTGTGGTTTCTTCCAGAGAAGTGGAGGGCATTGGCTTTACCTTGCCACAACCACTTGGGATAGGGTCTGCACCTCAGGACAACTGTTTCCGTGGGAAGCCGGCTTTTTGCAAAGGGGTCTCTGGGCCGTGGGCCTCGGCTGTCCCTCCGGCTCCCCAAAGCACAGGGACGAGGTGAGGGGCTTAGACCATGCCTGGGCAATGTTGTTTCTTACACCTGGGTGTGTGGCATTTTGTTGAGCTGGCTACCCCCACTTGGGATAGGTGTTCCACAGCAAGCACCTATTGTTCGTTCGAAGCCGTTTTTGCCCCAGGGGTCAACGGGCTGTGTTCGTTGGGCTTGAACTCCTGCTAGCAAAACCGCCGGGTTGAGGGAAGGGTTCAGACTGTGCCAGGGCCCTGTGGTCTCTTCCAGGTCAGTGTATGGCATTTCCTTCCCCTTGCCACAGGCACCTGGGAGCATGTCAGCACGTGGAGAAAGACTTTCCCGTGGGAAGCCGGTTTTTGTCAAACGGGTCCCAGTGCTCTGCTGCTCTCTTTTCACTCCTGCTGCCAGAAGCCCAGGGAGGATGGGAGGGCTTAGAACATGGCTGGGCACTGTGGTTTCTTCCAGAGAAGTGGAGGGCATTTGCTTTACCTTGCCACAACCACTTGGGATAGGGTCTGCACTTCAGGAAAACTGTTTCCGTGGGAAGCCGGCTTTTTGCAAAGGGGTCTCAGGGCCATGGGCCTCGGGTGTCCCTCCGGCTCCCCAAAGCACAGGGACGAGGTGAGGGGCTTAGACCATGCCTGGGCAATGTTGTTTCTTACACCTGGGTGTGTGGCATTTTGTTGAGCTGGCTACCCCCACTTGGGATAGGTGTTCCACAGCAAGCACCTATTGTTCGTCGGAAGCCGTTTTTGCCCCAGGGGTCTCCGGGCTGTGTTCGTTGGGCTTGAACTCCTGCTAGCAAAACCGCCGGGTTGAGGGAAGGGTTCAGACTGTGCCTGGGCCCTGTGGTCTCTTCCAGGTCAGTGTATGGCATTTCCTTCCCCTTGCCACAGGCACCTGGGAGCATGTCTGCACGTGGAGAAAGACTTTCCCGTGGGAAGCCGGTTTTTGTCAATCGGGTCCCAGTGCTCTGCTCCTCTCTTTTCACTCCTGCTGCCAGAAGCCCAGGGAGGATGGGAGGGCTTAGAACATGGCTGGGCACTGTGGTTTCTTCCAGAGAAGTGGAGGGCATTGGCTTTACCTTGCCACAACCACTTGGGATAGGGTCTGCACCTCAGGAAAACTGTTTCCGTGGGAAGCCGGCTTTTTGCAAAGGGGTCTCAGGGCCATGGGCCTCGGTTGTCCCTCCGGCTCCCCAAAGCACAGGGACGAGGTGAGGGGCTTAGACCATGCCTGGGCAATGTTGTTTCTTACACCTGGGTGTGTGGCATTTTGTTGAGCTGGCTACCCCCACTTGGGATAGGTGTTCCACAGCAAGCACCTATTGTTCGTCGGAAGCCGTTTTTGCCCCAGGGGTCTCCGGGCTGTGTTCGTTGGGCTTGAACTCCTGCTAGCAAAACCGCCGGGTTGAGGGAAGGGTTCAGACTGTGCCTGGGCCCTGTGGTCTCTTCCAGGTCAGTGTATGGCATTTCCTACCCCTTGCCACAGGCACCTGGGAGCATGTCTGCACGTGGAGAAAGACTTTCCCGTGGGAAGCCGGTTTTTGTCAAACGGGTCCCAGTGCTCTGCTCCTCTCTTTTCACTCCTGCTGCCAGAAGCCCAGGGAGGATGGGAGGGCTTAGAACATGCCTGGGCACTGTGGTTTCTTCCAGAGAAGTGGAGGGCATTGGCTTTACCTTGCCACAACCACTTGGGATAGGGTCTGCACCTCAGGACAACTGTTTCCGTGGGAAGCCGGCTTTTTGCAAAGGGGTCTCAGGGCCGTGGGGCTCGGGTGTCCCTCCGGCTCCCCAAAGCACAGGGACGAGGTGAGGGGCTTAGACCATGGCTGGGCAATGTTGTTTCTTACGCCTGGGTGTGTGGCATTTTGTTGAGCTGGCTACCCCCACTTGGGATAGGTGTTCCACAGCAAGCACCTATTGTTCGTCGGAAGCCGTTTTTGCCCCAGGGGTCTCCGGGCTGTGTTCGTTGGGCTTGAACTCCTGCTAGCAAAACCGCCGGGTTGAGGGAAGGGTTCAGACTGTGCCTGGGCCCTGTGGTCTCTTCCATGTCAGTGTATGGCATTTCCTTCCCCTTTCCACAGGCACCAGGGAGCATGTCTGCACGTGGAGAAAGACTTTCCCGTGGGAAGCCGGTTTTTGTCAATCGGGTCCCAGTGCTCTGCTCCTCTCTTTTCACTCCTGCTGCCAGAAGCCCAGGGAGGATGGGAGGGCTTAGAACATGGCTGGGCACTGTGGTTTCTTCCAGAGAAGTGGAGGGCATTGGCTTTACCTTGCCACAACCACTTGGGAGAGGGTCTGCACCTCAGGAAAACTGTTTCCGTGGGAAGCCGGCTTTTTGCAAAGGGGTCTCAGGGCCATGGGCCTCGGGTGTCCCTCCGGCTCCCCAAAGCACAGGGACGAGGTGAGGGGCTTAGACCATGCCTGGGCAATGTTGTTTCTTACACCTGGGTGTGTGGCATTTTGTTGAGCTGGCTACCCCCACTTGGGATAGGTGTTCCACAGCAAGCACCTATTGTTCATCGGAAGCCGTTTTTGCCCCAGGGGTCTCCGGGCTGTGTTCGTTGGGCTTGAACTCCTGCTAGCAAAACCGCCGGGTTGAGGGAAGGGTTCAGACTGTGCCTGGGCCCTGTGGTCTCTTCCAGGTCAGTGTATGGCATTTCCTTCCCCTTGCCACAGGCACCTGGGAGCATGTCTGCACGTGGAGAAAGACTTTCCCGTGGGAAGCCGGTTTTTGTCAATCGGGTCCCAGTGCTCTGCTCCTCTCTTTTCAATCCTGCTGCCAGAAGCCCAGGGAGGATGGGAGGGCTTAGAACATGGCTGGGCACTGTGGTTTCTTCCAGAGAAGTGGAGGGCATTGGCTTTACCTTGCCACAACCACTTGGGAGAGGGTCTGCACCTCAGGAAAACTGTTTCCGTGGGAAGCCGGCTTTTTGCAAAGGGGTCTCAGGGCCATGGGCCTCGGGTGTCCCTCCGGCTCCCCAAAGCACAGGGACGAGGTGAGGGGCTTAGACCATGCCTGGGCAATGTTGTTTCTTACACCTGGGTGTGTGGCATTTTGTTGAGCTGGCTACCCCCACTTGGGATAGGTGTTCCACAGCAAGCACCTATTGTTCGTCGGAAGCCGTTTTTGCCCCAGGGGTCTCCGGGCTGTGTTCGTTGGGCTTGAACTCCTGCTAGCAAAACCGCCGGGTTGAGGGAAGGGTTCAGACTGTGCCTGGGCCCTGTGGTCTCTTCCAGGTCAGTGTATGGCATTTCCTTCCCCTTGCCACAGGCACCTGGGAGCATGTCTGCACGTGGAGAAAGACTTTCCCGTGGGAAGCCGGTTTTTGTCAATCGGGTCCCAGTGCTCTGCTCCTCTCTTTTCACTCCTGCTGCCAGAAGCCCAGGGAGGATGGGAGGGCTTAGAACATGCCTGGGCACTGTGGTTTCTTCCAGAGAAGTGGAGGGCATTTGCTTTACCTTCCCACAACCACTTGGGATAGGGTCTGCACCTCAGGAAAACTGTTTCCGTGGGAAGCCGGCTTTTTGCAAAGGGGTCTCAGGGCCGTGGGCCTCGGGTGTCCCTCCGGCTCCCCAAAGCACAGGGACGAGGTGAGGGGCGTAGACCATGCCTGGGCAATGTTGTTTCTTACACCTGGGTGTGTGGCATTTTGTTGAGCTGGCTACCCCCACTTGGGATAGGTGTTCCACAGCAAGCACCTATTGTTCGTCGGAAGCCGTTTTTGCCCAAGGGGTCTCCGGGCTGTGTTCGTTGGGCTTGAACTCCTGCTACCAAAACCGCCGGGTTGAGGGAAGGGTTCAGACTGTGCCTGGGCCCTGTGGTCTCTTCCAGGTCAGTGTGTGGCATTTCCTTCCCCTTGCTACAGGCACCTGGGAGCATGTCTGCACGTGGAGAAAGACTTTCCCGTGGGAAGCCGGTTTTTGTCAAACGGGTCCCAGTGCTCTGGTCCTCTCTTTTCACTCCTGCTGCCAGAAGCCCAGGGAGGATGGGAGGGCTTAGAACATGGCTGGGCACTGTGGTTTCTTCCAGAGAAGTGGAGGGCATTGGCTTTACCTTGCCACAAACACTTGGGAGAGGGTCTACACCTCAGGAAAACTGTCTCCGTGGGAAGCCGGCTTTTTGCAATGGGGTCTCAGGGCCGTGGGCCTCGGGTGTCCCTCCGGCTCCCCAAAGCACAGGGACAAGGTGAGGGGCTTAGACCATGTCTGGGCAATGTTGTTTCTTACACCTGGGTGTGTGGCATTTTGTTGAGCTGCCTACCCCCACTTGGGATAGATGTTCCACAGCAAGCACCTATTGTTCGTCGGAAGCCGTTTTTGCCCCAGGGGTCTCCGGGCTGTGTTCGTTGGGCTTGAACTCCTGCTAGCAAAACCGCCGGGTTGAGGGAAGGGTTCAGACTGTGCCTGGGCCCTGTGGTCTCTTCCAGGTCAGTGTATGGTATTTCCTTCCCCTTGCCACAGGCACCTGGGAGCATGTCTGCACGTGGAGAAAGACTTTCCCGTGGGAAGCCGGTTTTTGTCAAACGGGTCCCAGTGCTCTGCTCCTCTCTTTTCACTCCTGCTGCCAGAAGCCCAGGGAGGATGGGAGGGCTTAGAACATGGCTGGGCACTGGGGTTTCTTCCAGAGAAGTGGAGGGCATTGGCTTTACCTTGCCACAACCACTTGGGAGAGGGTCTACACCTCAGGAAAACTGTCTCCGTGGGAAGCCGGCTTTTTGCAAAGGGGTCTCAGGGCCGTGGGCCTCGGCTGTCCCTCTGGCTCCCCAAAGCACAGGGACGAGGTGAGGGGCTTAGACCATGCCTGGGCAATGTTGTTTCTTACACCTGGGTGTGTGGCATTTTGTTGAGCTGGCTACCCCCACTTGGGATAGGTGTTCCACAGCAAGCACCTATTGTTCGTCAGAAGCCGTTTTTGCCCCAGGGGTCTCCGGGCTGTGTTCGTTGGGCTTGAACTCCTGCTAGCAAAACCGCCGGGTTGAGGGAAGGGTTCAGACTGTGCCTGGGCCCTGTGGTCTCTTCCAGGTCAGTGTATGGCATTTCCTTCCCCTTGCCACAGGCACCTGGGAGCATGTCAGCACGTGGAGAAAGACTTTCCCGTGGGAAGCCGGTTTTTGTCAAACGGGTCCCAGTGCTCTGCTCCTCTCTTTTCACTCCTGCTGCGAGAGGCCCAGGGAGGATGGGAGGGCTTAGAACATGGCTGGGCACTGTGGTTTCTTCCAGAGAAGGGGAGGGCATTGGCTTTACCTTGCCACAACCACTTGGGATAGGGTCTGCACATCAGGTCAACTGTTTCCGTGGGAAGCCGGCTTTTTGCAAAGGGGTCTCAGGGCCGTGGGCCTCGGGTGTCCCTCTGGCTCCCCAAAGCACAGGGACGAGGTGAGGGGCTTAGACCATGGCTGGACAATGTTGTTTCTTACACCTGGGTGTGTGGCATTTTGTTGAGCTGGCTACCCCCACTTGGGATAGGTGTTCCACAGCAAGCACCTATTGTTCGACGGAAGCCGTTTTTGCCCCAGGGGTCTCCGGGCTGTGTTCGTTGGGCTTGAACTCCTGCTAGCAAAACCGCCGGGTTGAGGGAAGGGTTCAGACTGTGCCTGGGCCCTGTGGTCTCTTCCAGGTCAGTGTATGGCATTTCCTTCCCCTTGCCACAGGCACCTGGGAGCATGTCAGCACGTGGAGAAAGACTTTCCCGTGGGAAGCCGGTTTTTGTCAAACGGGTCCCAGTGCTCTGCTGCTCTCTTTTCACTCCTGCTGCCAGAAGCCCAGGGAGGATGGGAGGGCTTAGAACATGGCTGGGCACTGTGGTTTCTTCCAGAGAAGTGGAGGGCATTGGCTTTACCTTGCCACAACCACTTGGGATAGGGTCTGCACCTCAGGAAAACTGTTTCCGTGGGCAGCCGGCTTTTTGCAAAGGGGTCTCAGGGCCGTGGGCCTCGGCTGTCCCTCCGGCTCCCCAAAGCACAGGGACGAGGTGAGGGGCTTAGACCATGCCTGGGCAATGTTGTTTCTTACACCTGGGTGTGTGGCATTTTGTTGAGCTGGCTACCCCCACTTGGGATAGGTGTTCCACAGCAAGCACCTACTGTTCGTCGGAAGCCGTTTTTGCCCCAGGGGTCTCCGGGCTGTGTTCGTTGGGCTTGAACTCCTGCTAGCAAAACCGCCGGGTTGAGGGAAGGGTTCAGACTGTGCCTGGGCCCTGTGGTCTCTTCCAGGTCAGTGTATGGCATTTCCTTCCCCTTGCCACAGGCACCTGGGAGCATGTCTGCATGTGGAGAAAGACTTTCCCGTGGGAAGCCGGTTTTTGTCAAACGGGTCCCAGTGCTCTGCTCCTCTCTTTTCACTCCTGCTGCCAGAAGCCCAGGGAGGATGGGAGGGCTTAGAACATGGCTGGGGACTGTGGTTTCTTCCAGAGAAGTGGAGGGCATTGGCTTTACCTTGTCACAACCACTTGGGAGAGGGTCTACACCTCAGGAAAACTGTTTCCGTGGGAAGCCGGCTTTTTGCAAAGGGGTCTCAGGGCCGTGGGGCTCGGGTGTCCCTCCGGCTCCCCAAAGCACAGGGACGAGGTGAGGGGCTTAGACTATGCCTGGGCAATGTTGTTTCTTACACCTGGGTGTGTGGCATTTTGTTGAGCTGGCTACCCCCACTTGGGATAGGTGTTACACAGCAAGCACCTATTGTTCGTCGGAAGCCGTTTTTGCCCCAGGGGTCTCCGGGCTGTGTTCGTTGGGCTTGAACTCCTGCTAGCAAAACCGCCGGGTTGAGGGAAGGGTTCAGACTGTGCCTGGGCCCTGTGGTCCCTTCCAGGTCAGTGTGTGGCATTTCCTTCCCCTTGCCACAGTCACCTGGGAGCATGTCTGCACGTGGAGAAAGACTTTCCCGTGGGAAGCCGGTTTTTGTCAAACGGGTCCCAGTGCTCTGATCCTCTCTTTTCACTCCTGCTGCCAGAAGCCCAGGGAGGATGGGAGGGCTTAGAACATGGCTGGGCACTGTGGTTTCTTCCAGAGAAGTCTAGGGCATTGGCTTTACCTTGCCACAAACACTTGGGAGAGGGTCTACACCTCAGGAAAACTGTCTCCGTGGGAAGCCGGCTTTTTGCAAAGGGGTCTCAGGGCCGTGGGCCTCGGGTGTCCCTCCGGCTCCCCAAAGCACAGGGACAAGGTGAGGGGCTTAGACCATGTCTGGGCAATGTTGTTTCTTACACCTGGGTGTGTGGCATTTTGTTGAGCTGCCTACCCCCACTTGGGATAGATGTTCCACAGCAAGCACCTATTGTTCGTCGGAAGCCGTTTTTGCCCCAGGTGTCTCCGGGCTGTGTTCGTTGGACTTGAACTCTGCTAGCAAAACCGCCGGGTTGAGGGAAGGGTTCAGACTGTGCCTGGGCCCTGTGGTCTCTTCCAGGTGAGTGTATGGTATTTCCTTCCCCTTGCCACAGGCACCTGGGAGCATGTCTGCACGTGGAGAAAGACTTTCCCGTGGGAAGCCGGTTTTTGTCAAACGGGTCCGAGTGCTCTGCTCCTCTCTTTTCACTCCTGCTGCCAGAAGCCCAGGGAGGATGGGAGGGCTTAGAACATAGCTGGGCACTGGGGTTTCTTCCAGAGAAGTGGAGGGCATTGGCTTTACCTTGCCACAACCACTTGGGAGAGGGTCTACACCTCAGGAAAACTGTCTCCGTGGGAAGCCGGCTTTTTGCAAAGGGGTCTAAGGGCCGTGGGCCTCGGCTGTCCCTCCGGCTCCCCAAAGCACAGGGACGAGGTGAGGGGCTTAGACCATGCCTGGGCAATGTTGTTTCTTACACCTGGGTGTGTGGCATTTTGTTGAGCTGGCTACCCCCACTTGTTATAGGTGTTCCACAGCAAGCACCTATTGTTCGTCGGAAGCCGTTATTGCCCCAGGGGTCTCCGGGCTGTGTTCGTTGGGCTTGAACTCCTGCTAGCAAAACCGCCGGGTTGAGGGAAGGGTTCAGACTGTGCCTGGGCCCTGTGGTCTCTTCCAGGTCAGTGTATGGCATTTCCTTCCCCTTGCCACAGGCACCTGGGAGCATGTCTGCACGTGGAGAAAGACTTTCCCGTGGGAAGCCGGTTTTTGTCAAACGGGTCCCAGTGCTCTGGTCCTCTCTTTTCACTCCTGCTGCCAGAAGCCCAGGGAGGATGGGAGGGCTTAGAACATGGCTGGGCACTGTGGTTTCTTCCAGAGAAGTGGAGGGCATTGGCTTTACCTTGCCACAACCACTTGGGAGAGGGTCTACACCTCAGGAAAACTGTCTCCGTGGGAAGCCGGCTTTTTGCAAAGGGGTCTCAGGGCCGTGGGCCTCGGCTGTCCCTCCGGCTCCCCAAAGCACAGGGACGAGGTGAGGGGCTTAGACCATGCCTGGGCAATGTTGTTTCTTACACCTGGGTGTGTGGCATTTTGTTGAGCTGGCTACCCCCACTTGGGATAGGTGTTCCACAGCAAGCACCTATTGTTCGTCAGAAGCCGTTTTTGCCCCAGGGGTCTCCGGGCTGTGTTCGTTGGGCTTGAACTCCTGCTAGCAAAACCGCCGGGTTGAGGGAAGGGTTCAGACTGTGCCTGGGCCCTGTGGTCTCTTCCAGGTCAGTGTATGGCATTTCCTTCCCCTTACCACAGGCACCTGGGAGCATGTCAGCACGTGGAGAAAGACTTTCCCGTGGGAAGCCGGTTTTTGTCAAACGGGTCCCAGTGCTCTGCTCCTCTCTTTTCACTCCTGCTGCGAGAAGCCGAGGGAGGATGGGAGGGCTTAGAACATGGCTGGGCACTGTGGTTTCTTCCAGAGAATTGGAGGGCATTGGCTTTACCTTGCCACAACCACTTGGGATAGGGTCTGCACCTCAGGAAAACTGTTTCCGTGGGAAGCCGGCTTTTAGCAAAGGGGTCTCAGGGCCGTGGGCCTCGGGTGTCCCTCCGGCTCCCCAAAGCACAGGGACGAGGTGAGGGGCTTAGACCATGCCTGGGCAATGTTGTTTCTTACACCTGGGTGTGTGGCATTTTGTTGAGCTGGCTACCCCCACTTGTTATAGGTGTTCCACAGCAAGCACCTATTGTTCGTCGGAAGCCGTTATTGCCCCAGGGGTCTCCGGGCTGTGTTCGTTGGGCTTGAACTCCTGCTAGCAAAACCGCCGGGTTGAGGGAAGGGTTCAGACTGTGCCTGGGCCCTGTGGTCCCTTCCAGGTCAGTGTGTGGCATTTCCTTCCCCTTGCCACAGGCACCTGGGAGCATGTCTGCACGTGGAGAAAGACTTTCCCGTGGGAAGCCGGTTTTTGTCAAACGGGTCCCAGTGCTCTGCTCCTCTCTTTTCACTCCTGCTGCCAGAAGCCCAGGGAGGATGGGAGGGCTTAGAACATGGCTGGGCACTGTGGTTTCTTCCAGAGAAGTGGAGGGCATTGGCTTTACCTTGCCACAAACACTTGGGAGAGGGTCTACACCTCAGGAAAACTGTCTCCGTGGGAAGCCGGCTTTTTGCAAAGGGGTCTCAGGGCCGTGGGCCTCGGGTGTCCCTCCGGCTCCCCAAAGCACAGGGACAAGGTGAGGGGCTTAGACCATGCCTGGGCAATGTTGTTTCTTACACCTGGGTGTGTGGCATTTTGTTGAGCTGCCTACCCCCACTTGGGATAGATGTTCCACAGCAAGCACCTATTGTTCGTCGGAAGCCGTTTTTGCCCCAGGGGTCTCCGGGCTGTGTTCGTTGGGCTTGAACTGTGCTAGCAAAACCGACGGGTTGAGGGAAGGGTTCAGACTGTGCCTGGGCCCTGTGGTCTCTTCCAGGTGAGTGTATGGTATTTCCTTCCCCTTGCCACAGGCACCTGGGAGCATGTCTGCACGTGGAGAAAGACTTTCCCGTGGGAAGCCGGTTTTTGTCAAACGGGTCCGAGTGCTCTGCTCCTCTCTTTTCACTCCTGCTGCCAGAAGCCCAGGGAGGATGGGAGGGCTTAGAACATAGCTGGGCACTGGGGTTTCTTCCAGAGAAGTGGAGGGCATTGGCTTTACCTTGCCACAACCACTTGGGAGAGGGTCTACACCTCAGTAAAACTGTCTCCGTGGGAAGCCGGCTTTTTGCAAAGGGGTCTAAGGGCCGTGGGCCTCGGCTGTCCCTCCGGCTCCCCAAAGCACAGGGACGAGGTGAGGGGCTTAGACCATGCCTGGGCAATGTTGTGTCTTACACCTGGGTGTGTGGCATTTTGTTGAGCTGGCTACCCCCACTTGTTATAGGTGTTCCACAGCAAGCACCTATTGTTCGTCGGAAGCCGTTATTGCCCCAGGGGTCTCCGGGCTGTGTTCGTTGGGCTTGAACTCCTGCTAGCAAAACCGCCGGGTTGAGGGAAGGGTTCAGACTGTGCCTGGGCCCTGTGGTCTCTTCCAGGTCAGTGTATGGCATTTCCTTCCCCTTGCTACAGGCACCTGGGAGCATGTCTGCACGTGGAGAAAGACTTTCCCGTGGGAAGCCGGTTTTTGTCAAACGGGTCCCAGTGCTCTGCTCCTCTCTTTTCACTCCTGCTGCCAGAAGCCCAGGGAGGATGGGAGGGCTTAGAACATGGCTGGGCACTGGGGTTTCTTCCAGAGAAGTGGAGGGCATTGGCTTTACCTTGCCACAACCACTTGTGAGAGGGTCTGCACCTCAGGAAAACTGTTTCCGTGGGAAGCCGGCTTTTTGCAAAGGGGTCTCAGGGCCGTGGGCCTCGGGTGTCCCTCCAGCTCCCCAAAGCACAGGGACGAGGTGAGGGGCTTAGACCATGCCTGGGCAATGTTGTTTCTTACACCTGGGTGTGTGGCATTTTGTTGAGCTGGCTACCCCCACTTGGGATAGGTGTTCCACAGCAAGCACCTATTGTTCGTCGGAAGCCGTTTTTGCCCCAGGGGTCTCCGGGCTGTGTTCCTTCGGCTTGAACTCCTGCTAGCAAAACCGCCGGGTTGAGGGAAGGGTTCAGACTGTGCCTGGGCCCTGTGGTCTCTTCCAGGTCAGTGTATGGCATTTCCTTCCCCTTGCCACAGGCACCTGGGAGCATGTCAGCACGTGGAGAAAGACTTTCCCGTGGGAAGCCGGTTTTTGTCAAACGGGTCCCAGGGCTCTGCTCCTCTCTTTTCACTCCTGCTGCCAGAAGCCCAGGGAGGATGGGAGGGCTTAGAACATGGCTGGGCACTGTGGTTTCTTCTAGAGAAGTGGAGGGCATTGGCTTTACCTTGCCACAACCACTTGGGATAGGGTCTGCACCTCAGGAAAACTGTTTCCGTGGGAAGCCGGCTTTTTGCAAAGGGGTCTCAGGGCCGTGGGCCTCGGGTGTCCCTCCGGCTCCCCAAAGCACAGGGACGAGGTGAGGGGCTTAGACCATGCCTGGGCAATGTTGTTTCTTACACCTGGGTGTGTGGCATTTTGTAGAGCTGGCTACCCCCACTTGGGATAGGTGTTCCACAGCAAGCACCTATTGTTCGTCGGAAGCCGTTATTGCCCCAGGGGTCTCCGGGCTGTGTTCGTTGGGGTTGAACTCCTGCTAGCATAACCGCCGGGTTGAGGGAAGGGTTCAGACTGTGCCTGGGCCCTGTGGTCTCTTCCAGGTCAGTGTATGGCATTTCCTTCCCCTTGCCACAGGCACCTGGGAGCATGTCTGCACGTGGAGAAAGACTTTCCCGTGGGAAGCCGGTTTTTGTCAAACGGGTCCCAGTGCTCTGCTCCTCTCTTTTCACTCCTGCTGCCAGAAGCCCAGGGAGGATGGGAGGGCTTAGAACATGCCTGGGCACTGTGGTTTCTTCCAGAGAAGTGGAGGGCATTGGCTTTACCTTGCCACAACCACTTGGGATAGGGTCTGCACATCAGGTCAACTGTTTCCGTGGGAAGCCGGCTTTTTGCAAAGGGGTCTCAGGGCCGTGGGCCTCGGGTGTCCCTCTGGCTCCCCAAAGCACAGGGACGAGGTGAGGGGCTTAGACCATGGCTGGACAATGTTGTTTCTTACACCTGGGTGTGTGGCATTTTGTTGAGCTGGCTACCCCCACTTGGGATAGGTGTTCCACAGCAAGCACCTATTGTTCGACGGAAGCCGTTTTTGCCCCAGGGGTCTCCGGGCTGTGTTCGTTGGGCTTGAACTCCTGCTAGCAAAAACGCCGGGTTGAGGGAAGGGTTCAGACTGTGCCTGGGCCCTGTGGTCTCTTCCAGGTCAGTGTATGGCATTTCCTTCCCCTTGCCACAGGCACCTGGGAGCATGTCTGCATGTGGAGAAAGACTTTCCCGTGGGAAGCCGGTTTTTGTCAAACGGGTCCCAGTGCTCTGCTCCTCTCTTTTCACTCCTGCTGCCAGAAGCCCAGGGAGGATGGGAGGGCTTAGAACATGGCTGGGGACTGTGGTTTCTTCCAGAGAAGTGGAGGGCATTGGCTTTACCTTGTCACAACCACTTGGGAGAGGGTCTACACCTCAGGAAAACTGTTTCCGTGGGAAGCCGGCTTTTTGCAAAGGGGTCTCAGGGCCGTGGGGCTCGGGTGTCCCTCCGGCTCCCCAAAGCACAGGGACGAGGTGAGGGGCTTAGACTATGCCTGGGCAATGTTGTTTCTTACACCTGGGTGTGTGGCATTTTGTTGAGCTGGCTACCCCCACTTGGGATAGGTGTTCCACAGCAAGCACCTATTGTTCGTCGGAAGCCGTTTTTGCCCCAGGGGTCTCCGGGCTGTGTTCGTTGGGCTTGAACTCCTGCTAGCAAAACCGCCGGGTTGAGGGAAGGGTTCAGACTGTGCCTGGGCCCTGTGGTCCCTTCCAGGTCAGTGTGTGGCATTTCCTTCCCCTTGCCACAGGCACCTGGGAGCATGTCTGCACGTGGAGAAAGACTTTCCCGTGGGAAGCCGGTTTTTGTCAAACGGGTCCCAGTGCTCTGCTCCTCTCTTTTCACTCCTGCTGCCAGAAGCCCAGGGAGGATGGGAGGGCTTAGAACATGGCTGGGCACTGTGGTTTCTTCCAGAGAAGTGGAGGGCATTGGCTTTACCTTGCCACAAACACTTGGGAGAGGGTCTACACCTCAGGAAAACTGTCTCCGTGGGAAGCCGGCTTTTTGCAAAGGGGTCTCAGGGCCGTGGGCCTCGGGTGTCCCTCCGGCTCCCCAAAGCACAGGGACAAGGTGAGGGGCTTAGACCATGTCTGGGCAATGTTGTTTCTTACACCTGGGTGTGTGGCATTTTGTTGAGCTGCCTACCCCCACTTGGGATAGATGTTCCACAGCAAGCACCTATTGTTCGTCGGAAGCCGTTTTTGCCCCAGGGGTCTCCGGGCTGTGTTCCTTGGGCTTGAACTCTGCTAGCAAAACCGCCGGGTTGAGGGAAGGGTTCAGACTGTGCCTGGGCCCTGTGGTCTCTTCCAGGTGAGTGTATGGTATTTCCTTCCCCTTGCCACAGGCACCTGGGAGCATGTCTGCACGTGGAGAAAGACTTTCCCGTGGGAAGCCGGTTTTTGTCAAACGTGTCCGAGTGCTCTGCTCCTCTCTTTTCACTCCTGCTGCCAGAAGCCCAGGGAGGATGGGAGGGCTTAGAACATAGCTGGGCACTGGGGTTTCTTCCAGAGAAGTGGAGGGCATTGGCTTTACCTTGCCACAACCACTTGGGAGAGGGTCTACACCTCAGGAAAACTGTCTCCGTGGGAAGCCGGCTTTTTGCAAAGGGGTCTAAGGGCCCTTGGCCTCGGCTGTCCCTCCGGCTCCCCAAAGCACAGGGACGAGGTGAGGGGCTTAGACCATGCCTGGGCAATGTTGTTTCTTACACCTGGGTGTGTGGCATTTTGTTGAGCTGGCTACCCCCACTTGTTATAGGTGTTCCACAGCAAGCACCTATTGTTCGTCGGAAGCCGTTATTGCCCCAGGGGTCTCCGGGCTGTGTTCGTTGGGCTTGAACTCCTGCTAGCAAAACCGCCGGGTTGAGGGAAGGGTTCAGACTGTGCCTGGGCCCTGTGGTCTCTTCCAGGTCAGTGTATGGCATTTCCTTCCCCTTGCCACAGGCACCTGGGAGCATGTCTGCACGTGGAGAAAGACTTTCCCGAGGGAAGCCGGTTTTTGTCAAACGGGTCCCAGTGCTCTGCTGCTCTCTTTTCACTCCTGCTGCCAGAAGCCCAGGGAGGATGGGAGGGCTTAGAACATGGCTGGGCACTGGGGTTTCTTCCAGAGAAGTGGAGGGCATTGGCTTTACCTTGCCACAACCACTTGTGAGAGGGTCTGCACCTCAGGAAAACTGTTTCCGTGGGAAGCCGGCTTTTTGCAAAGGGGTCTCAGGGCCGTGGGCCTCGGGTGTCCCTCCAGCTCCCCAAAGCACAGGGACGAGGTGAGGGGCTTAGACCATGCCTGGGCAATGTTGTTTCTTACACCTGGGTGTGTGGCATTTTGTTGAGCTGGCTACCCCCACTTGGGATAGGTGTTCCACAGCAAGCACCTATTGTTCGTCGGAAGCCGTTTTTGCCCCAGGGGTCTCCGGGCTGTGTTCCTTCGGCTTGAACTCCTGCTAGCAAAACCGCCGGGTTGAGGGAAGGGTTCAGACTGTGCCTGGGCCCTGTGGTCTCTTCCAGGTCAGTGTATGGCATTTCCTTCCCCTTGCCACAGGCACCTGGGAGCATGTCAGCACGTGGAGAAAGACTTTCCCGTGGGAAGCCGGTTTTTGTCAAACGGGTCCCAGGGCTCTGCTCCTCTCTTTTCACTCCTGCTGCCAGAAGCCCAGGGAGGATGGGAGGGCTTAGAACATGGCTGGGCACTGTGGTTTCTTCTAGAGAAGTGGAGGGCATTGGCTTTACCTTGCCACAACCACTTGGGATAGGGTCTGCACCTCAGGAAAACTGTTTCCGTGGGAAGCCGGCTTTTTGCAAAGGGGTCTCAGGGCCGTGGGCCTCGGGTGTCCCTCCGGCTCCCCAAAGCACAGGGACGAGGTGAGGGGCTTAGACCATGCCTGGGCAATGTTGTTTCTTACACCTGGGTGTGTGGCATTTTGTAGAGCTGGCTACCCCCACTTGGGATAGGTGTTCCACAGCAAGCACCTATTGTTCGTCGGAAGCCGTTATTGCCCCAGGGGTCTCTGGGCTGTGTTCGTTGGGGTTGAACTCCTGCTAGCATAACCGCCGGGTTGAGGGAAGGGTTCAGACTGTGCCTGGGCCCTGTGGTCTCTTCCAGGTCAGTGTATGGCATTTCCTTCCCCTTGCCACAGGCACCTGGGAGCATGTCTGCACGTGGAGAAAGACTTTCCCGTGGGAAGCCGGTTTTTGTCAAACGGGTCCCAGTGCTCTGCTCCTCTCTTTTCACTCCTGCTGCCAGAAGCCCAGGGAGGATGGGAGGGCTTAGAACATGCCTGGGCACTGTGGTTTCTTCCAGAGAAGTGGAGGGCATTGGCTTTACCTTGCCACAACCACTTGGGATAGGGTCTGCACATCAGGTCAACTGTTTCCGTGGGAAGCCGGCTTTTTGCAAAGGGGTCTCAGGGCCGTGGGCCTCGGGTGTCCCTCTGGCTCCCCAAAGCACAGGGACGAGGTGAGGGGCTTAGACCATGGCTGGACAATGTTGTTTCTTACACCTGGGTGTGTGGCATTTTGTTGAGCTGGCTACCCCCACTTGGGATAGGTGTTCCACAGCAAGCACCTATTGTTCGACGGAAGCCGTTTTTGCCCCAGGGGTCTCCGGGCTGTGTTCGTTGGGCTTGAACTCCTGCTAGCAAAACCGCCGGGTTGAGGGAAGGGTTCAGACTGTGCCTGGGCCCTGTGGTCTCTTCCAGGTCAGTGTATGGCATTTCCTTCCCCTTGCCACAGGCACCTGGGAGCATGTCAGCACGTGGAGAAAGACTTTCCCGTGGGAAGCCGGTTTTTGTCAAACGGGTCCCAGTGCTCTGCTGCTCTCTTTTCACTCCTGCTGCCAGAAGCCCAGGGAGGATGGGAGGGCTTAGAACATGGCTGGGCACTGTGGTTTCTTCTAGAGAAGTGGAGGGCATTGGCTTTACCTTGCCACAACCACTTGGGATAGGGTCTGCACCTCAGGAAAACTGTTTCCGTGGGAAGCCGGCTTTTTGCAAAGGGGTCTCAGGGCCGTGGGCCTCGGGTGTCCCTCCGGCTCCCCAAAGCACAGGGACGAGGTGAGGGGCTTAGACCATGCCTGGGCAATGTTGTTTCTTACACCTGGGTGTGTGGCATTTTGTAGAGCTGGCTACCCCCACTTGGGATAGGTGTTCCACAGCAAGCACCTATTGTTCGTCGGAAGCCGTTATTGCCCCAGGGGTATCCGGGCTGTGTTCGTTGGGGTTGAACTCCTGCTAGCAAAACCGCCGGGTTGAGGGAAGGGTTCAGACTGTGCCTAGGCCCTGTGGTCTCTTCCAGGTCAGTGTATGGCATTTCCTTCCCCTTGCCACAGGCACCTGGGAGCATGTCTGCAGGTGGAGAAAGACTTTCCCGTGGGAAGCCGGTTTTTGTCAAACGGGTCCCAGTGCTCTGCTCCTCTCTTTTCACTCCTGCTGCCAGAAGCCCAGGGAGGATGGTAGGGCTTAGAACATGCCTGGGCACTGTGGTTTCTTCCAGAGAAGTGGAGGGCATTGGCTTTACCTTGCCACAACCACTTGGGTTAGGGTCTGCACCTCAGGAAAACTGTTTCCGTGGGAAGCCGGCTTTTTGCAAAGGGGTCTCAGGGCCGTGGGCCTCGGGTGTCCCTCCGGCTCCCCAAAGCACAGGGACGAGGTGAGGGGCTTAGACCATGCCTGGGCAATGTTGTTTCTTACACCTGGGTGTGTGGCATTTTGTAGAGCTGGCTACCCCCACTTGGGATAGGTGTTCCACAGCAAGCACCTATTGTTCGTCGGAAGCCGTTATTGCCCCAGGGGTCTCCGGGCTGTGTTCGTTGGGGTTGAACTCCTGCTAGCATAACCGCCGGGTTGAGGGAAGGGTTCAGACTGTGCCTGGGCCCTGTGGTCTCTTCCAGGACAGTGTATGGCATTTCCTTCCCCTTGCCACAGGCACCTGGGAGCATGTCTGCACGTGGAGAAAGACTTTCCCGTGGGAAGCCGGTTTTTGTCAAACGGGTCCCAGTGCTCTGCTCCTCTCTTTTCACTCCTGCTGCCAGAAGCCCAGGGAGGATGGGAGGGCTTAGAACATGCCTGGGCACTGTGGTTTCTTCCAGAGAAGTGGAGGGCATTGGCTTTACCTTGCCACAACCACTTGGGATAGGGTCTGCACATCAGGTCAACTGTTTCCGTGGGAAGCCGGCTTTTTGCAAAGGGGTCTCAGGGCCGTGGGCCTCGGGTGTCACTCTGGCTCCCCAAAGCACAGGGACGAGGTGAGGGGCTTAGACCATGGCTGGACAATGTTGTTTCTTACACCTGGGTGTGTGGCATTTTGTTGAGCTGGCTACCCCCACTTGGGATAGGTGTTCCACAGCAAGCACCTATTGTTCGTCGGAAGCCGTTTTTGCCCCAGGGGTCTCCGGGCTGTGTTCGTTGGGCTTGAACTCCTGCTAGCAAAACCGCCGGGTTGAGGGAAGGGTTCAGACTGTGCCTGGGCCCTGTGGTCTCTTCCAGGTCAGTGTATGGCATTTCCTTCCCCTTGCCACAGGCACCTGGGAGCATGTCAGCACGTGGAGAAAGACTTTCCCGTGGGAAGCCGGTTTTTGTCAAACGGGTCCCAGTGCTCTGCTGCTCTCTTTTCACTCCTGCTGCCAGAAGCCCAGGGAGGATGGGAGGGCTTAGAACATGGCTGGGCACTGTGGTTTCTTCCAGAGAAGTGGAGGGCATTGGCTTTACCTTGCCACAACCACTTGGGATAGGGTCTGCACCTCAGGAAAACTGTTTCCGTGGGAAGCCGGCTTTTTGCAAAGGGGTCTCAGGGCCGTGGGCCTCGGGTGTCCCTCCGGCTCCCCAAAGCACAGGGACGAGGTGAGGGGCTTAGACCATGCCTGGGCAATGTTGTTTCTTACACCTGGGTGTGTGGCATTTTGTAGAGCTGGCTACCCCCACTTGGGATAGGTGTTCCACAGCAAGCACCTATTGTTCGTCGGAAGCCGTTATTGCCCCAGGGGTCTCCGGGCTGTGTTCGTTGGGGTTGAACTCCTGCTAGCAAAACCGCCGGGTGGAGGGAAGGGTTCAGACTGTGCCTGGGCCCTGTGGTCTCTTCCAGGTCAGTGTATGGCATTTCCTTCCCCTTGCCACAGGCACCTGGGAGCATGTCTGCATGTGGAGAAAGACTTTCCCGTGGGAAGCCGGTTTTTGTCAAACGGGTCCCAGTGCTCTGCTCCTCTCTTTTCACTCCTGCTGCCAGAAGCCCAGGGAGGATGGGAGGGCTTAGAACATGCCTGGGCACTGTGGTTTCTTCCAGAGAAGTGGAGGGCATTGGCTTTACCTTGCCACAACCACTTGGGATAGGGTCTGCACATCAGGTCAACTGTTTCCGTGGGAAGCCGGCTTTTTGCAAAGGGGTCTCAGGGCCGTGGGGCTCGGGTGTCCCTCTGGCTCCCCAAAGCACAGGGACGAGGTGAGGGGCTTAGACCATGGCTGGACAATGTTGTTTCTTACACCTGGGTGTGTGGCATTTTGTTGAGCTGGCTACCCCCACTTGGGATAGGTGTTCCACAGCAAGCACCTATTGTTCGACGGAAGCCGTTTTTGCCCCAGGGGTCTCCGGGCTGTGTTCGTTGGGCTTGAACTCCTGCTAGCAAAACCGCCGGGTTGAGGGAAGGGTTCAGACTGTGCCTGGGCCCTGTGGTCTCTTCCAGGTCAGTGTATGGCATTTCCTTCCCCTTGCCACAGGCACCTGGGAGCATGTCTGCACGTGGAGAAAGACTTTCCCGTGGGAAGCCGGTTTTTGTCAAACGGGTCCCAGTGCTCTGCTGCTCTCTTTTCACTCCTGCTGCCAGAAGCCCAGGGAGGATGGGAGGGCTTAGAACATGGCTGGGCACTGTGGTTTCTTCCAGAGAAGTGGAGGGCATTGGCTTTACCTTGCCACAACCACTTGGGATAGGGTCTGCACCTCAGGAAAACTGTTTCCGTGGGAAGCCGGCTTTTTGCAAAGGGGTCTCAGGGCCGTGGGCCTCGGGTGTCCCTCCGGCTCCCCAAAGCACAGGGACGAGGTGAGGGGCTTAGACCATGCCTGGGCAATGTTGTTTCTTACACCTGGGTGTGTGGCATTTTGTTGAGCTGGCTACCCCCACTTGGGATAGGTGTTCCACAGCAAGCACCTATTGTTCGTCGGAAGCCGTTTTTGCCCCAGGGGTCTCCGGGCTGTGTTCGTTGGGCTTGAACTCCTGCTAGCAAAACCGCCGGGTTGAGGGAAGGGTTCAGACTGTGCCAGGGCCCTGTGGTCTCTTCCAGGTCAGTGTATGGCATTTCCTTCCCCTTGCCACAGGCACCTGGGAGCATGTCAGCACGTGGAGAAAGACTTTCCCGTGGGAAGCCGGTTTTTTCAAACGGGTCCCAGTGCTCTGCTCCTCTCTTTTCACTCCTGCTGCCAGAAGCCCAGGGAGGATGGGAGGGCTTAGAACATGGCTGGGCACTGTGGTTTCTTCCAGAGAAGTGGAGGGCATTGGCTTTACCTTGCCACAACCACTTGGGATAGGGTCTGCACTTCAGGAAAACTGTTTCCGTGGGAAGCCGGCTTTTTGCAAAGGGGTCTCAGGGCCATGGGCCTCGGGTGTCCCTCCGGCTCCCCAAAGCACAGGGACGAGGTGAGGGGCTTAGACCATGCCTGGGCAATGTTGTTTCTTACACCTGGGTGTGTGGCATTTTGTTGAGCTGGCTACCCCCACTTGGGATAGGTGTTCCACAGCAAGCACCTATTGTTCGTCGGAAGCCGTTTTTGCCCCAGGGGTCTCCGGGCTGTGTTCGTTGGGCTTGAACTCCTGCTAGCAAAACCGCCGGGTTGAGGGAAGGGTTCAGACTGTGCCTGGGCCCTGTGGTCTCTTCCAGGTCAGTGTATGGCATTTCCTTCCCCTTGCCACAGGCACCTGGGAGCATGTCTGCACGTGGAGAAAGACTTTCCCGTGGGAAGCCGGTTTTTGTCAAACGGGTCCCAGTGCTCTGCTCCTCTCTTTTCACTCCTGCTGCCAGAAGCCCAGGGAGGATGGGAGGGCTTAGAACATGCCTGGGCACTGGGGTTTCTTCCAGAGAAGTGGAGGGCATTGGCTTTACCTTGCCACAACCACTTGGGATAGGGTCTGCACCTCAGGACAACTGTTTCCATGGGAAGCCGGCTTTTTGCAAAGGGGTCTCAGGGCCGTGGGCCTCGGCTGTCCCTCCGGCTTCCCAAAGCACAGGGACGAGGTGAGGGGCTTAGACCATGGCTGGACAATGTTGTTTCTTACACCTGGGTGTGTGGCATTTTGTTGAGCTGCCTACCCCCACTTGGGATAGGTGTTCCACAGCAAGCACCTATTGTTCGTCGGAAGCCGTTTTTGCCCCAGGGGTCTCCGGGCTGTGTTCGTTGGGCTTGAACTCCTGCTAGCAAAACCGCCGGGTTGAGGGAAGGGTTCAGACTGTGCCTGGGCCCTGTGGTCTCTTCCAGGTCAGTGTATGGCATTTCCTTCCCCTTGCCACAGGCACCTGGGAGCATGTCAGCACGTGGAGAAAGACTTTGCCGTGGGAAGCCGGTTTTTGTCAAATGGGTCCCAGTGCTCTGCTGCTCTCTTTTCACTCCTGCTTCCAGAAGCCCAGGGAGGATGGGAGGGCTTAGAACATGGCTGGGCACTGTGGTTTCTTCCACAGAAGTGGAGGGCATTGGCTTTACCTTGCCACAACCACTTGGGATAGGGTCTGCACCTCAGGAAAACTGTTTCCGTGGGAAGCCGGCTTTTTGCAAAGGGGTCTCAGGGCCGTGGGCCTCGGGTGTCCCTCCGGCTCCCCAAAGCACAGGGACGAGGTGAGGGGCTTAGACCATGCCTGGGCAATGTTGTTTCTTACACCTGGGTGTGTGGCATTTTGTAGAGCTGGCTACCCCCACTTGGGATAGGTGTTCCACAGCAAGCACCTATTGTTCGTCGGAAGCCGTTATTGCCCCAGGGGTCTCCGGGCTGTGTTCGTTGGGGTTGAACTCCTGCTAGCAAAACCGCCGGGTTGAGGGAAGGGTTCAGACTGTGCCTGGGCCCTGTGGTCTCTTCCAGGTCAGTGTATGGCATTTCCTTCCCCTTGCCACAGGCACCTGGGAGCATGTCAGCACGTGGAGAAAGACTTTCCCGTGGGAAGCCGGTTTTTGTCAAACGGGTCCCAGTGCTCTGCTGCTCTCTTTTCACTCCTGCTGCCAGAAGCCCAGGGAGGATGGGAGGGCTTAGAACATGGCTGGGCACTGTGGTTTCTTCCAGAGAAGTGGAGGGCATTGGCTTTACCTTGCCACAACCACTTGGGATAGGGTCTGCACCTCAGGAAAACTGTTTCCGTGGGAAGCCGGCTTTTTGCAAAGGGGTCTCAGGGCCGTGGGCCTCGGGTGTCCCTCCGGCTCCCCAAAGCACAGGGACGAGGTGAGGGGCTTAGACCATGCCTGGGCAATGTTGTTTCTTACACCTGGGTGTGTGGCATTTTGTTGAGCTGGCTACCCCCACTTGGGATAGGTGTTCCACAGCAAGCACCTATTGTTCGTCGGAAGCCGTTTTTGCCCCAGGGGTCTCCGGGCTGTGTTCGTTGGGCTTGAACTCCTGCTAGCAAAACCGCCGGGTTGAGGGAAGGGTTCAGACTGTGCCTGGGCCCTGTGGTCTCTTCCAGGTCAGTGTATGGCATTTCCTTCCCCTTGCCACAGGCACCTGGGAGCATGTCTGCATGTGGAGAAAGACTTTCCCGTGGGAAGCCGGTTTTTGTCAAACGGGTCCCAGTGCTCTGCTCCTCTCTTTTCACTCCTGCTGCCAGAAGCCCAGGGAGGATGGGAGGGCTTAGAACATGGCTGGGCACTGTGGTTTCTTCCAGAGAAGTGGAGGGCATTGGCTTTACCTTGCCACAACCACTTGGGATAGGGTCTGCACCTCAGGAAAACTGTTTCCGTGGGAAGCCGGCTTTTTGCAAAGGGGTCTCAGGGCCGTGGGCCTCGGCTGTCCCTCCGGCTCCCCAAAGCACAGGGACGAGGTGAGGGGCTTAGACCATGCCTGGGCAATGTTGTTTCTTACACCTGGGTGTGTGGCATTTTGTTGAGCTGGCTACCCCCACTTGGGATAGGTCTTCCACAGCAAGCACCTATTGTTCGTCGGAAGCCGTTATTGCCCCAGGGGTCTCCGGGCTGTGTTCGTTGGGCTTGAACTCCTGCTAGCAAAACCGCCGGGTTGAGGGAAGGGTTCAGACTGTGCCTGGGCCCTGTGGTCTCTTCCAGGTCAGTGTATGGCATTTCCTTCCCCTTGCCACAGGCACCTGGGAGCATGTCTGCACGTGGTTAAAGACTTTCCCGTGGGAAGCCGGTTTTTGTCAAACGGGTCCCAGTGCTCTGCTCCTCTCTTTTCACTCCTGCTGCCAGAAGCCCAGGGAGGATGGGAGGGCTTAGAACATGGCTGGGCACTGGGGTTTCTTCCAGAGAAGTGGAGGGCATTGGCTTTACCTTGCCACAACCACTTGTGAGAGGGTCTGCACCTCAGGAAAACTGTTTCCGTGGGAAGCCGGCTTTTTGCAAAGGGGTCTCAGGGCCGTGGGCCTCGGGTGTCCCTCCAGCTCCCCAAAGCACAGGGACGAGGTGAGGGGCTTAGACCATGCCTGGGCAATGTTGTTTCTTACACCTGGGTGTGTGGCATTTTGTTGAGCTGGCTACCCCCACTTGGGATAGGTGTTCCACAGCAAGCACCTATTGTTCGTCGGAAGCCGTTTTTGCCCCAGGGGTCTCCGGGCTGTGTTCCTTGGGCTTGAACTCCTGCTAGCAAAACCGCCGGGTTGAGGGAAGGGTTCAGACTGTGCCTGGGCCCTGTGGTCTCTTCCAGGTCAGTGTATGGCATTTCCTTCCCTTTGCCACAGGCACCTGGGAGCATGTCAGCACGTGGAGGAAGACTTTCCCGTGGGAAGCCGGTTTTTGTCAAACGGGTCCCAGTGCTCTGCTGCTCTCTTTTCACTCCTGCTGCCAGAAGCCCAGGGAGGATGGGAGGGCTTAGAACATGGCTGGGCACTGTGGTTTCTTCCAGAGAAGTGGAGGGCATTGGCTTTACCTTGCCACAACCACTTGGGATAGGGTCTGCACCTCAGGAAAACTGTTTCCGTGGGAAGCCGGCTTTTTGCAAAGGGGTCTCAGGGCCATGGGCCTCGGCTGTCCCTCCGGCTCCCCAAAGCACAGGGACGAGGTGAGGGGCTTAGACCATGCCTGGGCAATGTTGTTTCTTACACCTGGGTGTGTGGCATTTTGTTGAGCTGGCTACCCCCACTTGGGATAGGTGTTCCACAGCAAGCACCTATTGTTCGTCGGAAGCCGTTTTTGCCCCAGGGGTCTCCGGGCTGTGTTCGTTGGGCTTGAACTCCTGCTAGCAAAACCGCCGGGTTGAGGGAAGGGTTCAGACTGTGCCTGGGCCCTGTGGTCTCTTCCAGGTCAGTGTATGGCATTTCCTTCCCCTTGCCACAGGCACCTGGGAGCATGTCTGCACGTGGAGAAATACTTTCCCGTGGGAAGCCGGTTTTTCTCAAACGGGTCCCAGTGCTCTGCTCCTCTCTTTTCACTCCTGCTGCCAGAAGCCCAGGGAGGATGGGAGGGCTTAGAACATGGCTGGGCACTGGGGTTTCTTCTAGAGAAGTGGAGGGCATTGGCTTTACCTTGCCACAACCACTTGGGATAGGGTCTGCACCTCAGGAAAACTGTTTCCGTGGGAAGCCTGCCTTTTGCAAAGGGGTCTCAGGGCCGTGGGCCTCGGGTGTCCCTCCGGCTCCCCAAAGCACAGGGACGAGGTGAGGGGCTTAGACCATGCCTGGGCAATGTTGTTTCTTACACCTGGGTGTGTGGCATTTTGTTGAGCTGGCTACCCCCACTTGGGATAGGTGTTCCACAGCAAGCACCTATTGTTCATCGGAAGCCGTTTTTGCCCCAGGGGTCTCCGGGCTGTGTTCGTTGGGCTTGAACTCCTGCTAGCAAAAGGGCCGGGTTGAGGGAAGGGTTCAGACTGTGCCTGGGCCCTGTGGTCTCTTCCAGGTCAGTGTATGGTATTTCCTTCCCCTTGCCACAGGCACCTGGGAGCATGTCTGCACGTGGAGAAAGACTTTCCCGTGGGAAGCCAGTTTTGTCAAACGGGTCCCAGTGCTCTGCTCCTCTCTTTTCACTCCTGCTGCCAGAAGCCCAGGGAGAATGGGAGGGCTTAGAACATGGCTGGGCACTGTGGTTTCTTCCAGAGAAGTGGAGGGCATTTGCTTTACCTTGCCACAACCCCTTGGGATAGGGTCTGCACCTCAGGAAAACTGTTTCCGTGGGAAGCCGGCTTTTTGCAAAGGGGTCTCAGGGCCGTGGGCCTCGGGTGTCCCTCCGGCTCCCCAAAGCACAGGGACGAGGTGAGGGGCTTAGACCATGCCTGGGCAATGTTGTTTCTTACACCTGGGTGTGTGGCATTTTGTTGAGCTGGCTACCCCCACTTGGGATAGGTGTTCCACAGCAAGCACCTATTGTTCGACGGAAGCCGTTTTTGCCCCAGGGGTCTCCGGGCTGTGTTCGTTGGGCTTGAACTCCTGCTAGCAAAACCGCCGGGTTGAGGGAAGGGTTCAGACTGTGCCTGGGCCCTGTGGTCTCTTCCAGGTCAGTGTATGGCATTTCCTTCCCCTTGCCACAGGCACCTGGGAGCATGTCAGCACGTGGAGAAAGACTTTCCCGTGGGAAGCCGGTTTTTGTCAAACGGGTCCCAGTGCTCTGCTGCTCTCTTTTCACTCCTGCTGCCCGAAGCCCAGGGAGGATGGGAGGGCTTAGAACATGGCTGGGCACTGTGGTTTCTTCCAGAGAAGTGGAGGGCATTGGCTTTACCTTGCCACAACCACTTGGGATAGGGTCTGCACCTCAGGAAAACTGTTTCCGTGGGAAGCCGGCTTTTTGCAAAGGGGTCTCAGGGCCGTGGGCCTCGGGTGTCCCTCCGGCTCCCCAAAGCACAGGGACGAGGTGAGGGGCTTAGACCATGCCTGGGCAATGTTGTTTCTTACACCTGGGTGTGTGGCATTTTGTTGAGCTGGCTATCCCCACTTGGGATAGGTGTTCCACAGCAAGCACCTATTGTTCGTCGGAAGCCGTTTTTGCCCCAGGGGTCTCCGGGCTGTGTTCGTTGGGCTTGAACTCCTGCTAGCAAAACCGCCGGGTTGAGGGAAGGGTTCAGACTGTGCCTGGGCCCTGTGGTCTCTTCCAGGTCAGTGTATGGCATTTCCTTCCCCTAGCCACAGGCACCTGGGAGCATGTCTGCATGTGGAGAAAGACTTTCCCGTGGGAAGCCGGTTTTTGTCAAACGGGTCCCAGTGCTCTGCTCCTCTCTTTTCACTCCTGCTGCCAGAAGCCCAGGGAGGATGGGAGGGCTTAGAACATGGCTGGGCACTGTGGTTTCTTCCAGAGAAGTGGAGGGCATTGGCTTTACCTTGCCACAACCACTTGGGATAGAGTCTGCACCTCAGGAAAACTGTTTCCGTGGGAAGCCGGCTTTTTGCAAAGGGGTCTCAGGGCCGTGGGCCTCGGCTGTCCCTCCGGCTCCCCAAAGCACAGGGACGAGGTGAGGGGCTTAGACCATGCCTGGGCAATGTTGTTTCTTACACCTGGGTGTGTGGCATTTTGTTGAGCTGGCTACCCCCACTTGGGATAGGTGTTCCACAGCAAGCACCTATTGTTCGTCGGAAGCCGTTTTTGCCCCAGGGGTCTCCGGGCTGTGTTCGTTGGGCTTGAACTCCTGCTAGCAAAACCGCCGGGTTGAGGGAAGGGTTCAGAGTGTGCCTGGGCCCTGTGGTCTCTTCCAGGTCAGTGTATGGCATTTCCTTCCCCTTGCCACAGGCACCTGGGAGCATGTCTGCATGTGGAGAAAGACTTTCCCGTGGGAAGCCGGTTTTTGTCAAACGGGTCCCAGTGCTCTGCTCCTCTCTTTTCACTCCTGCTGCCTGAAGCCCAGGGAGGATGGGAGGGCTTAGAACATGGCTGGGGACTGTGGTTTCTTCCAGAGAAGTGGAGGGCATTGGCTTTACCTTGTCACAACCACTTGGGAGAGGGTCTACACCTCAGGAAAACTGTTTCCGTGGGAAGCCGGCTTTTTGCAAAGGGGTCTCAGGGCCGTGGGGCTCGGGTGTCCCTCCGGCTCCCCAAAGCACAGGGACGAGGTGAGGGGCTTAGACTATGCCTGGGCAATGTTGTTTCTTACACCTGGGTGTGTGGCATTTTGTTGAGCTGGCTACCCCCACTTGGGATAGGTGTTCCACAGCAAGCACCTATTGTTCGTCGGAAGCCGTTTTTGCCCCAGGGGTCTCCGGGCTGTGTTCCTTGGGCTTGAACTCCTGCTAGCAAAACCGCCGGGTTGAGGGAAGGGTTCAGACTGTGCCAGGGCCCTGTGGTCTCTTCCAGGTCAGTGTATGGCATTTCCTTCCCCTTGCCACAGGCACCTGGGAGCATGTCAGCACGTGGAGAAAGACTTTCCCGTGGGAAGCCGGTTTTTTCAAACGGGTCCCAGTGCTCTGCTCCTCTCTTTTCACTCCTGCTGCCAGAAGCCCAGGGAGGATGGGAGGGCTTAGAACATGCCTGGGCACTGTGGTTTCTTCCAGAGAAGTGGAGGGCATTGGCTTTACCTTGCCACAACCACTTGGGATAGGGTCTGCACTTCAGGAAAACTGTTTCCGTGGGAAGCCGGCTTTTTGCAAAGGGGTCTCAGGGCCATGGGCCTCGGGTGTCCCTCCGGCTCCCCAAAGCACAGGGACGAGGTGAGGGGCTTAGACCATGCCTGGGCAATGTTGTTTCTTACACCTGGGTGTGTGGCATTTTGTTGAGCTGGCTACCCCCACTTGGGATAGGTGTTCCACAGCAAGCACCTATTGTTCGTCGGAAGCCGTTTTTGCCCCAGGGGTCTCCGGGCTGTGTTCGTTGGGCTTGAACTCCTGCTAGCAAAACCGCCGGGTTGAGGGAAGGGTTCAGACTGTGCCTGGGCCCTGTGGTCTCTTCCAGGTCAGTGTATGGCATTTCCTTCCCCTTGCCACAGGCACCTGGGAGCATGTCTGCACGTGGAGAAAGACTTTCCCGTGGGAAGCCGGTTTTTGTCAAACGGGTCCCAGTGCTCTGCTCCTCTCTTTTCACTCCTGCTGCCAGAAGCCCAGGGAGGATGGGAGGGCTTAGAACATGCCTGGGCACTGGGGTTTCTTCCAGAGAAGTGGAGGGCATTGGCTTTACCTTGCCACAACCACTTGGGATAGGGTCTGCACCTCAGGACAACTGTTTCCATGGGAAGCCGGCTTTTTGCAAAGGGGTCTCAGGGCCGTGGGCCTCGGGTGTCCCTCCGGCTTCCCAAAGCACAGGGACGAGGTGAGGGGCTTAGACCATGGCTGGACAATGTTGTTTCTTACACCTGGGTGTGTGGCATTTTGTTGAGCTGCCTACCCCCACTTGGGATAGGT
Source organism: Ursus americanus (assembly GCF_024610735.1). Lineage (NCBI taxonomy): Eukaryota > Metazoa > Chordata > Mammalia > Carnivora > Ursidae > Ursus > Ursus americanus. The sequence continues at coordinate 648,924 of NW_028273649.1, forward strand.
GTTCCACAGCAAGCACCTATTGTTCGTCGGAAGCCGTTTTTGCCCCAGGGGTCTCCGGGCTGTGTTCGTTGGGCTTGAACTCCTGCTAGCAAAACCGCCGGGTTGAGGGAAGGGTTCAGACTGTGCCTGGGCCCTGTGGTCTCTTCCAGGTCAGTGTATGGCATTTCCTTCCCCTTGCCACAGGCACCTGGGAGCATGTCAGCACGTGGAGAAACTTTGCCGTGGGAAGCCGGTTTTTGTCAAATGGGTCCCAGTGCTCTGCTGCTCTCTTTTCACTCCTGCTTCCAGAAGCCCAGGGAGGATGGGAGGGCTTAGAACATGGCTGGGCACTGTGGTTTCTTCCAGAGAAGTGGAGGGCATTGGCTTTACCTTGCCACAACCACTTGGGATAGGGTCTGCACCTCAGGAAAACTGTTTCCGTGGGAAGCCGGCTTTTTGCAAAGGGGTCTCAGGGCCGTGGGCCTCGGGTGTCCCTCCGGCTCCCCAAAGCACAGGGACGAGGTGAGGGGCTTAGACCATGCCTGGGCAATGTTGTTTCTTACACCTGGGTGTGTGGCATTTTGTAGAGCTGGCTACCCCCACTTGGGATAGGTGTTCCACAGCAAGCACCTATTGTTCGTCGGAAGCCGTTATTGCCCCAGGGGTCTCCGGGCTGTGTTCGTTGGGGTTGAACTCCTGCTAGCAAAACCGCCGGGTTGAGGGAAGGGTTCAGACTGTGCCTGGGCCCTGTGGTCTCTTCCAGGTCAGTGTATGGCATTTCCTTCCCCTTGCCACAGGCACCTGGGAGCATGTCTGCACGTGGAGAAATACTTTCCCGTGGGAAGCCGGTTTTTCTCAAACGGGTCCCAGTGCTCTGCTCCTCTCTTTTCACTCCTGCTGCCAGAAGCCCAGGGAGGATGGGAGGGCTTAGAACATGGCTGGGCATTGTGGTTTCTTCCAGAGAAGTGGAGGGCATTGGCTTTACCTTGCCACAACCACTTGTGAGAGGGTCTGCACCTCAGGAAAACTGTTTCCGTGGGAAGCCGGCTTTTTGCAAAGGGGTCTCAGGGCCGTGGGCCTCGGGTGTCCCTCCAGCTCCCCAAAGCACAGGGACGAGGTGAGGGGCTTAGACCATGCCTGGGCAATGTTGTTTCTTACACCTGGGTGTGTGGCATTTTGTTGAGCTGGCTACCCCCACTTGGGATAGGTGTTCCACAGCAAGCACCTATTGTTCGTCGGAAGCCGTTTTTGCCCCAGGGGTCTCCAGGCTGTGTTCCTTCGGCTTGAACTCCTGCTAGCAAAACCGCCGGGTTGAGGGAAGGGTTCAGACTGTGCCTGGGCCCTGTGGTCTCTTCCAGGTCAGTGTATGGTATTTCCTTCCCCTTGCCACAGGCACCTGGGAGCATGTCTGCACGTGGAGAAAGACTTTCCCGTGGGAAGCCAGTTTTGTCAAACGGGTCCCAGTGCTCTGCTCCTCTCTTTTCACTCCTGCTGCCAGAAGCCCAGGGAGGATGGGAGGGCTTAGAACATGGCTGGGCACTGTGGTTTCTTCCAGAGAAGTGGAGGGCATTTGCTTTACCTTGCCACAACCCCTTGGGATAGGGTCTGCACCTCAGGAAAACTGTTTCCGTGGGAAGCCGGCTTTTTGCAAAGGGGTCTCAGGGCCGTGGGCCTCGGCTGTCCCTCCGGCTCCCCAAAGCACAGGGACGAGGTGAGGGGCTTAGACCATGCCTGGGCAATGTTGTTTCTTACACCTGGGTGTGTGGCATTTTGTTGAGCTGGCTACCCCCACTTGGGATAGGTGTTCCACAGCAAGCACCTATTGTTCGTCGGAAGCCGTTATTGCCCCAGGGGTCTCCGGGCTGTGTTCGTTGGGCTTGAACTCCTGCTAGCAAAACCGCCGGGTTGAGGGAAGGGTTCAGACTGTGCCT